>NC_043701.1:124782005-125087555 GCF_006229205.1 Suricata suricatta | reverse complement strand
TATGGTTTTTTTTTTCCCCCTTCTTCACTCAACTCAGCAGCTGGCTGGACGACAGCAGTAAAAAATACATTTCACTTTGCTGGTCAAAGGCCTAAAGCCAGAAGCAGGAAATCTGGAATTAAATGTTTCTTGTATCTGGAAAGAGGCATGACTAAGGTAAAACTGAATCCAAACACAAGCTTTGCTTGTTCAAGGCTTCCAGAGGAGAGAATATGTGAGTGAAAGAGTGTGTGTGTGTGTGTGTGTGTGTGTGTGTGTGTGAAGGTCAATTGAGTGTTTTTCTCCCCTTTCGAAATCACTGAAAGATAATTATAGTGGCTCAGGCAAAAAAAGGTTCCCAAAATACAACAAGAAAGGCAGCAGCTAAAAGGAAACAAGTAGAAATATGGCCAGCTAAGCCCTGAAGAACGGGGCACGGTCTCACACAGCACACAAACAATCGCTGTTCATATAGTGATTTCCGTTTGGTGCGATTTTCACTGAATGTTTTTTCAGTTATCCTGTCATGGTACAACACAATTACCCCACAGGATATGATCTTATCATTTGATTATTAGAAGCTTTTACAGTACAAAAGGACGAAAGCTATTATAGGCTTTGGAACACTTTAAACGTTTAGCGTACATGCGATACCATTAAAAACAGGTTAGCCAATATTAAGGTCAACATTGCCCAATGCAGGAAGCTGAGTAGGCTTGTATTGTATAAAGAATCTAGTATAATGCAACATGCCTGTGCCTTGCGGATGATTATTCCTCAAATATTTGTAGTACAACAAAGATTTAATCAGGCTCTAAACCTTACAGATAAAAGCAAAAATGCACCCCAGCCCCCGAGAACTCATTACGCAGCCCATCTTCAATGGGCTGCAACTCTAAGAATGTGGGTTGGGTTTTAGGTGGGTGGAAGTAATGGGGAAGAGAAGCAATATATTCATTAGAAAATCCAGAGAGATTTTTACCCCTGATCTACATCTACTCTGGGAATTGAAAGCTTGGCAGATAAATGGGCCTTTATTATTATCCAGATTTCACATTTCAGATTAGCAAAATGCTTATTTATGATGCCATTAATGGATCTGAAATAGGTAAGCCATCATGTATTAAAAAATAACATCTTTCCATAGGCATAAGATTTGTAGCAGCATGAGATTTTATTTTTCCCTAGGAATAATACAAGAATAACATTTTCCACCCCACAGCAGAAACAGTAGGGGAGCCTTTTGCTATCACCAAGATTCTTATTAAATTCAGTCACTGTGAAAGCAGGATTTTTTCTCCTTCTCCTTCTTTTTCTTTCTTTTTTTTTTTTTTAAATAAAGATGACTTAAAATCAACCCAAGTTAAAATTAACAAATCAGTAGCATTATAACCTTGATTTATTAGCATCTGAGCCACTAAATTATCATCATACAAGAAATTGCTGGTTTGAAAAGATTTCGGCTTTGTTAAATCTCAAGTTAAATAATGGTGCTCAGTATAGTAGGTTTTTAGATCTGCCTCATCTGATATTATGAAAAATTCAATACATTTCTCTACAGCAGAAGTCAGGGGTCAGCAAATCTATTACTGTAATGTAAGTAATCTGGCAACCTGCCAACTCTTTCTCCCTTTTATTATTTTTTTTTAAACACCAAGGCAGATAATTTTATATTTACAAATTCTAAAATCCTCCAGGGTCCTGCCTCTCTTTCTCAACAAAAACCAGCAGCCTCACATTCAAGAAATGTATATTGCCACATGTCCTCATCATTTGCATTTCATACAAAAGAAGAAAAGACTCTTCATCTTTATTAGGCAGTGCTGTACCCCTCCCATCCCCCTACTCAGATGGAAAATAATGTCAAATCTCATCTGAACGAGTAACCACTAATAATCTTCTGTACTGATTAATGCTTGCATGGAATGACTGAACTTTGGGGCCAAAAACATTGAGCAAACAGTGTTTAAGAGGAGAAATGAGAATCTATCTATTTATAGAGCCCTGCACAATAATAGTACAATACTGTCTAGAACTGATTCAATTTGGAGTGGGAGAAAAAAGTAGGTAATTTATAAGGTTGCAATTGATTCACAAACACCCTCATTACTTTATAGACACTGTTATCATATCAAACCTGTGAAAAACTCTAGGCCCAAAGATCTGCTGGTACCCTTGGAAAGAATATCTTAGGTTCAGAGGGAAATAAAGTTCATGTGCATGTAAGGGCAAAAATCCTACTACTATGCTTATAATATTAGGTTTTTTTCATGGCAGTGGAAAAGAAATGACATATTGGTTCCGGTGGGGCTTCAGACCTGATCTGATCCCAAATGAAGTCATTATACCTCTAAGTTGATTCCAGGGTTGATAAATTCTAAGGCTTGGCCAGACATTTCCCTTCTCAGCCAGAAACTGAAAATATAACTTCACTGTGAAGTGTGGGAAGCAATCTTTCACCAAATATGGAGCCAATAGAAGGTATATTATTCTTTTTTGAAGATGATGTATGCACCCTTGTTAAGGTTCCAAGAAGAATAGAAAGTTTCTAATCTCACATACTGTCCACCTCTCAGGGTTCCAGTCCACAACCGTAAAAATGGCACAAGAGCATTCGGGTGATAGGTACCAAAACAAAACTCAAAGACACAAATGTGTGCTTTGTCAGTGTGCACAGAAGTGGGATGTTTCCTCAGTGAGCACAACACTCACTGAGTACAACAGTAACTTTGTTCCTGTTCTCTTGAAAGCCAAGCTCCATCTGAGAAAGATGTGGGCCCTGGGTAAAGATCTCCTCTATTTTATGGTGTGAGTTTCTATAAAGCAGAAAAAATAGTGTACAGAGTGTGAGGAGCAAAATGTCAGTTACCAAGAGAACTGAGAAAGAGGTCTCCAGCACCCTCTTCCAACACATGAGGAGGTGAACTGAAGGCCTTGAGCCTTGAGCCATGGAGGGAGAAGTCATGCTGACCTGTAGGCCATGGAGAATAGCTGATGGCAGGACTCATGGGAGCTCAGAAAATGATAGGAGAATGTAGCATGGGTTCTGTAGAAAAGATTTAGCTTGCCCATGAGGTCACCAAGGGTAAACTGTATCTAGTGCTTTAATAAGGAAGTGGGTATAAATAACATACTTTGTATTCTATGTAAGATACCCAAAAACCATATGGCCCATTATATCAACAACAATATATGGCTACTTGTCTTCAGATAAGCTCTTTCTTGGGGAAATTACCTGCCCAAAAGGGCTTCATTACCTACTCTAGAGGCAACAGAAGACGAACAAGAAACTTTTTTGAAGGCATTAATACTGTCCATTTGCCCATGGAAGTGGTGGGAGAGCTGTTTCTTAGGTCCATTAATGACTCTGACACCTTCTTCTACAGTCTGGGAGTGCCTGGAACCCTAACTAAGTAGAGAAAGAAAAACAAGGCACATGAAGACTCGGCCAAGCAAGAGGGTGGCTTGATTCCTATAAAGGATAGTCAGTGTGAGAGAGGTTGCTCAGGGATGACAGGCCCCCTGAACGATAGTTCCATTGGTCTATGGGGGCCTGAAGTGGGAAGATGGGGAGAGAAAGTTCTGGTTTTTCTTATATATTGATTAGACATTACAATAATAGGCACCATGTATTAAATATGAAGCATTTTGTATACCTTAACTTCAACCATTACAAAAAGAAGTATATACAGGTACATTATTTTATCCTCATTTTTATGGATAAGGAAATTGAGGTTCAGAGTAAAATAATTAAATGACTAGTCAAAGGTCTGCAGCTAAAATTTGAGTTCAAACATATATCTGTCTGCCTCTCTGAGTTGCCTTCATATCATCAGGGTAAACTGTGCACTTTTATGCCTTGTCTAAGAAGCAACAACTCTCAGGAGATATTTAACTGATCACCCCTGAGTTAGAAGAATTCTAAGCACCTTAAGGCACTAAAAAATCATGGCGAGCATTCTCTTTTTCTTAGAGGCAACAGACCTATAAAATACGCCCATGGCCATTCCACAAGGAGTCAAACCATTATAATAGAACAGCCCTATGGCTTGGGCATTAGAAACAATACTCCTTTTTCCAAAATCCCGTGACGCTGGAAAAGGTGGTAACCCTAGTTGGATGAAACCCTACTTGATGTTGGATGGTAAGAGAAACTCAGGAATCATATCCCTCCATGAATTCCAGCCTGCAGCACTTAATCTTACCAGGTCGGAGGTTCTCATGGCCTCCCCAGCTAGGATGAAAGCTCCTCAGGGGCTTTGCTTCTATGATGCTTCCTTGCCTCTTCTAAGAGGGTCTAGACTGATGTTAGCCCCATATCTTTCACACTGAAGAAAGCTGGAGTGGATTTAAGGCTAACTTTATGCCCAGGGATTAAAATACATGCTCACAACAGAGAGCATAGACCATAAACAGTACCCAGCCCTCCACAACGTCAGCCAGCAAAGATGGTGGCATTCTTCTCAATGAAAAAACAGTGACTACCTCAGAATCAAGTTGTGTGGATCCATTTCAAGGGCAGATGAACATTATTTCAAGAATAACAGACAAAGATAACTACAGTGTTCCAACATAATGAGCACCCACAAATGAAGGCAGTGTCCATTATGTAAAGACAGGCCAACAACTATCGCACTTAGGTATCATGTACGTGAGACACCATGGTTACAGAGCTTCTGAAATGTTCAACAGTTTCCCCAAACACTTATAATTTTGATCGAACTTTGTAATAACTTGTATAAAAACAAAATGTTCTGAGAGGTTTTCAGCGGAAGAGTTAAGGGTATATTTTAATGATAAACAATTACATTCTTCTGTCATCTGATACTTTTTTTTTTCTTTTTTGGAAACATGCTCTCTGAATTTTCAATAGTTCCTTTGTGAAGGCATCTGTTACTCACGTAATTGAAAAGATGTTTGTGCAGTGGCATGCTTGAGAGTACAGTTATTTAATCTTAATGATAAAGCCCCGAGGACAGAAAATCATAAGTAGAAACCTCTTGTTATTTATCAAAAAGAAAGGGGGCTAAGACACCTAATCTATTCTCAAATTTAAATTCACGCTCGATGCAAACTATCAATAAAACATAGGACCTGCAAAGTTTCTTAAATACTGTACCCAGGTTCAAAAGGGTGAGGAAGGGGGGAGGTAGCGTGAAAACAAAAATGAGACAATAAAGGAGCTTGACAAAGAAAAACTGCTGTTTGGCAAGCTTTTTTTTTTGGGTCAAACAAAGAACTTGCTGCAGTTTACAGCATGACATACACACTTGATTAGTTTGTGCCTGAGGGTGTTTTTACACTCGATAGTGTAAACTCCAACTTCTATTAATTACAACTTGCACTTAGAGGAAAATATAAGAATTCTTAAATAGAGATTTTTCAAAGGCTGTTGTTTATTTTTTTTTTTAAAGCAGAAACCAGTTTTTCTACTCCAGGGCCTGGCGAGGGCTTTGTTTTCCTTTTTAAAAGTTTCTTGAAATATCCAGTCACTGGAAAGTTATCAGAGCATTTTAGGCATGCTGAGTGATACAGAGGGAAACTCTTGCTTAGGAAATTATCTGACTGTCCTTTGGGGAGAAATTCTGTAGGTCCTCCAGAACAAGCTTGGTGGAGTGTAGATGAAAGAGTGGCAGAAATGCCTCAGCCTGCCTGAATCTCAGCACCTTGTTAGATTTCCCAGGCTGCTGGCTGTTGATAAGAGCCAGCGGGCCTTCTTCAGATTTGGGGGGAAAGGGAGATGAGGCGCTTGTGTGACAGTGTTGGTGAGACAGTGCCACTGGCCAGAGCCCCCTTTACCAACAGAGTATTTAGAAAGGAGCTGCAAGTCCAGAGATTGGTCAGCTCCTCCATGGGCGCACCCGTGGGCGAGGATGGGGTGTGGTTTACCCACTGGACCTCAGGGCAAGAGAGTTAATAGACACTGAGAAGATAAACTGCAGTACCTGCCTATGGTATATCCAGTTTGGAAATTCAGTCTTAGTACTCCCCTGACAGCCTCTTCCACCACCCCATTCCCTACCTCTTTATGCACATTTTGTAGAAGAAACTGTCCTTTTTGTTTGGATTGAAATTAATTCATTCAACCCTGTATTCCTGAATCCCAAGATATGCTCATCATGCTGCCCTGGGTGCACAGGGGAGACTCAAGGAAAGCAATACCACATGATCCTTGCTCTCAAAAATAGTATCTTTACTGTTCTTTAATTCTTTAGCTGATCTTTGTTGTATGTTGATCTTTGTATGTATAATGTATGTATAATGTATGAGGATCTCTCAAGTTCTAACCTAACTCTCTTAAAGACCCAGTTCAAATTCTAGATCCTCCTGGAAGACTTTGCTCATTCCAGTTGAAAATTCTCTCTTCTTTCTTTGATCCCTGTTGAACTTCTTATCTGTATCTAAGGTTTTTATAGTGTTAAATATTCAACTCTCTTTCATGTATGTAAGGACTGAGAGTCAGATTGTACAATAAGCTAGATAAGCCAAGCATCACAGCACATCCCAGTTCTACTGAGCTGGTAGCACTGGCCCGGGGGTGCCACACTGAGAAGAACTCTGAAGGTGAGCTTGGCCTCATGGAAAGTAGCATCATGTTCCCTTAGCAATCTCTTCCATGAATGTGGTAGGGTAGGTACCACCTCACTGTTTGCCAACTCTACTCCAAACTCATACATTTTCATTACTCCAGAGAATGCTTTGTACATCATAGGTATTCAAGATGGCTCTTGAGGACAGCAGCAAAGGAAAAAAGCAGTCAGTCACTCAAATGGCAAATCACTCCTATCCCAGAGAAAGAAACTGGCCACTAGGAAGGGCTTCTTACCAATTTCAAATGTAATCTTAGGCTAGGTTGATACTGCCATATCCCAAGAAGTACTATATGCGACATCTGGAATCGCTTTGGGTATTCTGAGTGACACAAATTGGATGCATCTACGTGAAAGCAGACCAAGCTGGTGAAAACCCATAAATCCTGCTGTGAGGCTTGGTTGGATGGAATAGGAGGCCTGGGAGTGGGAGGGAAGCTTTGCCAAGCATGTGGAGGGCTATCACCAAGGAAATGGCATACAGAGAAAGAGTCAGACCCAGAAGGTGAGGTAGGACCAGTGGGAAGCCACAGCAGGTGTCTCATTCAGCATGTGGAAGAGTATTTAGATGAAGAGCACCTCCAACAGGGGCTCCCCTTTCTTGTTACCCAACTGCAAGGTTATGGAACAGAGACTGGATTAGCCCAGTGACAAAGACAGTTTAGTCTCCATGGAACTAGTCAAACCATAGGCTACATTTTGCCCAAGGGTATGTTTAGTTTAACTGATGTAAAATATTTTCAGAATATTGGCTCCAATATTTGTAATTCAGGTGACTTCACATAAAAGTTATCATGAAACCAGTCAAGGCCTGACAGGACAGAGGCTGTATCTGACTAAGGCAATGGTGCTAGCTGATCCTGCTGGACCTCTCTGGCCTGTCTGTGTGTGCTAGCTTCCTATTTCCCTACCTAGCCACTTCCTATTTTCCTACCTAGTCACCTACGCTACCTCCCCCATAAGCATCTGAGTCTGTGCCCAGGGGTGTGGAGTAGTGCTTCTTCAGTGACCTGACATGGAGGACTAGTTTTCTGAGTTTCCTGTCTGTTGCTGACTGACACTTGTGTAAAATTCATAACTCATAAAAATGAATTAGTAGAAAATGAAATTTAAGAAAGGCACATAAAGTACAAGGCCCAATTTTTTATTAGTTTCAACAGACAAAATGATTCTGGCAAATTGCTACATAAGTGTAACAATGCTTATTCATAACTATTCTGTTCACAGAACACAGGCCAGAAAGCCTCACTTGAGAAGCACAGATCTAGAGGACAACTAAGGGAACTCTCCAATCTAAAGTACTCTGAGATCTTGCTTATGTCTTTCTGAATTGCATACTGATTAACTTCAAGGGTATCAACATGACCAAGAATAGAGAAAATCATGTCCAAGACACAAACAGAGCTGGAACTCACCTTACTTTACTTTCTCTTGGCCTTTTCCCCACAACACGATTAGCTGAGTTCCTTAGGACTTGATATATTTTTGGTCTTTACCTTAAAACACATATTTATCTTACTCAAAACAAGAACTTCCCTTTCTTCAGAGAAGAAAGGCTGTGGCCCAGCTGTCACTAGGGTTCTGCCCAGATGCACCTGGCTTGGGTACGACTCCCCTGAGGTCACTGCAAGGAGCCGCCCCAGCCTCCCGCAGCTGGACAGTCTTGCAGCGGGGGAGTACTTCCGGTCAAGGCAGAAGGTTAGAATTTGAAATTGGGCATTAACGTATGTAAGAAGACGATGCGTAATTGCTTATTTCCCCTGTAAACATATTTGTTTATGATTTTGATTTCCTTTTTAAAAAAATTTTTTTAGTGTTTATTCATTTTTCAGAGACAGAGTGCAAGTGGGGGCGGGGCAGAGAGAGAAATCTGAAGCAGGCTCCAGTGTCTGAGCTGTCAGCACAGAGCCTGATGTGGGGCTCAAACTCACAAACCATGAGATCATAACCTGAGCTGTAGTCAGACCGCAACTGACTGAGCCACCAAAGCATCCCTGATTTTGATTTTCTAAATACTCAGAAAGCACATCATAAAGTCCTTTTGCCTGAGTGCTCATTTTCCCATCCCTAATAATAACTTCATGTGCTCCTCAGACACAGACCATGCAGTGTACTCAAGAAAATTCACACCCGTGATCTGGTATTCTATGTGAAGATTTTTTTCCCTCTTGTATGGGTTTAAAAATTTTTTTTTCTAAAAAGAAAAACAAATCTGCATGTGAAAACAAAGTCTTTTTAAAGTGAATTACTCTTCCAGAAAACTGAGCTAAGAGAAGGTCATATAAAGAACAATTTCCATTTTTTATCCTGTCCTGATAAAGGTGACTCGTACATCTTCAACAGAGAGTCAGATCAAAAATAAAATGTTCTGCTTAGAAGGGTCCTTCCCAGGAGGAGCTGGACATTTTTCTTTGCATTACAACCTATAGGAATTTTATCAGTAAATCCTGGGCAAAGAATGTCCAGAAAAACCACACTTCATGAGCTTTGCTGAGTTTGAGACGTCTACATAGCAACAGTCTCGCAATGGGGAACATTAATGCTTTTTATATTGGTGATCAGCTGTAACATGAGCAATTAAGTACAGTACTAATGGACTATGGCCAGGAGCCTGGTACTAATATTAAAAACTGACAGAGATGAATAGGTTTGGAAGCAAAACCAGGCTGACAAAGACATTTTTATGAAGTGCTTGGACCTATTTGATTTAAACCAATCAGAGGCAAGTTTAGACGAGTCAGGCCTTCAGCAACAATGATGCATTCACAGGCATTGTACCATTTCTGCTGTGCCTTAAATACAAACACTCATTGATTCTTTTCAACAACCCACACTTTCATTATTATACTCATTAATAAACCAAGAGTGCCCAACTAACACACAAGTAATATTTACTGAGAAATTGGCTACTTTTTTCTTGTTTGAAAATGAAAACATTTACGGGAAACATGAACCAGACCACATGAAAAATAAATCAGAGGATAATGCCTACTCGATCACTCATTTCTTTATCTTCTGGGAAAGCAAAGCTGGTAGTAGGGAAATAGGAAAAGGACTGAGTCTCTATACTGGAGTGAAAAGAGTGTGATGGAACGCACAGGAGGTCATTCTGATCTAATTGGGAAGGTCTGACAGATTTCCACGGGCATCTCCAGACTAGATGTTTGCCCACAACACCATGACCTTTTTCAACTTCTTGAACCTTCTTGAAAACAGTGTCCCTTCCACAATCTAGACCTCTCTGTTCTGTGTGGCAAGAAGGAATGGGATCTTTCAAGTCTCTAAATACAGCTGTGATAGAGAGCTTCAGGCTCTTCTCTGACCCAGCAGAACTGGTTCTAGTCCCTGGACGGATCTGAGTGTCCTCTGCCTTTCTCCTGTAGAACCATTAAAGAGAATAAAGACGTGAGTCATCTAGACCAGTTGCCTGACACTTTTCTGCCCACCACAACACACAGGAGCATGGGTGATTCCTTTCAGGATCATGATTGGTTTATTTAAAAAAAATTTTTTAATGTTTTTTATTTATTTTTGAGAGACAGAGAGAGACAGTATGAGCAGGGGAGGGTCAGAGAGAGAAGGAGATACAGAATCAGAAGCAGGCTCCAGGCTCTGAGCTAGCTGTCAGCACAGGGCCTGACACAGGGCTTGAACACATGAACCGTGAGATCATGACCTGAGCTGAAGCCGGACACTTAACAGACTGAGCCACCCAGGCACCCCCATGATTGGTTTAAATGAGCGAAACTGGTATAGTTGTAAGTGGAGGCTCTTTTTTTTTTTTCCAGAAAAAGTTAGCTATCTGCAAATTTTAGTGCTTCAGTATTAATTTCTAATCACTCAAGATGCCTCTTGTATCTGATCACGACAATGTAAAAGGGGCCTAGATAGTGAAAGGATATCCAAGTAAGGATGAAGGACCTTGCTAATCACCCTGGGATAGGGCTTCTGGCTCCATGCAGGGCTTTCCATGTTGGGGGTACCACTTGGCAGCTGACTATTGTCTCAACTCCAAACCTAGTTTTCTGTGTTCTTGGACCAGGGTTCTGCCCATTACATGTTTCTTTTGTCAGCTGTTTTCCTTCTGGGGTTCTGCAGATGGGGCCCTAGAAGGCCAGGGGAGGGGAGGAAGGCCCTCCTCCTTTCTAACTTTCTCACTGCTCATTTCAAGGCCAAACCAACAGTAATCTAGCAGCAGCAGTTGGCTCCAGCCTCTGGTTTCTTTTAACAACCCCAGAACGGGTTGGCCCCTTTATTGGCTCTGGGGCCCCACACCAGTGAGGAAGCACTCCCTCCTCAGGTCTGAGCCTGGCTCTGTGGCGATCTGAGCTCAGATCTCTGAGCTCACCTCTGAGCTCAATAACCACCAGCACTGCTTGGGAGCCTCCCCAGGAGGAGGGCTCTTAACCTCAGCTCTGTGAGGCATACTCTCTAAACTTGTGGGTGACAACACCCTATCCTCCAGGCCCCACGGAACCTGTGGTTATTCCCTCCGTGTTAACATACAGCTTCACACAAACAGTGCTTTAAGCAAGTCCCTACGGTCAATTCTCTTTGTTGAACACCTAGTGTAGTCTTTGTTTTCTTTACTGGATCCTGACTGATACACACGGGCCAAACAAATTCTCCATTTAGAAGAGTGAGTGACCTAGCGTCTCAAAAATATTTAATCCAGAGGGAGACCAAACCTTTGTGAACTGTCCCTTTTACTCCCAAGAATGAAGAGAGAAGAGAACTTTTTAAGAATGTTAAATAATGTTGCATAATTGCTGTAGTGTAAAGTATCTCTCCTAGAATTTTCCAATTTGACGGACTGAAGGCACTTGGGATTCTACTACTGCAGATGAGGTATATCATGCAACTAAGTACCCAGTCAAGAGAACAGGTCTTGGTACCTCATTTAAGATTGAAGCTATTTTTATCTACACAAATACTTGAGTTAATTACACCACACACACACACACACACACACACACACACACACACACACACTCACTCACTCTATTATTAGATCCAATCTTTTTTTCATCAAACCCAATCTGTTTTTTGATCATGTGATGTTTTTTACTATGTTTAATTTTCAACCTTTAACTGAGTGACTTTGCTAAACAGCTGAGATACATTCTTTCTGCAAATTTTTAACTGCTGTCTGGTCCTTTATGTTTGATGGTTCAGGTGTTGGGAGCATTTGCACATGGAGGTATGAAAAGTTCACTATCAGAATAGAAGCCCTTCGAAAATACAGTGTTTCTAACAATAATGTTCTGATTAAAGCCTTACTCATAAGTCAAAAACGAGTTGAATATGTTACCTTAAGCGCTCTTTACACAACACTCACCTGAGATACCTATGCGACTTTGTATTGGGATTTCAGTGGTGTACCTGTCATGTACAGTGAGAATGTAGGTTCTTGTAGTACATACTGAGACAAATAACACATTTTGAAAAACTGACATAGTATACTAAGAAAAGGCGAGGGAGAGTAATAATTTGAATTCCTGTTACCAATTTTTAAAAATCCTTGTGGACTCGAACACCATCACGTAAGGCAATCCCTTGGGAATATTTCATGGAGATTTTTCCATGGGGTACTAAACCTACTAGGTTATACCTACTGAGACAGGAATGGCTATACTAAAAGAGGCTCTAATGCTAAATGCAACACAGATAAAAATTTAATTGAACTAAAAAAATATGACTAAGAGTTGATGTGCCCGATGACATTATCTGAAGATGCATTTGTGTGATCCAAAGGCAGGTGCTGAGCCTCTGGGATAAAGCTGGAATGGTAACGGACATGTAAAAGGCAGCCACCACATTTAGCAGTTATGTTTTACCTTTCAAACTAGCAAGCTAACTGGCCTGTTTGTTCAGCTGTGTCTTGACTTCATTCCATCCATGACTGTTATTAAAACACACACACACACACACACACACACACACACACACACACCCCTCTACTTGGATCTTAATTTGAAACCAGGTTGCTGAGTCAGTCAACATTTCAGCAGGGAAATGCCAAAGGTAAAGAAGTTGGTGTGACTTTACACATTAAGTATGGACTGGAAGTGCAGAGCAAGGATAATGCATGAATTTGCTAACAGGTCTGCACTGCTGTGGACAACAATAGTCCTAATGCAAAGAGGAAACACTCCTGTGGATACAACCTTCAGAGCAGGCTAATTTGGCATTACTTCCTGTTTGCATGATCATCACCTTCTGAGAGAAGCTAAATGTGTTAGAAAACTAAGCTATGCACGGCTTGGCAAGAAAGGATTTTCTTGGTGAAAAGCATAACTGTAGAAGAAAAATACCAAGATGGGAAAAAAACAATGGATCTTATCTGGGGCCGATTTTCTTATTAAAGAAATGCTTACTTGTCAATATTAACACATTCAATGTTAATACATTTCAATGTTAATACATTTACATGGCAACCTCATAGCAACACTGCAGACTTAAGATTTCCAGAAGCAGAAGGTTCTCACAGTAAATGAACCTACAGAAAACATACCGAGTAATCTAGGCTTTGCTGGGGGTTGGGGGGGGCATGCAGGGAGGGGAAGGTATTGTCAAATATGTGGTCACAGGATTAAAACCAAACTAAAATAAAAGAACATCTAATTTTAGCCCCTGTAACCAGAGAGAGAGAGCCACATCCCCTAAAAAATCCCAAAGCGGTATGCAAGGTAAATGCCAGAGGGTATTTTCTATTTCCAAAAAGGTCCTTTAGATGTCTCCTTATCTTATCCTTCACCAGAAGCTGCTTCTAATTAACACACTTTTAATTAAACCAGGGCTTTCCAAGAAAGGGCTCTTTTTTTTTAAAGAGTAAATTCATGGTATGTGAATTATATCTCACTTTTAATTTTTTTAATGTTTATTTTTGAAAAAGAGAGTGTGTGAGCAGGGAAGGGGCAGAGAGAGAGGGAGACACAGAATTCGAAGAAGGTTCCAGGCTCTGCGCAGAGCCTGACATGGGGCTCAAACTCATGAACCGCGAGATCATGACCTGAGCCGAAGTCGGACGCTCAACCGACTGAGCCACCCAGGCGCCCCAAGAAAGGGCTTCTTACCTTTCATAATGTCTGCGAGTGCAGGTGGCGGCGCTGGTGCTGCCAGGGTTACCGCCTAATTCATCATAAATATGTTTCCATTGACGCCGGGCTGTTATCTGGAAAAACGGCAATGGGAAATTCAATCTTGCATCATAAGAGATTCACAGTTCCAGGATTCTATACATATGCAACAGGCAGAAGAGAACAGCCTGTTCTGGAAACCCAGAGACAGAGAAGTCCAAATGAGTATATGGGGAGACTCAGGGTTTACAGGGAGATCTCTCCTTTAGCACTTTTCTGTATAATAAAAATGGAATTCTGCTTTGGGCTCTATGTTTTGTCAGCCTAAGGCAACTCTCTGGACATTTATGATGCTAGTTCCCCCCAAGGTCCCAAACTCATACTCTGTTCCTTTATGTCAGTGTGAGTGAGAAAGCATCCAAATAAAATGAGATTTCAGCTAAAATACCAGTTTAAGGGAATCAGAATTAACATTGGTTGTTTAAGGAGCAGGAGAATGGATGGTCAAGGACATAGGAAAAGAGAGTTTTCACTAAACATGCTTTTGTATCTTCTGATTTCTGAACTGTGTGATGTTGACTACTTCAAAAACAAAATAAAATTACTACGTAAATTAATTAAATCGACCCGATTGGTTGTGGAATCTGCAGTCACCTGAGGCTAAATGGTTATACCAGCTCCTCCCACCACCAAAACAAAACCCAAATTTGCAACTGCGTATGTTTTGAGCTGTTTGTTTTTATTCACTTAGGGCAGGAAAATAAGATATCCATCAAATCCTACGAAAACGAACAAATTCCAAAGCTAAAACGCAAGCTCAGTCTACTGTTGAGTTGGGTGAGTAAAACCAAACAGCTTGCGATATACAGAATGGCATGCTATGGCCCTGTTTCCTTTTTTTCTTTAATTTTATTTTTGTACATAAATTAAGACTTTACAAAATAACAGATGCATGATCTGGCAAATGATTAATTTGGGGAAACCACGTCATTTACTAACATCCGAGCAAATGTAGTATTTCCTTGCAACCAGGAGACAGAACGCATTCTGAGGTCCTTGTGGACGTTTCCAAACAGAGTTACAGGAAAACTCTGTTATTGGAATGTGTAGGGGGCAGGGCCCGCGCAGGTGCCAGCAGCACTGGCTACAATCAGAGCAGGAGGCTTCTTTTGGAAAATACCCACAATGCTGCCAGCAGAGTTCACTTAGGGGCTGAAGGCAGCAATCCAAGGGAAAAAAAAAAATCTCAACTCGCAAACAGGGTCTCATAATTGTAATGGAAGGAGGAGGGGTGGTTAAATATTATAGGGTAAATGGTACTTTTCCGTTTCAAGTAAAGACCCCTTTATTTCCATAAACCCTGCTCAAGGAACCCTTGAGACCCTGGGAGGTCTGCACTGCTCAGTTTCCCACAAAGCACGCTTGAACCAACTTGTGTCCATTGTCCTCCCTGGACAGAGCCACCCCTATGTCTGCCAACAGGTATGTCTAAAAATAAAATCTTCCTTTATTTCTAGCTTGTTTTGGATTATAATAAATGGTATCAAGCCCCTTTCAAAACACTCAAAATATGTGTTTTAGCAATTATTTTATATTTAATTACAATCTCCTTCCACAATCTCCCTCCTTTTTTTTAATAATACCATCTCAGGCTGGTCTATTTGAGACCTGTGTGAAGGAAGAAGGGAAACAGGGTCCCCTCCCACGTATGTGTCCATGTTATTCCTCAAAGCCCTTAAGATGCCAAGGCCCCTTGACACTTCCATATTCCCCTCCCTCAGATGAGGTGGGGAGCTCAGCAAGGCCAGAAGACAGCCTATGTAAGTCCCTGCAATCACTTCAGAGGAAATCATCGCTCTTGCCATCCTTTATCTCTTCTGTGCATTCTATTTCATATATTTTGAAAGTGTATTTATTTATTTTAAGAGACAGCAAGTGAGCGTGAGTGCAAGTGGGAAAGGGACAGAGAGAGAGGAAGAGAGAAAACCCAAAGCAGACTGCACTGTCAGCACAGAGCCCCATGCAGGGCTCAGTCCCACAAACCATGAAATCATGACCTGAGCCGAAATCAAGAGTCAGACATCCAACCGACTCAGTCATTCAGGCACCTCTCTACTTCATAGTTTATAAATAGTTTTCACATGCATGATTATCACTTCATCCTCCCATCAACCTGTGAGGTAGATTATAGGAATCTCATTACAGATGAAGGAAGTAAGACAGAGAGAGGTTGGCCAAGGACACACAGTAGAAGAATGGCAATGCCAGAACTCATACTAATATCTTATGATCTCAAGAGCAGACTTTTTCACTACATCAAAACAGTATCCATATAAGATTGAACTGATGAATAGCCCGTGTGTGTAGCAGGGTGATAATACAGAACTCTGGGGACCTTTTGCTTCAAGGGAGGCAGAGGACTATGGAAATCATAGCTTCTGCTACAAGTTGTCCACTTTGAGTTGTGGGTCTCTTACTAGTGGGGAAACAGTGTAGCAAAGAAGTCAGCAAGTGTCTAAGGGGATGAGTTAAGTTAACAGTGCTCCGAGATTTTCCCCTCAGCAAGCAAAACTAAGATTACTTCTACCATGCCCACCTGTGTCTCTAGTTAGACCAGAGTTCTGTATGTTCCCCACTGAATCATACATAACTCTTAATTATATTGGAATCCATCCACTCACCCATTCACCAGACATTTCTTGAACATCTCACATTGGTTGGGCACTGTACTGGCAGCTGGGACACAACAAATGAAAACCAGACCCAACACCCAACATGACCATATCCTAGTGTCTGTGTGTGGGGGGTGGGGGTGGAGGGATACCAAAAACAAACAAGGGACTTAATAGATAAGCAAAATAATACAGGTTGTGGAAAATGTAATGAACAGGAGACACTGATCATGGGATATTTAATGTGTGGAAACTGACCATGCCTCCCTCCCACAACCTATCATCTAGACTAAGGAGTAGTACCCTGTTCAATTACTTGTCTACCACAGAAATAACTGACCTCTTTAAGAATAAATAATACATTTATTTATAATAAAGAAATAATGAATTAACTAAAGGAGAAAATCTTCCTCACACTAGGATTGAAACTGTGGCAGCAGGAGGCCAGCGTCAAGTCCCACTTGGCCACAAGCACATGCAGCTGCCCAGGGGTCTGTATTAGCCCCTGCTATAGCAGGTGCTGGTGTTTAAATACAGTTTTTACAAGTGAAAGTTCGTCTGGAGCAAAGACAAGGGCTGGGCCTTCCAGGAAGTGGTCCCTGTTTACCGAGCTTCCACAGGCCGGCCTGGATGAATCAGACCATTTTGAGATATTTTCTTTCCACAGGAAAGTCACAGAATGTGCTCTTTCCAACTGCTGAATGATTTTATGCTTTTAAGTACATAATGCGCCTGAGTACACATCTCCATTTTTTGCATCCAAATGCGGTTTTAATTCAAATGTTGCCCATGGGCTTTAAAGCAAGAAATGTCTCAGCCTTCCCTTTGTCCAAACCCTCAGTGGGTCCCCTATAAGGAGAGAGGGAAAAACACGAGAGCCCCGCCTTACCCAGTCACTGGGCACTGGGTTCCCACCTGTACAAACCTGCCTCCTGTGAGAGTATGCTTTCATCATGCCGAAGTGTGCTTTGGTTAGGGTTTTTATTCTGTTGTCCAGAATGTGTGTTAGCCCCCATTTTGGCAAAACCAATGTCTGCCTAGTAGTCCCCAGCCCCACTCAGCTGGGGAGTTTGATACAGCCATGTGGGGAGTCTGACCAACTGTTTCTTTAAGCCAAGGCCTCCTGGTCATGTACATGTTTCAACCTGACCTTGTATTATTTTAGGCTTTTAAGGATACAGAGGACTTCTGACTTTTTGTTTCCTCAAGAAAATGGCCAAATTCGCTCAAGCAATGATATCTCTTAGATCGTGCTTCCCCTGTAATCTCCTTCAAGATCCTCATATAAATGTTAGGGATTCTGATGTCAGGCCATCATCTACTGCTCACCATTTTAGGGCCTTGTGCCAGGTACAGAAAAGCAGGAAGGTGGAAGGTGAAGGAGGGAGGGTGGAGGGTGGGGAGATACCAGGAAAAAAAAGAGAAGTTGCTACTACCAAGGGTTCATGATTTAGCAGGAAGCATAACCCCATACAATTAACCATAAAACAAGATGAAAAACCAAACAGACCACACCCAAGTAAAACAAACCAACCTAGGTACATGGGAGACTTAATCTCACTTTGAAGACACTTGACAGTTACTTCTTTCCCTGGTGTGGGGAAGACCCAAGAAACTGTGATAAGCTATATACCTATTATGTTCATTAAGTTTCATTGCTTCTAAATATAGTCGTTTTCACACTGCTCTTTATAAGCCCAACTGTGTTAGAGGTGGCCTGAAACCGGGTTTCTACAATGCTCACCTCTGCCAAGAAAACAGGTCCACACAGTGGGAAAGGAATCTTCCCCGTCTCTAGTTTCCTGGATGGACATAGGAAAATCTCCTGTCACTTAAAAACAAAACAAAACTGGGAAACTATTTTAACCTGAGGCACAGTCTTGGGGCCTTGGTTTCTCTAACTTTTGAGGTTGCAGGGATGAAATAATCTTTGGAGTTTTTGTGGCCTGGTTAGGAAACAGAAATCTTGCAGGACTTGAGTGTGTCCAGGGCCTAAGAACGTAGGAGATGTGAACTCAGAAGGCACATTGGCCTGAGTGCAGTGTTGCCCAGCGGCTCTGAGAAACAGCCTCTTTCTCGGGACACCTTGAGGGCAGACTGAATTCAAGGAAGATGACTTTTTTTTCCTGGTAGTACTCCAGGAACTGGAGCCTTTCAAAACTACATGACATCATCTTTGGCCTCGAGAATTTTGAATTAAGCAAGAGGCTTTGTCCGTCCAGAGTACTAGGGTTAGATTCAGAGGGTGTCTTGAAATGATGTCAAAACCAGAATCTGGTGTCAAAGCCTAATCCTTCCAGCAAGAAGACATGTGGCTTCTTCCAGATGAGAAATAATGGTCCTGTCTCACTCATGGGGAGGATGGAGCTGCTAACTGACATTCTTAGAAGGCACAGCTTGCATGGTCATCTGCCTCTAGAAGAAGATTTTCTCAAGACCCATTTCCCTACTCTACCCTCTCTCCCAATATTGCCTCTGGCTCACCTTCAATTGGTTAGCCAAATGGAAATCCCTTTAGCAAACTACCCTCAACACACCGCATCCTGGTAATACCCCAAGCTACTCTTCAAGCTTTAATTGCTTCACCAGACACTGAAGTGAAGACCTCTTTAGTTTAGCTCATCAGTGTGGCTCTATCCAGTTCTGCCTCCTCAACTGTAGGCGACCCACATTCTAAAATGTTTGGAAGGAAGGATCCTCATTGCCAACTGATCAAAATGCCAAGATATTGTTTTTCAGGGAATCAAATTCATTCAATACATTTATGATCTTAGACCTAAGGAGGCACAGACACAAAATTCATTTCCAACAAACACAGAGGACGCCAAGAGAACTGAATATAGCCATTAGTCAAATGCTTAGGCTTAAAATAAAACCTTTGCTCCTTTTTTCAAATTCAATTTGAGGGTTATGAAGGACTGAAATGAAATAATCCATAATCCGCAATTCAAACCAGAAGGTTTGGAATAGTTTATAACCACAAACAAAAACAAGCCAATTAAGATGGCCTCTTTTTATAACTAGAAGGAATTCCAGAGAGATGTCTTTATCCAATCACAAGTTAACAGCAGAAGAGATACATCTACAAGTTTTAAACTTGCAGTTTTTTACTATTACCGAATGTTTACATCATGCAGACTTCTTGGCCCATCTCCTAAGTTCATACATTTTTCTCAAGACTCAGATAAAATCTCAGCTAATACTTAGTGTGTCTGGTAAGGCTCAGGTTAGTTACAAAGAACTCATTGAAAGATGCTACCAGTAAAGGTAGGTTATTAGAGGCGTTTCACAAAATATCACCCAAAATATGGAGAAAGCATGGTAGATATACATAAAAGACTGCTGAGGATGGAAGATATGAAGACTGGTCATTTATATATAAAGAATGGTCTTTCCTTTCAGTGTTGCTATGGAGGTTGAGACAAATTGTGCAAAAAATTCTCAGCAAGTCAGAATTTGAATAAGTCCATAATGACCTCATGCAACTCATTTCACCTCACTGTGCCTCAGTTTCCTCACTTATAAAATGATGATATGGGCTAGAGTAGGGCAGTATCCTTCTCTGCACAAAAGCCAATTTGCAAAAAAATAAAAATGCTCTGATGGTAGGCTTTCCAGCATTCAAAATGAAAATGGCTTATCGAGTCCCAGTGTAGCTAGATTACCACTTTACCAAATGGAAAAACCTTGGCTGGAAACTTTGTACTGCTTAGGAGCCAAAGAAATGTTAATACTCTGGAATGCCTCTTAAGTAATAGTGTGAAGACAACTTTCTAATCTTCGATATTTGACTTAGAGGGGGCCACATTTTGAAGCTGGGAGTCATGATGGCCATTAGGCTAAGTGGGAATAATCCGTTACCATTAGCTTTGAGTTAACATCCCCTGGACAGCTTATAAAAAAGGATTCTCGGGTTCTTAGGCCCAGGGCCCCCCACAGAATTAATGTCTCAGTGTGGAGGTCTAGACAGCTACATATACTTTAAAGTTCCCCTTTGAAAATTTGAGCCCCAGTTCTTGAGTAGCCTTTGGGAACCATAGATCTAGAAGATTCCAAGGTCTCTTTTGAGCTCTAATGACAAGTCTACACTTGCTTCTGATATCAGATAATCTCACAGATAAATGTCTTTCAGTAACACAGTGATGACAATTTAAGTCTTCAGACTGGATCTTACTCATACATCTGCTGGACTGATTTCAAAACTGAATCCTCACTGAACAGCTCATTTCACTTAATGACCCAATCCTACTAATAGAAAAGTATATTCTGTACTCAGGAGAATAGGACAGCACTTAGTGGGGTAAGGGAGTGGCAAACTTTGTGACTACTGGTAAACAAGGTAGCATGAGGCATTAAAAAAATAAAAAGGAAAGAAAGGAAATAGGGAAGGAAGGAGGGAAGGGAGGAAGGAAGGACAAATCCTACGAAACTGGCTTCATCCAGTTGATGATGCTGGATGTAGATTTTAGAGTAAGAGGGCTAAGTAGGGGTGCAATGAACAATGAGGGAGTTGATGGGTAAATAGAGAGGGAGAGACGAAAGGAGCAATTCCAGAGGTTGCCAGTCCTCTCTGTGGCTTGGTGGAAGAGGCTCAAAGCTCATAACCAGATGGAAAGCAGATGCTGATCTGGCCTTCCACGTGCCCCTACGCCAGCCTTTCTCTTCTGCACTCCACCTACATACAGTGAAGGCAGTGCCAGTGGCGAAACGGAATGCTTAGCTTGTTATCAATCTTCTATGTGTTGCCTTCCACCCCTCCCCTCACCCCCAGCCTATAGAATAATCCCAGAGCCTGCCATCCCAAAGCCTCTTCTCACTGGGCTGCATCCTCTCTGGACTCCCCTTCAAGGTCACTTGTCCCAGCCACCTGGTCACTCTAGTTTAAGTTGCTCAGACTCTCCATGTCCAACATTATTCTACCTCCACACTTTATACCCCCTTTGGCTTTCTCTTCCTGGAAGGCCACGATCATTCACGTCTGAATTCCATCTATTCTCCAAAATTCTGCTCAAGTGACATGAAAGCTAAAAGTCTTCCTTCTCTCATTTCTAAATGAAGTAGTACTCTACCTGAACAGGGATGCGTCTTTTTTCACCTTGTCTTTTCATTATGATTACTGCCTCTCCTGGATGGTAAGCAACTAGAAACACCAGGGTAGATATTTTTGCATCTTCTAGAGTGTCCAACACAATGCCTCCAATAGGTAAGACTTAATAAATATGTGTTCAAGGGATGTGCTGATTGCGTGGCCATTCATTATTTCACTCATTCACCAAAAGAGAAAATACTGTGTGTTTGATATACTGCAAATGCCCTGAAACTAATCAGAAGTTTCTTTTGTGCATTCTATACTAACTTGCTGTTGCATTGCAAAAAATAGATCCTTGTAAAGATACAGAAGATACAAAAGCAGGAAAAACGGATTCTGTGAAATTTGTTGGCACTCTATCAGTAAGCAACAAAAATAATCTGTGTTTAAAAAGACACTTCATAATATTATGCAGTATCATGTAACTTACCTACAGTTCATAAAAATGTGTATTCCTATTCTTAACATCAAGAGTTAGGCTTAATAATGTAGGTTATGGGGCTGACTCCTAAATTCATGAGACTAGGTCTAAGTTATTTTTTTAATGTGGACAAAAGCTATAATTAGCTTGAGATTTTGAAGAACTATGAGCCACAGTGGCAAGGAGGCAACCTCTTTGTCCTATCAATAGACCCAACCAAGTGAAAAATTTCATTATGTACTGGTGCAGCGGGTGCTTGATAAAACAAATATTGTAAGTAAATTCACGTCTATGAAATGCACATTTTATATGTCCTTTGTATGGGCATTTTCTTTCTTTATAAACGTTATTTTTTTTATAAACTGGTACCAGTATCTCCCATGTAGTAAATGAATATTTTACACACACAGTGACTCACATCTTAAGAGTTTTTAGTCAGAATTCACAGCAGGGATCTCTACAGTAAATACCAGATTATCCGAATCACATCATGCCTGCCATCTTTTCTCGTTCCAACTCCCTGACATCAAACCATTATATTAGTTTGTGGAGCAATATGCTCTATCTGGCAAGATACCCTAGTTATTATGGTGAGGCTAAAATGAATTTCATATTCTTTTCATTTTCTTGACTTTGTGTCTCTCATTGTCATTTTGCTAAGATACAGAGATATCCCAGGTTACCTCGTAAGGAGAGAAAAAAAATAATTTCTTATTCAGTTGCAGAAGAAACTGCACAACTTAATCTGATCATTGTGTGGGGGAAAAAATATTTCCAATGACGACATCTTCCTATGTCAATTGATTTTATTATAGATATCATCTCTGCGTGCTCTATTAATACAGCTCTTTCTTCTTCTTTCAAGATTTTAATCTTTGTTGCTCTCACATTTTATTGGTTCAAAATACATGCTGTAAAATCCGTGGCCATCAAATTTTCCTGTGGGCTAAAAATAACCCGTTCCTGTCAGTTAGAATTAGCTGATAAAGAGTGTCAGAGCCTGTTCTGAATAAGTTTGATAACTTCCTGTTTATGCGGCACTGACCCTTGTCTAATAAAGCTTCTTTGCCCTAGAATAAGAGGAGATTCTGCTGCATTCTATTCCTTAATGGCCAGTACTGATTACTTTTGAAAGCCTTTAATACATTTCCCATATTAGACATGAACAGATGTCAGGTATGTTGCCAAAGGAAATTTCTTTTATGCAATCTTGGCTTGTTGTACAATAATAGCCCTTTCTCAACATGGGAAAAAATTACAGACCCAACTAATTTCCCTGACAGGGGAGAGTTACATATGTTTTCCACTTGTAGGTTTTACGACAAGTTTACAATTTTGCCAAACCTGGAACTAATTGGGATCATTTCCAAAAGCGGCCCCATAAACCCCCAAAAGTGTGGAGCCATTTGAAAAGGCAGTCAATGACGGTTTGCTCTTGCATTTTCTCCATTTTGGTCAAAGGAGGGGTAGGGGGAGTTAGATTGCAAAATTATTTCATTTAAGTTGCTTAAACACTTACTGTTTCATATCCTCCCAGTTTTTGAGCAGCTTGAAACATAGTCCAAAGGTTAACTGTTAGAGGGACAATAAGTATTTAGATAAGCATTGCATTAACATATTTCCAAGAAATGTCAATTAAAACATTTTGTTTTGTTTTGATTTCAATGAGAAAGAGAAAAAAATACTAGTACCCCAGAGAGCTAAGTTCTCAGGCAACAATTTACCTAGGGCATTTAACACAAGGATACATTATTACCGTTTGAAATATTTCTTAAGAAATAGTCTCAAATACAGAAATCTTTCTACTTCGAGGATAAAGGACAACACAGTTTTAGTACTGTGGCCATCAGCCAACAAAGGAAGCGAAGTTACAGCGTCCTTGGGAAAAGTGTGGGATTTCAAAATTAGGGTTGGTCTTGTTCAACCCTTAGAAGCCATTGATTAAATGGTAATATATAATGCTTCCTTCAGATACGAACTTTGCATAATCAAGAAATAACAGCCACTTTAATACATGATTATTTTTTAATAGAATGTCCGATGGCAGCACTATATTAAGAACTCATACAGTATTTCATTAGCGCGTGGTGCCTTGTAAAGAGTAGGAAAACAACTATTTCACCCTGGAATTAGCAGTGATGTTACACATCAAAGGGAAGGAAGGTACTTATTCACAGAAGAATGGAGTCCTCAGTCCTAGTCCCTAACTTATCTGTGTGATGTTACAAATATGTGCTTTTTTTAAAACAGATTTCTCTTGCAGGTTTGCATGCATTTATGCTGCTAAACAACTATGCCAAATTGCTGCCAATCCTGCTCGTTTGTCCCAGACATCACGGAATGGGACTGCTATGGATGTGACTCTTTTACAAGGGGGAGAATTGAATTTCAAGTCATTCCCTGGTAAGGGAAATGAAGAATAAAATTAAAATTAAAAAAAAAAAGAAGAAATGGCTCTTTGACACAACACTTTGGAAAAGCCTCACTGAACCTTGCACTATTTCAAAGCTATCAAGAGCCCTGCCTCGGCCTTGATTTAATCTGAACCAATGCATAATGCAACAAAGCTGTTCATAGTACATTAATTTTACTTCTATTTCAAGCACCCAGTTTTCAGACAAACATTGTAATCATTCGTAGTTATATAAGTTTATAATGGCTGCGAGTGCTCTCTTGCAATCAGTGCCAATTGCTATTAGGTATGTAAACTGTTATGTAAAACATACAGGTTTGACATTCTTCATCAGGATGACACATGGTTTTAACCTAGGCAGATGCGTTTGGAGAAAATACGATTTCAAGCTAGGGGCTCATTGCTTCGTGTGCCACAAAATCCAGACAGATGCAAAATATATATTCAGTTGTGAAATCAGGGCCGGATCTGGGTTTCTTCTCTTTTTCTATGGAATTCTGCTCAGCTATGCATTTCCTTTTCTACTTAAAAATTTATTACGATGCTTAAAATGTGCATGTCAAAGTAGTTCAAAATTGGGCTTTCAGTTCAAATCTGTGTCTTTCGCATTTCCTCTGAAGTCAGGTTTTTGTTATCTCTTAACAAATTTGGGGCTTAGGAAATATGTTTTCTCTTTCAGGTTGTTTTGTCCACTGTTAAATGTCCTCCTCTTAGAAGCTGTCTTTTCACAGGCAACATCTGTGCCTGATAAAGAGACGTCATATTATTATCTCAGAAGAAAGGCGTGACAGACACTCAAGATTGACAAAACAGAAAATGAGAAACTTTCAACATGTCTATTTCCAGTCATAATCAGTGGATTCAAGCCTATAAATATCTCACTGCAACTGTCCCAGAAGGGAACAATGTAGCGGAAAGAGGCAGGGAGAAAAATTCCTGGCCTGAATGATTTGTAGATTTAGTATAAACACAGAGAGCATCATCCGCAGATTAGGATTTCAACATAATCCTGAGTCAAAATTGTTTTCCAGTTTAAAGAATATGAGCAGTGTTGATATTTCAGAAATGAAAACAAGCATACTTACTCTGTTTAAAACCTAAATAGGGTATTCGCTCTATTGGTGTCTTCCTTTCTTTCATGTATTTATAAAGCGCCACCAGGAAAGCCTGTTCATCTGCCCTGCACTCTTCACCAATGGCAACCTTTGGTTTTTCTTCATTTGAGACTTTTTTACAGTTATTATGGTTATTCTTCGGCTTGGACAAGGCTGACCTGGCCTCACATTTCACCTGGAAAAGGAGGGAAAATATGCCACATCAAATCAAGTACAGCCACAGGATGTTTACAAAGACACAGCCAGTGACAGCTTTCACTGTGTGGGAAGGGTGAATCAGTAAATTAGCCTTGTCCCCAAGTACCTTTTTAAAGGCAAAGCTCCATGTGAATGGTCTCAGACCATGGCGTTGTAAATTTCTGTAAAGGGCCAGGTAGAAAATAGTGCAGACATTTGGGCCAGAGAGTCTCTGTTGGAACTACTCAACTCTAGCACAAAAGCAGTCACAGACATATAAGTGAATGGGTATGGCTGTGTTCCAATAAAACTTTATTTATAGAAATAGGTGGTAAGGAGGTCATGGTCTGCCCAACTGTGCCAACCTCTGTTAGAGTCCTTACAAGAATGTTGATATGAATTCAGAAACAGTGTTTGCATCTGGCTGGACCATTCTTTTGCCTCTTTATACACTTTATTTTCCCAAGGGGCATCAACTGTTAATGTCATTGAACAAAACCCTGTCTTCTTAACATATAGTCCCATATTTCAGACTTGGTATCAACATGAAGAAACGTTACTTCTTTACAGTAAACTTATCTTGTTGCTACTGTTTCCAGTAACCTGAAAAAATACATCGACGCCAACAACTGCTGGCATCAAGAAGACCAGCAAGGTCTCTACTGTATGTCACCTGAGGGTGAGGCCCAGATGCACCCTCAGTAGGTAACAAAAGGTCCTACTCTTTAATGAGGGTTTCTTGCTTTTATGTCAGCTCTGAGAATGAAACAGGAGATGTTAACTTGGCACAAAGGCAAGAGTAGAGGTCAGCTAAAAACCGAAGAAGAGTTAGTAGAAAGAACCATAATTAAAAAATAAATGGCGGTAAATGTGCCAGATGTTCTTGCTTCCACACTCTAGGCGAATATGGAACTCGGCAAAGTGAGTGGCTAACCTAATGTTCCTTCCCCACTGCCATGTTCTACAAGAGGCCTTTGATGGTTGTTAAATATAATGCTAAGTTGCTGAGCTATTTTAATTGTAAAAGGGGGAAGTACAAAGGGTCAGACTTTGAGTTCAAGTGTGCCCGTGGGGAATGTGTACATTCCAATATTCTTTACATCTCCAGATCTCACATTGGAGAGAAGAGGGCTGGGGAAATGTTACGAACAAAAATGCCCCACATATTCGACATGGTTTTCCATTCCAGATTTTTGAGCCCTCTTTTTCTTTCCCTTCAGAGTCTCCTTCCCAGGCATTAAGAATATAAAAGGCTATGCTTGTTTATAAAAGGGAATGGTATCCTCCTGTGCACACAGGTTTTCTTAAGTTTTTTCTCTTAAGTGAATATACGAAGTTAGTATCATTAGACTGGTTCTGGAAAAATGAAACTTCCTGTACAACTCATTCAACCAGGCCCCTAGATAAGATTATAATTTTCAAGGGGTAAGTGGAAATGGGATTAAATATTTTTCCACATAGAATTTTTATTCACAATATTTTCAAACTTTACTACTTTGTCACATTATGTTAAGGCGAGCATCCTGTGAAAATTTATGTTGTCATCAGTTTCCGCTACCAAATTTTTGATGGAGTCTAAGGTACTGATGAAATCTTATAATTTAATGGTTTTTGAAATCATAAAATCATTCCAGTTTTTATCTGGATTGCCCCTGGTCTTTTGTGAGTGTGTATTATGTAGCCAGGCTCCATTCTAAGCTTTTTTTAGGTATTATCTCATTTTATGCCCATCACTCTAATGAGGCACGCTATTATTCTCATTTTAGAGATGAAGGGACTGAGGTACACAGGGGATGAGTAACAGGTGCAAGATCACATCCAAGTTGGTAAGTGGCAAATCTGGGATTGAATTCTAGGGCCTGTGGTACCAAACACTATAATTTATTGACACTTCTAAAAAAATTAAATTGATAATCAGAACACACTTCCAATTAAAGGCATATCTTATTACTTGGCATTATAACACCTACAGCTTAGAAATGTGATCTATCAAATGAGGAACAAAAGATAAAACTAGGTGGTTTCCAAAGTATTAAAGCACTCCATCCTTCTATTGTATATCGAGCAAAGGGATCCACTGAGTCCTGACAATGAGCTGGATACGGTACTGTGGGCCTCACTCGTAACAATCATAGATAAAATAATAAATTAGTTCCATTTTGCATTTGAAGAAAATGGAGCTCCATGAGAGGAGGTATTTTGTTATTTGGCCCATGGAGGGGTAGGGGCGGGATATGAACTCTGTCTCTGCCTCACTCCAAATCCCAAAGAGCAGTAGATACAAGATTTGCATATAAAACAGGCTGAGTCTTAAATGTGCGGCAATAATGGACCCGTTACATATATTATTAGGTCAGAAGCACCACTATTAAGTGAGTATGAGGTTTCCCTCTGTGTCTAGATGGCAGCCTACCCTTCTCTCTCAAGTGTGCAGAGACACCCAGAAACAGTGGGAGAGCATGGCAGACATGCACAAACCCTGCCAGAGTCATTCGGGCTCCCTGCTTAGTAGAAGAGGCTCCTGGGAAAGCCAGGTTGCCACCTCCTGAACCCCATCCTGACCTCCATGGGCATCCCGGCAGGTCTCTCCTGGAAGGGCTGGGGCAGGGGCCCACACAGGCTTTGAAAGAAGTGAACAGTGGTTTCCTTTCTCAGACTTGCTCCATACATTTCTTCAGTTAACATAAAAGCCCTTTTGGCTGTTTCTGCATAGGACCTGGTCTAGTTACTTTCTATATTTTTTCACATTTACCCCAAATATTCTCCTTTAAACTTAACATTTTAAGCGGCTGCAGTATTAAAAAGGAGCTAGTCTTCATGTTGACCTTGAGAATGCCCCATTTTTTGATGGTGACAGTTAATGACTCAATCTGTTTTTCCAACCTGAACACCTTATACTTGTTGAGTTCACTAAGAGCTTTGGGGTTTGTAAAGTGATTGAGGAAGCGCTAATTAAAGAATCCACATTTAATGTTTTCAATGAACCACCACCTATTTGATATTAACCACATCCTTTCTCTGGCCTGAGTTGTAACTAATCCAGCCTTCAACTGGGGCAGTGAGATGTGATGAACCAGCAAGAAAGAAGAAGCCACAGTCTAATTTGGATTTAGTCCCTGACTTGCTAGGAGACCCTCATGTTCTTCCCCAGTGAAGCAGGTAGGATAATCCCTGGGAGTCGCTCTGAGGGCCAAACTGGATGAAAAATATTGAAAATAATAAAAAAATATTACATTTGTGAAATATCAAGGGGATGTTCGTGATTTAAATGTAAAAACATATGGCACACCATGGCTTCCCTTCTTTGGTTCCTTTTAGAATCCAACCACCTGTTATATACTTCTGGCCTTTTGAAGGGGCTTACAGAATGTGAAGAGTCATTTGCCTCTTGTTGGTGGAGGCTTTCCATTAGAGGCCTGGACTGAGAAGGATCTTCTTGCACAGATTATCATATGGAAGGGCTAGGCCCACCTCTGCTGCCATGATATGAACCTAGGGAAACAGCAGGATTTGGTTGGATGGTTTCAAGACATCTTCAGAGAACTGGTAGCCTCTTCCCCATGTGACTTTTGCTGTCTGTGGAAAGCCATGAAATTCTCCATCTCATAGAAAATAGTCTTGCAAAGCTGGCTTTTATGTTCTCATTGAGAGAGTGCAACTTTTTGATGGCGACAGGCAAATGACTGAAACTGTTCTCCCAGCCATGCACACAACAGATCCAGCAGGTTCTCCCTGCAGAGAACTTAGCTGTGTGCACAAAGCTGGGATTTATCCATAGTTAGAAATGGTCTGTTTGAGACACTTTTGCAAAACCCACTCACATAGGTCTTGGTCATAAAGCCAAACTGTCACTTGAAACACTGCTTCTAGTTCAGCAAGTGATTGGATGGTCACAGGCCATGGTCTCTATTACAGTGATTCATAAGGAAAGACCCCTGTAAGACATAAATGCCTCTCTCGTGGTTGTTCTGGGCCCAGAAGTGGCTTGTTCATTCTGTAGAGACTTTACATCTGTCTGTTGGTGCCAAGAGTCAAGCCCACCATAATTCATCCCTACTAGTCTCTTTCTTCTAGTAGAAGTGATCTTGCCTGGCCCATTGTAAGCAGCCAAAGCAAAATTATAATCCAAGAGTCTGAGGAGAGCTGGGTGATTAGGTCAGTCCCCAGGAGCTCACTGCAGCATGATACCCATGAACTCATCATTGAAACCGCCAATGGGACAGTGACCCACCTCCTTGTAAAGATACTGAATGAAAGCATTGGTGCACGGGGGCAGAGAGGGTCACTTGAAAACCCAGGTTTGACTGCTATCCCTCCTAAGAAGTCAGTGAACATCAAATACAGAGCAGACTTGTGTACTCTTCAGTTTTGTGGATCCTAATGTGAGTCCTGAGCTGCCTTTCATGGTGAGATATATTGGAGGTGCTATTCTTTCAGATCAATTTGTAGGAGTTTCGTAAAATTCCCAGAGGCATACTTCATTAGTAGCTCCAAATGACATGGAAGGAGCTTCATCCTGCTGGACTCAGGTACAGAACATACTGGGGTAAACACATGATGTCACCTTTGAGGAAGGGGGCGGGGCGCCAACAGGAGACACCGACAGTGCAAACTCTGCCCACTGTGAAGATCCTAAAACTGTCTTGCTCCATTCTACAGTATCTTGCAAACCACATCACAGGCAATAAACTGCTCCTGCTGACATTCTCAAGACTACGGAGGCTGATAGGCAGTTTGAGGGCTGAGATGTCTAAATTACTAGAGAGTGTCATTCTTGGTACCCACGTGCACTCATTTGCAGAAGGTTAAATGAGCAGAACAAAAATAACTTTAGGGAAAGAAAGATCTGCTTTTAGATAGAAAATACACATTTCTACTGGTTGATCTCTTTTTAACCCTTTGCATTCTTGGAAGCAAGAAGAAATCCTAACCAAAAAGTCCTCAGAACTTCCTGATATAATAATTAACTGCTAAAAATAAGATTTATAAACTGTGAATGTTTCATATTTGCTTCCATTGCATAGGGAAGAGGTGTGGCACACGCGGCAGAAAAATAGTAGACTGTCAACCCAGAACCGAATTCATGTTTTTCTACAGCAGAATCTTCCAAATTCACCACTCATAAAAATGGTCCCATTTTTATACACTTAGTCCTTGGATTTGGAGACATAACATCAGTTGAAATATGATCTTCAATTCTGTGTCTTTGGCACAGAATCAACACCTAAGCATGAATACCCAGTAAACAGACCATGCAAATCTGACCACCCGCCCACCAAAAGTCAAAAAGGTAAGTCTAAAAATATGAAGTGACAATTCCCTCTTCATGGTTCTCAGTCCCTCAGGTGTGCACTTTCAAGATCCCACGGAACTCTTAGGCAAAATGGGCCTGGGCCCAGAAAAATAGTATAGAATTTTCATTTTCCTTCTGCATTACTGGAGATCTTCAAAATGAATATATAGCTATATGTGTACCTGTAATTATTTTGCTATGAAGGTAACTATCTTCAGTTTTAATGTAAGATAAATTAGAGGTGACTGAAAAAAATCACTAAAAAGCTTAATTCTAGCCATTTCTAATTTCATCCTCTGTTAATCTCTGGAACATATTTAGATGAACACGTTCAGAAAGAGGATGGTTCAGCTTGGTCTATTTTTGACACAAGCAGAGTAAACTATGTCATTGTGTCACCTACTATGAAATCTCAGCTTAAATGACGTGGGTGCTTAATCATCTGTCCTTTACCCAACAGGCCAGCCTGGGAGGTGGGAAGTCTTTCTGTTGACTAATCAAAATGCCTACGCTCCCCGCTCCCCCAGCCACACAGGGGAGGGGAGGTGGGGGGAACAGACACAGAGGGCTGTGAATACCAAAGTCATTCTCCACTGGAAACAGCCACCAAGACATAAGAACAGAGAGATAAAGAGAAAAAGGAAAAATAAAAAGATGCAGCCAAATGGACACTAAGGAGCAAATGACCGTACCTTGGCAACAGCTTTGCCGTCGGAATTGTTGTTAGAATCTTTAACACCACTGAATGAATCTCTTCTCTGTGGGCATGTCTTCTTTTTGCGTGGTCTGCCTTTAAGGTTTGGCGCTGAAAACAAATGAAGAGCAATTGATGTACATTTTCATATGCATGGGTTTCCTTATGAAAGACCAAGAGTCTTAATACAGTGGTGCCCTCTAAACTGTTCAGAGAAACGTACACATCTCATTTAATGTTCCTCTCTCTGACGAGCTGCATCTTGGGACACTGTACAGTTCTGTACATGCTTCCCCAGGCGAATCTACTGCACTTTAACATGTCTACTTAGTATAAATAAAACAAAGCTCTCAGCTCTCAGCTCTCAGGGACAATAGTAAGGAAGAAAAGGCACTTCCTATTGTTAGAAGAGAAAAGTCTTGCGCTGAAAGACAACCCGAAGCCAGGCTTGGAGGTTAGTCTTTGTTTTTGTTTTGTGTCTGGTTTTCAGAAACCTAGGTGAAATGCCAGCCCATTATGGAATCATAGTAATGTGGCATTTGAAAACCTCTCTCTTCAAAAGTAGAGACATGGGGATTTTCTTAAATTATGATACAAATAAGTTGATATGATACAAATGAATAGAGAGAGAGCTATAGAAAGAACATTCATGGTTAACAATCTGAAAGGTATTCTTACAAGTATTTACTAATAATATTACGACCAGCATGTTTCACATCTCAACAAATCGGGCAGATACATTTAAATCAGCATGCTCTCTTTTTCCTTCTCAATATAGTAAGATCTCGAGGGTTATTTAACATAACTTCCAAAGATGGCACTGGGGTTAGCCTGATTCCGTGAAGATTATACTTTCTTAAAGCCACAGACAAGATGCAAAGCAAAGTCCTATTTCATCCTTGATGTTGAACTTGAATCCCTTTAAGATCCGTACAGAAAGCAGGGGAAAAAAGGCTGCTGTTTATCTAGTGCTCGGACTGCCCGGCATCAGCTTTCATATTTAGCTTCATCAGTCACCCAAGTAAAGCAAAATTAAAACAAACTGCTAACCAAGCAGGCTCGAACAATTCCAAACTATTGAATTGTACCCCAAGCAATTTTTCCCAGCCCTTTCGAAGTACCCACACTTTTTTTTATTGCTTGAAGATAGGATTGCAACAGTGCCAAATCTGAACTACTCGAACGCTTTTAATTGTTGTTCATCTTACTTACATCACACATTTAACCAGTGGTTTTAGGACATTTTACACTGCTCCTCAACAGGAGTCCCGTGCACTTGCTTTTCTACCATGGATAAGAGTTCTGCTGTTGGTAAAGCTCAGGAAAACACAGCTACCTCTCTAGTCAGGCAAAAGTTTAAAAAGTGGCTGTGGGCTCAGGCTCCCCCTCCCAAGCCCACTCCCCTCTCATCTCCCCCTAGACAGATGTCCAGAAGTCCACCCTAGAAAGCCAGCCTGGAATTATCACAGGTAAACAAACTCGCAGACAAAAATCAAGCAAAGAGAAAGTAGCGATTACCCATTCCAGTCGACAAACATCTGCCTGAGGATGTCTGTGCTCATGAAAGCTGCAGCATGTGACTGCTTCCCGGCCACGTCCCTGGAAGTCTTGACTTGGTGTGGATGTCAGCTTCCCTCCCAACGGGAACGCGAGTGCAAGCTGCCAGGCTCAGCGCTGTGCTTACGACTCCCCTCCCCCGGCAGCTCCATTACTCATGTAAACACACAGCAGTGACTAGCCCGGAGTGTGTGGGATGAGCACTGAGGACTTTGCCGAGTTGCCAGACTGGCAGGGAGGGCTCTGCTCTCTCCCCCTCCCTGCGCCGCCTTGGTGATTTCGTCAGGCCTGTGTTGTGGATCCTGACCTCCTGCTCTCCTGTCACAGCCTAATGCCACCTTCCATGAACTGCCCTGCTCCTCAGCCTGGAGCCAGGGCGTGGACTATTTTGGTTTGAAGACTTGGTGTAGCACAGAAGTGTTTCCACAACCGACTCAAGTGCTAAGACTTTAATGACTGTGAGGGAATGATATACTTTCATGTCCCTTATCAAAATAAGAGCCGAGCGAGCAGAAAGCTGACAGAGAGACCAACAGAACCTAGGGTACTTCTGTGACATTTCATTAAAAGAAACAAAACAATATCACCTCCATTCTCAGATTTGTTAACTTTGGTTTCTCCTTCTTAACATTTTGGCAAAACAAAAAACAAAACAAAACAAACCCTCCAAAACATTTAAACCTAAAAGCATTTATTTCCAGAAAAGCTTTCAAATCCCAAAGGTCTTTTAGACAGAACTTGTACTGAACAGCCTGTTTTAAATAAAGGCAAAGGTTCCGGGAACCAACAATAAGTCATCCTCAAATCGAGTCTATTTTCTCCATTCTTTGAGCTGTTTTCAGAACCCAGAGAAGCACATGCCCTTCCCCAGCAGATTCTGAGAATTATAAATTTAGAACAGGCTAGCACCTAATATTCTGGTCACACAAACTTAAACTCTAAATGGGATTTGATCAAGAAAAAAGCCTTTTGTTCCTAACGAGGCAAGTCGCTGACATTTCAGGTAGGCTAGACAAATCCCACCAATGGCTCAAGCCTCAAACTCGAATATCTCTTCTCTTTTTCCCCTCTGCCCTCTCTTTTCTGACTTTCTCTTATAGAAGGTATCACTGTATTTTTTGTGCTTTGGTTGTGTTTTATGGGTTTTTATTATCCTAAGTTGGAGAGTCCTTAAGGGCAGGACCATGTCAGACTCGTCTCTCACCTGCCCAGCACACACCCAGGAGATAGCATTACATAATATAAATCTGTTGAATGAATATGTGACTAATGGAAATAAAGATGCTCACATGTACCTCCTTGAAGTCTTCACGAGCCAGACCCACAAACTTGGCCTTGTGCATACCTGTCACGTTGGGCACCTGTAAACCTGTACTTGCCTTTCCTATTTACACTTGAGCTCTGGGAACATAACCCAGTGACCAGAAAGTTTGTTCTGGGAATAAAGACAGAAAACCTAAGGCCTTTGGTTCCTGATGACTGTTAATCCTTTGTGTCTGGCATCTCAGAAGGGCTGTGATCTTGTCCCCAGTGCAACCGGTGCCCTGAAGAGCAGATGCTCGAAGTTGCAGGGAGAATGCAGCATGCAGAACTGGATGGGAGCCCCCATCATACAATCTGAAACCTTTTGGATCCATAAAACCCCAGGCAAAGCTCTGAGACTGAGGGCTGGCTTTTGGAGGTGGCAGAGGGAGGGAGGAGTAAAAATTCTGGTCCCTGGGCTACTTTTTTTTTCTCCGACAGAGTCAAGAAAAGAAATCATTTGCAAGGCAAGGAAGTGAGTGCAAACAAATGCTTTATGGTGTGGTGGTGCTCAGGAGTGCGGAGGGCCAGCAATACACTTACTGACAGCATAACTGGGGCTAGTTAGATACAAAACAAAACAGTGTGAAGCAGTAAATGCTTGGTTACTTTTCCGAGTGTACATAATCCATTGACCAGCCCCGGGCCCACTCATTCACAGACTTCAGCCAATGCTCTTTACGTGAACATCTGCAATATTACACATGGGTAATAATAATAGCTGGTATTTATTGAGCACTTTCTCTGCCAGTCAGCAGTTTGCATACAACAACGCATTTAAAACTCACAGCAAACCAACAGGAAGGCGCCACCATTATCCCCATTTTCCAGACCAGAAAACTGAGACAGCAATGAAATTAGTTGTTTTAGGTCATACAGCTGGTTACTGGTAACGGGATCCAAACCAGGAAACTGGACTTTATCCAGTGTCCCTGCTTTAAGTAACTTCTAGCAGACACACACACTCAGTCTGTCTCATAATGAGATATTTATATTATTAACTTGGGCTGGCAGTCACCAGGGAGCTTTCCCTAAATGAAAACACTCAAATACAACCACATAGTACAAAGATACCAAGAGCCCATCTCAGGAAGCAAACAACATCCTACAGACTTGACATGGGGCGGGGTCCCCATCAATCCTGATTCAGCAGTAGGTGAAAGACTTCCACTCAAGCCACAGAGTTCCAATAAAACTTGGCATGCCATGGACATCACCCCTTTGCAGTGGCCCACTGACTCTTCTGCCTGAACAGTGAAAGATTTCTGTGGTTAAAAAAAAAATCTTTCCTCTCGGACTGCCCATCTGCTCCTCTTACTCAGAGCCATGAAATTAACAAGTATTCACCTTTGTGAAGTCACTGCTGTTTCTATAATCCCAGGAGAGTCAGCAACCGCCACTGGTGCAGGCCGCTTTGCCATCTCACCCACGTGTTTTGTTTTCTCCTTTTTTAAAAACTCGGTCAAATATTAATAAAATATACACTTTTTAAAGACAACACAGCAAACCAAGGTTTTTGTTTGTTTTCTTAAAGCCTCTAAAGTTTAGAGTTTCCAGGCATTCACTTACGTATTCACTTCTCTATGTGTTCTGACAAGTTATGTGTCAGGATGGGGCAGGTGTGGGAAACTTTCAGCTCAGCCCCAACCCTTGAAATAATAATAATAAAACAAAGGAAATGTAACCAGTTACTGGCAAAGTAAATTGCTTTTGGCTTAAACATCCCTGTTTTTTTCTACTGTGCTCTTCCTGTCATGACCGTCTCTCTCTTTTTTTATAACATTTATGCTCTTGGAAATACCACGAAGATAAACTGCTATAGAAGCTGGATTGACTCATCACTTAACAACTCTTTCTTCTCATTTTGCAGAGAGGATTTTGTTGCCAATGAAGCTCCATATTCTCTCGAGAAATTCTTTGTGAGCTTCCACTTAGAGACAGGACTTTCTGGTTGGAGGGAGACTGCAATTAGGAGATTGGAGAACCAGGCATCATTTTCCTAAGAGTTTGAGCCCCTAGGGTCAATATCTAGAGGAAGTCGGCAGAGCCCTAACTCACTTGATTTGCAAGTTGTGCGTGCGTGTCTGCACACAGGGGTGTGTGTGTGTGTGTGTGTGTGTGTGTGTGTTTTAAACACTAACCACAAGCCAGAAAACTAAAGTCCACTGACTGATGTATTCGGGACTGAGAAACATCACTCCATGTTTAGTGTGCATTACTAATAATACTTTGCATTTCTGTAATGCCTTTCCTCTGAGCATCTCAATTCTCCGCTACATTTTCTTTACAGACAATAATCTTAAAATACTCTGGCAAGTTTCAGCACGGAGCATTGCTCTTGCTGGAAAAAAAAAATACCCTAATTTAGTTATCATTTACTGTGTTCTATTTTCAATGTTTCCCTTTTGACTATTTAGAAACTTCCTCTTTCGCTACAACAAAAATAGGATGAGTGTTTTTAAAGTTATTAATGTATGAGTAAAAGATTTAGAAACCAAGAATGGCAGAAAGCTTGATCAGAGTCTCTCCTGAAATTTATGGGTGTAATAAAGGAGAGGAATTTCACAGATAATCTCTTACAGAATTTCAGTTTTCAAATACTTGGAAAAAAAGAAAAGAAAAACAGAAGCTCTCAGCCCTCATTTTGGCTTTAACTTAAAGGCAACATTTTTATTTTAAAAATTCATACATGATACCCTTAAATGTTTATTTCACATCCACAGCATATTCCATATACTCACTACCCCACACCTAATAGAGTGGTGCCAGGAAACTGTGGGTGCTGGTACTTAACATCTGTTAATAAGTTGAATCTTTCTGTGAATTCACAAAGCATTACTTACGTGTTGATTTAAAATTTTCAAGCTTACTTTTATTCTGTTTTCCTCTAAACAATCTTCTACACCGGACAGGAATGTCTGAGAAGCAACTGTGTGATCTGAGAAACGAGCACACAGAACCACTGACCAGCAAAACTCCATCTTGTGGGACATTCTAATTTAAATGATGACTTTAAAGCAACAGGCAAGGGAACACAAAAAACAAACCAAAACGCTGCAAGAATATTATCTATTTTCGATAACTGTTCCAGCAGCTTCTTTTTCAAGAGTAATTTTTTCTTAAATAAAGCCATGAAAAATAATAGTTTAGAGTCATGAACCAAGACTAGAACCAGTTGCAGGTGCCCTCACTCTCAAATGTCCCCCAAGGCCACACAGCCCTGAGCAGTGACAGCTGCACCTGCCCCAGAGGGATGATCACACTGCCACTCTGGATGTCATGGACACCTTGAGTTTCCAAGTTTGCTTTAGACTTGGCTTTGTTTGGATCACAGTGTCTATAACAACAATTTAGCATTTCCAATGCACTCCACTCTCAGAACCCTGGTCCACTTCTACCTCCTGTGAAGGGTGAGCAGTTAAGTTGTTAGAAAGAGGGTAGGGGGGAGATATGAAGCAGGCTTTACATGAGGTCCAACCACTTTGGCTCTTGGTCAAATCACTGAGAGCCCAGAGTCACTAATGAGAGTGGAATGTATTAGTGCGTTTGTCATACCTGGACTGCTTTGGCGGCTTAAGTCCAAAACAGCCATGGACTTCATTGACTGCTCAACAAACCATGTAAGTAAACACTCTTGTAATCCCTTCCAAAACATGCCCAGTCTTACTCACTGTTTCATACTTGTGAATGCTGGAGCAATTGCTAATGCCCCTGATCAAAGTTTTAGTAATTTCATAGGCATGTGATTTGCATAGCTATTTCCTGATCCGCCTTCTCTCTGCCCTGGAGGTCTTCATTTCTCAGAAACACTTAAAAACACTGATTATTTGACTTCTCCCCTTCCCCCACCCTATAAATGGAACTCGATTTGCTAGCTCATCTGTATTGCTAATTGGTTTGAAAGCATGTGACTCCATGCATTCTTGCCATTAAAACACAAGCAAACCTCTTTTTTAGTCAGGTTTTACCAGCAGTGACAGGAAGAGTTCTATCTTTATTTCCTCTCTGTGTCTTGAAGAGAGAGAGAAATTTAAATGTCCAAATGTTATCTCTATATTATTCTGAAACAATGTAGTGAATTCCAAAGGAATGCAGAAATGTTCTAGAAGCATATAATAGGCTTGTCTACAAGGACCTGGCAAAGAAGGGAGGGATTACAGATACTTTTCATTACCACTTGCAGAATGAGGGGAAAATCTGGGAGCTAAATCTAGGTGTGGGGTGAAGAGAGATTCTGGGTTTTCAGAATACGGACTCTCTAAGAAGAGAAATCTGGAAATAGGGATGGAGATTGAAATCCATGCCTGACCTTTCAAACCCGACCTTTCCTTTGGTTTGTTCTGGGCAGGTCCAGTAACCTTCATGGAAACCGTTTTCAGCTGAAGGGGCAGAGGAGAGGGCTCTCAGCTGTGTCCCAAATGTTTGTCTCCGAGGTAATAAGGTCTATGTTCCATGGTGTCAGGAGCCAATGGAAGACCCTTCTGCCTTAAAAGTCCAAATTTCACAGTTATGTAGAGAAACATCAGGGCAGGGGTGCCTTGGTGGCTCAGTTGCTTAAGTGTCTAACTCTTGGTCTCAGCTAAGGTCACCATTTCACGGTTTTGTGGGTTCAAACCCAGCATCGAGCTCTGTGCCGACAGCATGGAGCCTCCTTGGGATTCACTCCCCACCCCACCCCCGCCCCTGCCCCACTCATGCTGCCTGTGTTTCTCACAGGATGGATAAATAAACTTAAAAAAAAAAAAAAAAGGAAACATCAAGACAGAATGGATGCCCAAGGACGTAGCTTGGTACGGGGTACAAGTGGTAGTGCAGTCCAGGTGGTAATGCTGTACCCAAAGGGTCTGATTTCTTTCCCCAGCTGTGAGATCTTGTCATGAAGTGGCAAACCCAGCAAAACCAAAAATGGCCTTTTAAAATACCACAGGGGCTCAAACTTCTACTTTACTCAAACTTTACTTTCACATCTACTCGGCAACTCATTTCTCCTGCTATTCTTCCCCCTGGATGCCTGGTGCCCATGGTCCCTTTTTAGGCCCTGGGTCCCAGCTTCCTCTCTTAATGGAGAAAATCATGTTGTGTGCTGAGGAAAAACCTGCATGAAAGCTATTAATAATTAGTGAAGTGCATTGTTTCAAGGCTAACTATATACTCTTTCTTAAGATTTTGAAATAGCTTAGGTTTCCATTTTTTGAAAACTATCCCATGAACAAATTTAGTCTTTCTTTAGTATGATTGTCTATAATAAGAACAGAATATTAATTTAAGATACTTGGTTTTTTTTAAGTTTTAGGCTATTTTAAGGATCTAGTCGGAAAATAGTTAAGGACATTTTGATTTCTATAATTTATGAAATTTATAAAGATAGGACATCTTTAAACATCAGAGACTTTTTGTCTCTGTCTCTCTCTTTATTCTTTTTGTTACTATCAATAGACCTGCTCATTCTCGTGCATGATTGATATGTTCTGTGGTGTTACTATTGAACATGACAGCACAGAAGTGAAAGTTACATTTTTTTGTGCTGAACAGCCTTGCAAGGGGCAGCAAATATCAGAGCAGTTTTTAAACTCATATAAACAGAACATTCTTGGTCAGCCATTTTTCCAGGTTTGGAAATGAGATATTCCATTTTCAACATTGAGGATAATTGATTTGCTACAACTCTCAAGAAAACATTCCCTACTTGGAAATAAGTAAAAGAGACATTATGTGTGTGTGTGTGTGGGGGGGGTAGCATGGAAGTATTTAACTTCGTCAGACTTGGACTAATATGTTATGAGAGATTTCAGTTTTTCAAACACATACACATAAGAAAAAGTAAAAGGTCATCAAGAAAAATGCTTCCAATCTCTTTTTTAAAAGATCCCAAAAGGAATCTGTACTTAAAAGGGATTTTTCACTTTCTTTATGCTTTTCTACCTTTCAGAAAGAATGATTGAAAAAGTAGGATAGTGTCTTACTTAAAAAGTAAAAAAGATGACTACTAGTTTGTCCGAGACTCTTAGACATTTTTCTTTGCTCAGGTAAAGCCCTCCCACCCCTTTTCACTTTCTGAGCTACCAGTGGCAGCTCTGAGCTTCATTTGTTGTGGATACATAGGAGACACGATACCAGAAAACAACTTCAAAAACTCTCCTCGATAGATACCAAGGAACACCTAGACACACAGCGGAGAAGAGTGTATGTGTTGGAGCAGAGGGGAGTGAGGGTCCAGAATGAGGGGGGCAGGGATCTGGGTTGTGCACGTAGAGTCAGGACAAGCTAGCGTGCTCTGTCAGTGGGCGTGGGTGTGGGTCACATTCTGGAGAAACATGGACAGATAACCATCAGAAATCCTAACGTAAATCTTACAATGAACAAGGAGAGTACCCAAAAGAGGTCAGAACTGCTTCCAGTTTTTTTTTCAGTGTAAGAAAAAAACGTTTCTATAACTGTTGGGAGCTGCTCTGGCTAACATGGTCACCTCGTGCCATGTGGGGCTATGGAGCACTGGAAACACATCCAGTACAAAACTAAGATTTGCTGTAAGCATAAAATACACACTGGATTTCCAGGACAATATATAAAATGTAAAATACCTCATTAATGACATTTTATATTGATGTCATATTGAAAGATATGCTGAATATGCTGGATCATAAATAAAACACGTGATTAAAAACAATTCTACCTGTGTCTTTTTACCTTTTGAAATGCATTTAACTAGAACATTTTAAGCTCGTGTGGCTTACATTATCTTTCTTTTGGAGATGCTGGTTCAGTCAGCAAGTCAATGTCATTATTATAGATGTCCTTGGAAATGTGTTAAAAGAATAAACAGAACAAGATTAACATCTGAAGTGAAAATAATCAGCAAGAGTGTTGATTCAAAGTTTCAGTGAAATTGAGGGTTTTATTTATTGTTACACGCAGGAGAGTCATACATAGATGTTAGTATTTGAGAGTTTTGCCAAAGCTGAGGTGTTTCCTTAGTAAAATTCAAATCTTGGTAATCATTGACTCAAGGTTACTCAATGGCTGCAGTGAAGATATTATTTCATTAACTTCCTTAACTAATATGTCAAAGCAAATGTTGAGCCTTGACAGGACACTTGGGGGGAATAGGGAAGAGACAGAGAAAAAGAGTGCCTGCCTAATTATTAATTTTACTAACTGTTCTCTCCAGCTACCAACGTGGGTTGGGTACATGTGAGGCATGTGCAAACTGAGTAAGAGAAAATAGACTTTCAGTGATTTTAGCTAGTTGGAAGGTAGACTCTTCTTAACCACAAATTGTTGAATAAATTCATGGTCTGGCTGTGTTTTCCTTTTTGGAGATTTCATTTGCAAGTAAGAAAAGAGATCAGATATAGTCGGTCCTCAAGTCACCCAAGGGCATGGCCTTCTTGGCTTTCCCAAGGTGCTTCAACTCCCATGGTTTTATACAACAAAAAGTGAGATTATTCATCAAAGACAAGCACTCCAATAAACCCAGAAAAGTTGACAGAACAAAAAGGTTTGACCTCTAAGGAGCAGAGGAGGAGACACATTCTTTCCCCATTCATTCTTAGCACCACTAGCCTATGGGGCGTCACTCTAAGAAGACAGCAGCTGCTCAGTCGCCACCTGGCCCCAAGTCCCAGCCTCTCAAATAACTGGTCACAGTAGCTGAAATCAAAGCCTATTTGCTCCACCCCTCACCTTTGGATTCCTGTTGCAGCAACAACACAGAGCCGTTAACAGCTCTCCAAATACAACAGGCCAATCAAACGGCTACACATCCACCTGGATTCTTTTATGGAACCCTCCTCCCGCCCCTTGTAGGGTTCCCATTGTAAAAATAAAAGAACAGCAATGGTAGCAATGGAAATAAGCTTAGGAAATATTTTCTTTTCTTAGAAGGCAAGAGTTGCTATAGCATTTAAGGCAGTAACATGCAGAGAGATTAAGACCAAATCCCTGCAACACCAACAAATTGTGCAGTGAAATTTATACATTCTCCTGTGTGGTACCTATAACATTTTTTAAATGAAGTTATCTGGCAGGTTCCACCTACATCCAGTGAAGCAATCTGCACACCTCTGGTATGTTTCTAATATCTAACTCTAGCAGTATTTGTCTTTGTCCTCCAAACTTTTTTATAGCACATGGTATGCATATTTCAGCATCCAACATTATTAACTCATGACCAACTGTCAGTTGATGGTTATCTAACACATGGGGTCTCCAAAAAAAGGATCCTTATTTGGGCAAAAGCTCTTGTCTGCACCAGTCTGTCTATATTTCCCCTCAGAAGAACTTTATTTGGATTATTATTCGCTGTTCGTGGAAACTCAGAGGCTGCATGTGTGGCAATCAGAAGGCGGGGAAATAAATCCTTAGCAAGTTAAAACACTTAGCTGATATTAAAACCATTTCTAGCTTTGTTGGCCTGAAAGTAAACTCTTGGTTGCCCTCTTGTGGTGAATCTATGTGATGTGGTGGGAAGATCATAAAACCCAGAAACAAGCAGAGTTTAATCAAATACAGGTAAGAACATTCATCCTTGACAGAAATAGTCACAAATCACAACCTTATGTTGCTGTATATGTTTTAGAATTTACATTTAGCAGCCGTCCCATGCAGAGAGGGATGGGGGTGGGGGACCGGGGCTTGAGCGGAGGGAATCGTAATGTGGAAATTAGAACTTTGTCTTTCTGGTATACAATGACTTCACTATGTTTACTACCATAACTCTTATATATGTGGCAAATTGATCTTTATTAGATTTAGAAACTTCAAAAAAAATCATACCCACATTTAAAGGTTCCTTCATAACCAAAAATAGACTGATGTTCCAACTGGTTTGGAATTATAGGAACCAAGGAAAGAAGTCTGAATAATTCCCTAATATGGAAGCAAATAACTTTAAAAAAAATAAGGAAAAGTTTATTTGTTTTTGACAATAGGCAATATATGGAAACTTGGAATTTATAGAACCTAGTGCACGGACATAATTCATTTGTATCCCCTAAAGATAAAATTTTATAAAAATCTGAACTCCGAATTGAATACATGGTCACTCATTTTGGCATTTAATTTTAATTTTTAAAAACAGCATTTAAAATTTCTGCTGTATGCCTTTCGACAATTTCCTGCCTAACAGGCCCATCCCCACAAAGCAAACAAACCTGGTATTAAAACAGACTGAGCAGCTTAAGAAAAAGCTGGAGGCAAAGTACATAGGAACATAAACTATTTTTCATCATTTTACTAGCAAATGTACCGTTTCCCTTTTTATGTGTCTTCTCTTTAGATAAAAGCCACTCCTCCAATCTGCATTAACAAAAGTGATCTGTACTTTTAATATCAATTTAATACGAGTTTAGGGGCAGATTAATCTTAACTTGGCTTTTCCACTCACACGTGGAAATTCCGTTTTGCAACAACAGTTGTTTGGGTCTGTCTTTGAATTAGCAAAGTTCTTAAAGTAATTTTACTATAAAATTAAACAGCTGTGAGTTCTTTAGCAAACATGATGATTCTCGTTCTTCTTTGTAGTATTGTGCAAGCTCAAATACCCTTTCTTTCATGTCTTTTTATTCCAAAATGAATTCCCTAGTTAGCCTTGTTTAGCTTAAAAAATAGTATTAAAGAAAGGAGTGGGGTTTGCTGACCTCTGAAATCCATCAGAATTTAAGCACAGGGCGTTTATACAAGGTGCACACTCAAAAGGACTTTTGTTTCATTCCTATTATGGAATGGAAAATTATATTCTGCTCTGATATAAAGCTAATCCTTGTGCATAATGCTGTTTGCAATATTCCTGTAGAGCAAGGCATCTTATGCCTATTTTGCAGATGAGAAAATCGAAACCTCAAGAAATGGTAAGGAGGCGAGAAATGAAGACATTCACAGAGGCTGGAATTAAATTTAGAATTTGACTCCTAGCCCAGGACTCTAACCACGTGAGGGCTCTGACTCTTTGGAATCAACAGAAGAGCAATTTTAAAACATTCTTTTGACATTATTAACCACAGCCTCAGGGCTCAGGGAAGTGCGGGCGGGGGGCGGGGCCTCAGGCCTCAGGGAAGTGGGGGCGGGGGGCGGGGCCTGGAAACAATGCAGGGCTGCTAGGTACCAGCCTCTTGCAACGTGACTAATAAAATGGCTTACTTGATCCATACTGCCATATATTCTAGGAATATTCAGAGGCTTAATGACTCCCTTTGTATCTTGAAAAATTAAAATCTAGATTTGAGTGCTAGTGTAGACGACCTCCTAAAATGCAGATCCAGAGAATTATTACAAGATATTAAGTATAGGGGTGCCTGGGTGCCTCAGTAGGTTGAGCTTCTGACGCTTGATTTCGTCTGCTCAGGTCATAATCTCACGGTTCATGGGATCGAGCCCCACGTCAGGCTCTGAGCTGATAGTGTGGAGCCTGCTTGAGATTCTCACTTCCTGTCTCTCTGCCCCTGTACTGCTTGCACACGCTCTCTCTCTGTCTCTAAATAAATAAACCTTAAAAAAAAAGGCATGAAATATAGAAAGTGGTTCTTGGCTTTTCACATGAATTTGAAACCAAAGATCATTGCTAGGAGTTGGTGAATCCACTGATGTTCTGACTGTAGAATTCTTCATTTGAGTAAGTGTTGGAATTCCCGAGTTTAAGAAGAACGTTAGCTACCACTAGTCCAAAGTTTTATTTTACACATTAGATAAAGGAGGCCCAGAGAGTCTGCAATTTTGTCTGAGGTCACACAGCTATAAACACTGGTGTCTGTCTGCTGCATGGGATCAGCAGCAGTGCCTCACCGCAGATGGTTTTTCAATGGGTCCTGATTACCTCCTCTTGGGTCTCTGCAGGGCAAGCTCTTGTCGTCCCAAGAGCACATTACTAAAACACACTTTCCAAGGAACTGCAATTAATAAAGTCAAGTGAGAGCTGACAAGGACATTCCCAGTGTGTTCAAATGCCAAAACATACAACTGAGAAGGCTCACTTGGAGTGCACAGCCTGTGGGTCCTCCTGAAAAAACTTTTATGTACCACATAGAAAGTGTGCTCAGACCCAAGTGGGAGGGACTAAGAGGCAAGCACGTGGGAAGCCATGGGGACAATAATCCAGCATTTGGCACCAGTGCCTGCCACCTGCATGCTTTTGTTGGGCTGGCCTGAAGAATAAAGGGGCCTCCTTGGTTGAGGAAAGGCCTTGGGAATTTAGGATATCCAGGGATCAGGAGAATGGACCACAGCAGACCTTGCTTTGGGGTGACCTCGCTATCTTCCAACAATTAACACAGGCCTTAGAGGCTGCAAGCACCTCTCATGGCTTCAGCCCCGAGTGCTCATGCTCCTAGGCCTCCTCTGACAATACCCTCCCCTCTTCACCCTTGTTCTTCTTGCCCTGAATCTTTCTCCTAGACCAGCATTGGGCATCACACCCACTAAAAAGCTTCCTTATTCTCCTCACCTCCAGCTGGAAGAGGAATCCTTTGTCAGCAGCTTCATCATCAAGCATGCTTCTACGCTAGCTTTTATCAGCCCACATCGGATTTGCAGGCCTCTCTCCCTCACCAGACTCTGTCTTGGTCAGTGTAACATCGCTACAGTAGTTGCTCAATAGATGTTTACTGAACAAGTACTTCTCTCTATACCATATTCTGAAAGCCCTGTCTGGTACTTGGGAAGAGTCTAGTAAATGTTTATTAAACTGCACCACCTCCTGACCCCACTGGGGAAAATAAACAGCCTCTGAAGAGGGCAAGGTGGCTGGGTTGTCCTTGGTGGCTCATCTTCCTGTCTGGAGCACCTCTCACTGGTCACAATCACAACTAATAAAGAGAAAGCATGTATCCCCACATTATGTAACTGAGACCCAGCTACTGTCAATCACTTAAATGGTTAACAGAAATGGACCCTATCGATGAATCTATAGATCTGACCTGCTTTGCCAAACTCTCCACCCCACAGAGATGCTGGCTCTCCTGGAGAACCCTTAACAGGAAAAAGTCAGTGACACCTAAGAGAAATTAAGTTCCCTGGGGAAGATAAGATGGCAGCTTGCCTAGCGAGAATTACTTTTTAAGGAACCCTATCCCTGCAAAGCTGCCTAAAAAAAATGTGCCTGCAGACAAAAGTCTGGGCGAATCTATAATGTAGAGATTAAATTTAAATTCCAATAAAGATTTTTAACAAAGGGATCAATAGAATAGGAGATTGATCTTCAGTTAAAAGTTCCCAGTAATGGGATAGTCTAGAAATTTCATAAATAATGCTTTTATCTTGATTGCAAAATAATCCCCTGCCACAAAAACAAGGCGAATCAAGGTAGGAAATTGTTCAGCGGGAATTAAAATGTCACCCTTTACACAGAATAAAGCATTGCAATCACCAGGAAAACACACATTGCAAATGTGTTAACATAAAATTACATACATCACTTAATTATATAAGCGCATAGCTCCGAGTAACCCATTAGCTAAACATGTCGGGCTGCGGTTGAATATATACATGCAATGTTTTTAGCACAGAGGGGATGTAACTATGTCAGGCCTGGCACCATAAAGCCTGAGATGGCAAGTGCTATTAAACTGAGATGCAATCATGTTGAAAAGGAAACATGAACAAACAGCAGACAATTGAGAAGAAAATACAGTGAGCTTGTGTTCTACTACATGGGCTTTCCAAAACCTTATATAACTATTCATTGTCTATTTCGCCTGGCTAGCATCCCGGGTTTGTTCTATGCTATACTAATTTTATAATAATAAACTGCTACACCAGTTTTATGAAATCACACATGCAGAGAGGTTGCAGATGACATTACATCTGATTATCTTTGCCAGCAAAGGACACTGTTCTGAAATTAAACACAGTCTCATGCAAAATCATCTACTTTGTTTAAAATGTCCCCTAGAGTTCACTTCTGAAAAAGCAATGCAGCATCATTCCTTTCATCTCCAAAACACTGGTGAAGTTGGTAAAATTGCTGATGGATCCCCAAGTGTCACAAAAAACTAAAGAGGGCCCTTTGAAAGCAGGCAGATGCACATTTATTTCACAGGCCAGGCAATCATAGGACCCTAAGCAAGTCATCAGCTCTCTTTGGGATTGAATGTCACATTTATCAAAATGGGACTCTTTATCTTGCAAGATTAGGAATTGCAGAGAAAGACTATGAATGAGATAAAAATGAAACAACATGTCTGGCACATTATTTGGGACCTAGAAGCCACTAAAAAGTGGTGAATGCCAGTATTATGACTATTACCACATACACACTATTATAGGCACAGACACAAAAAACCCGGACATCACTTCAAGCTCTTCAGGAAGCCAGTGGTTCTCCAGTGGAAGAGTTATTGACACTTTGGATATACCTGAACCTTCAGCACAGAGATAAGCACCTTGTAGAATCCAGGAAGAAGGAATAAATACAATGAAAGCTAGAAGATCATTTGACACAAGCACCTGGTATACCTCACTGGAGGCTGACTCTTGCCTACTCAGGCAGAACCTTTCATCATAGAGGCAGTAAGTAGGTTGTTAAAAGAGGAGAACATGTCTTGGTAATAATGGATTCTATGTTTTAGACCACTTTAGATGTCCAAAAAGAAAGTCAAGTCAGGAAATTACCACACAGTAAAGTGGTGCCTAAGTAGGATCAAAAAACATGGAAATGAAAACAAAAAGGAGACTATAGTAAGTGCCTTCATTCTCTGCATTAATTGTTGAACATTTCTGAGGCCCCCAGGCTCAGCAGGATCCCCTATACCTTGGGATCACCATACAGAGGACTCTGCACATTGTAGGAGCTCGAGAAATAGACATAAAATGGAATGGAATTGAATATGGTAAGCCAAGACGAAAAGCAATCTATTGTTTATGGCTGTCCCAGTACAGACGAATCTATGGGAAGGTTGAAACCCAAGCAGGGTGCAAGGAGTTTCCTCTGAAGTTTCTATAAGAACATTTCTCTGAATCCAATCTCACTTTAAACGAGGCCATTTTGTGGCCAGAGGGAAGAGCAGATTCCATCCATATGAAAGTCATGGAAGGCCACTTAGGGGGGAAACGAAAGTCACCTAAGAAGAAGCATTTAAGATCCTGATTTCTTACTGGTCAAACCAAGTCCTGGTTTTGCTTCTAACATCTACTATTTGTTGACTCAATAAATATTTATTGCATTGCCAGCATATGCCTGACCCTGTGCTAGTCCAGCTGGGGATAAAGCAGAGAAGGTAACACAGTTCTTGGCTTTAGGGAGTTCACAATTTCATTGAATTTGCGTTAGTATACCCACTGACTAGGCCTGCTTCCCATCTATACACTAGGAGTTTGTTAGACAAGACTGATACCGGGGCCAAATCTGCCTGGTGCCATAGTTTATTTAGTTTGTAGAATTTTTTTTCTTTTTTATCATTGTCATCAGTCTAAAATCATGAGATTTTCACATAAAAATCAGTATGTCTGGCTTTTCTTAGGTAGTTGAGAGATGTGACAACACTGGCCTCCTTTCCACAGAGCATGGGGATCCACTGCTTCCTGATTTCTTACAGGCCTCACCACCCTTCTGCCTCTAAGCTCCCTGCTGACACCTCTGGGACCTGAGTTTGTGCCCTCTGATCCAGAAGCTCACTTAGGCTTTCATTTCAAATAAGATATGATTGTGAGAGCCAGTCAATGGTAGAAATCAGCAACCTGCAGAGAAGAGGTAGCTCCTGATTAATCCATGTTCTTTACCTAGTGGTCTCAGGCCAAACATTACATGATCCAAAAGTGGGGTTACCAGAGGAGGTGTTGTAATCCTTCTTCTTAAGAATTTTCCAAAACTTCATTACCTCCACATGCATTTGGGATTAGGTAGAAAGCACTACTGCCTGAAGGCAGAAAAGCATAGCAAACTTCACATAGAGGTTTTTCTTATATTTTACATACTCCCCCTTGCAGGCATCCAAGAAGAATAGGACATTTCAGTGGGTCTCCAAGGATGCCAGATCAGATCTCATTACTCTTAAAGATGCATGGCCTGATTCCTGGGGGATCTACTTTGAAATCCAGTCATCTCAGCCACAACTTGAACTGTATTTGCTCTTCATTCATTTTTAGACCCTTTGCGCTCCAAAAATGCTTCTTGATGGTTGCTAGGCAACTATTGTTGAATACATGCAAGAGGCATTAATTGTGTGAACACTTTCAAAAAACAGGGGGAAAATTGTTTAAAACTGAGGATGCTGCCGTACCTAAAATAAAATATTTCCTCCTCATGCAGCTGTCCTGGCTTCTGTCTGTCAGGGGGTAAGATGATTCACCGTAAATTACTCCTCTACTCTCTGTCTCTTCCATCATCCCTCTTCAGCCCCCCACTCAAATATGTAAACTGCCTTCTCTTCGAGTCTCACTCCCAGGACAACCAGGACTTGTCTTATTAAATATTCTCTGCTTTCCTGTTGTGTGGTTCCTCGTTGACCACATTTTCCCTGCCATGTGTATATCATACTTGCATATCCTCAAGGCAGGACAGCTTGTGGCTTGTCACTTATTACATCGAGCTTTAGAACCCACTAAACTTATCATATAGTGATCGTCTCTTTCTCTGACCCAAATGGAAACAGCAAGAACTCTTCTATTTTCCACATCAAAGACTAAGCTTTCTGCTGATGCCAAATGCTCTGTGCTTCTTACCAGTAAATGCAGACTTCATTTTATAGTGTTTTCCTTGCACTTTTTTTTTGACATTCCAAAGTCATGATCAAGCTACAAAGACATAGACTTCCATAAATTCAGTCAAATGTCTAAACTAAACAAAGAACTTGTGGCAATGTGAACTCCCTCTTTTGTTGGATATTAAGTGAACAAAAATAATTTTCCATCAGAGTCCTAAGGGCAAACTAGGCTAACTGCATACTCTTTCCACTACATGGTTCACATGGGTAACTTAGTTTCATTATCTGTAAAACGGAGAAAATGATTCAGGGCTCAGAATAATGCCTGGCACATAGTGAATGGCACATAAGCACCATCAACATCAGTACTACTACTACTACTATTATTATTATTTTTTTTTCTGTGTCTTAGATTTGTCTTTCCACCATTTCTTGGCCATATATTCTCATCTTGGTTAATTCCAATCCAAGATTATGTCTTTCCAGGGTGTCTGGGTGGCTCAGTCAGTTGAGTGTCCGACTCCCGATATTTCTGGATTTTGGCTCATGTCATGATCGCACAGTTCATGAGATCAAGTCCTATGTCAGGCTCTGGGCTAACAGCATGGGATCAGCTTGGGATTCTCTCTTTCCCTCTCTCTCTTCCCTCGGCTTGCACATGCATGGGTATGCACTCTCTCTTTCTCTCTCAAAATAAATAAATAAACTTAAAAAAAGATTATATCTTTCCTATGAAACCAATTTTGAAAAATACTGAGGATAATAGACTTAAACACTGAGAAAAAAACAGAAGTTGTTATCAGAGAGAAGATTATATTAAATTAACAAATATGATACTAAACCATTTGGAAAGACACAAAAAGAGGGCATGGTGGAACTGAGTGCAGTCTACACTGTGTGTGCAAGTGTTAGGGTGGTGGGAGGGCAGGAAGAGAAGGAAAATAGATGCAAGAACATCATGAGTCTGGAATATTCTAGACTGATCAATCCTAGGCCTCTCTGTGTCCCAACTGCTATTCCAGACTGTCCCACAAGCAGTTCTGGAGATCAGATCTCCCTTGACTTAGGTGAGTCGTGGCACACACTGTCAATCTCTAATAAGTGTTTCATGCTCGGTACTGTACTAAAAGCTTTACGTGCAGCATTTCACTTAATCCTCATATGATATCCCCTCGAGGTGGGTAATATGATTAACACCAACTGAAAGATGAGAAATTGGAAGCATAGAGAGGTAAAGGAACTGGCCAGGAGCACAAGGGCAGTAGGTAGCAGTGCATGGGGGGACTGAGACCAGACCAGGTGTTGTCAGAATTCAACTTCCTGGCACCACGCTACCTGCCACTGTACAGCAGCCTGTTCACTCCTAGTGAAACACACTCCTCTTGGGGAACAGACTCCCTTCGACGGGAGGCCCAGGCACAGGAGCCGCTAAAATAACTGCACTGGCGATTGGCTCTCACTTTCCACGCTTGCTCCCTTAGGACTGTAAACTGGTCTTTTTGTGCTTACGTAACTCCTTCAAACTCAGAAAGAGACAAGCCCAAGCTCGCTCATTCTCCTCCCTGTCCCACACATCATTAAAGGGAACACCTCTCATTTCTAGCTAAGGTAAATATAATACCACAACCAAGAATTGTTTTCAACAAATATATCTTGAGCACCAATTGGCCTCATGAGGGTCACCAAAGAAACATGAGACCGGATTCTCTCTTTCTAGGGAAGTTAGAACTGAGTTTGTTTGCTAGGAGTCAGAACTGGCTTATTCCTTCAACATTCACCAGTCATCTAGAATATGCAGGGTACATAATGGGGGCACAGGGGTTTCCAACACTTCTCTTGGCTTTCATGTCACAAAACTAAAGTTGTAGGAGAGCAGATGGGTGGGTGCTCTCAAAAAGCAAAAGCAGGAGTGTTGAGAACATCATGGGGTGCTGAACTCATAGAAACACCAGGGAAGGCCTCTCTGAGGAAGTGATGCTTAAGCTGAGGTCAGCAGGATGGAAGAAGCTGTCCAGGGTGAGGGTGAGATGATGATGAGGTTTCTTTTCTAGGAAAGACATATACTGAGAAAGATATAGTCCAGGGAGAGGAAAGCAAGTTCAAAGAACGGAGAAAGTCTCAAGCTGCCAGCTACAGAGCTCTCTGACCAGATATGATGGGACCCGTGCATCACCGTGGTGAAGACCTTCTATGCCGCAGGCTCCGGGGAGACACACAGAGGGATTCAAGGAGATGGGTTCAGGACGTTCAGCAGGATGGCCTGCTGGATAGGCAGGATTAGGAGAATCAGAGGGTGGATGAGAGGAAACACACTCCATTTTGTTCCGGCTCTTTCATTCTGTGTCAGGAACACAGGGGAGAGAACCTGGCTGTCTGCCCTGCCGTGAACCTGCCTACCCCAGCGCCCTGTCTCCATGACACAGCTCTGCATTTTACATGTCATGCTCGGTGGTAAAGGACTCACAGTTATCCCTTTCATTCCTCACTAGCCCGCCCATGTTCAGCTCCTTCTGTAGGCCGAGGATGATTGTTTTAATATGTGATTCTTAATTGACTCATTTTCAGATAGCAAACAATTTTTAATTAGCCTGCTCTTTATTAAGGACATGGAATAAATTATTAACTAGGTGCATCTTTGGGTCTTTAAAAAAAGTGAAAAAGACATAATCAATCTGAGTGATGTTTAGGGGGTTTAATTGGTATTAGTCAACATCTTTAGAGCAAATCTCATCAAGTTCCATTTTTAAGCCCTGACTCAGCTGACAATCCCACAAGGCAACAGGGAAGAGTGGGATTAATATATTAGTCACTTGTAAAATTTGCCAGTCCCTCAATTACATTAATTCCAGTAAAATATTTAAGGGAATAATCAAAATTAAAAAAAAATAAGTATCATCTTCTCTGTTTACTGAATCTGAGAAGAAGAATTCACTTAGCTCTGTTACGGTACTTAAATACTGTTTAAATACTTAACTACAGCACGTAAATACTAAGTGTCTGTTTAACTTTAAGGTGCCCCCACTAGCATGGGAGTGACTCAGAGGTTAGCTCTGCTGTGTTTTTGATTGTATTAACCCTGTATACTCACACAGGGCAACACACAATTGCATATTTGCTTGTCAAAGCATGTTGGTTGGACACATGAATTAATGAACTGTTCACACTCCCAAGTATCTGCTAGCAAGTCAGTAATGCAGGAAAGTGGGGATCAAAACAATCACATGTACTCCCCAAGAGAAGGAGGAGAAGACCTTTCAGATTCCCCCCCCCCCCCATTTGGCTGTCTTAGTTGTTTGGTATGGTTCTGTTTCAACAAGGACTGGGTATAGTTACTCAGCATAAGAATGACTTCGCTTATGGAAAAGCCTTTTGGGCTCTGAAATGAGTGAGAAGGAGGTACATGAGTGACATCACCAACATATTAGAAATATGGCCTTTCTATTAGCAGTTACTCAGGCCTTTAGCAGTTACTCAGCTATTTCCTCATTATCCATTCTGAGGCCCAGAATGTGCACAACCAGGGGCTTTGGTGTCTCTTCCCCAGAAACAAAGGTCTCTTGAGAATCCACTGACTGAAACTCATCTTAGACTATATTTATCACAATGTTTTAGAAGTCTTTCCAATTTGCCAAAGTTAAGAATACAAATGTGCTTTTTGTATTCTTCTATGAGTTCCACTGGTCCTGGGTCAGCCTGCTTGGAATGACCTCCTTGATTACACATATAGAACCTGAAGGACTGATACTCATATAGGCAGCACGATTTGGTCCCAGGTTATCCCTATACTTTTCCACATGCAGGAACCTGATCAGGAGGATTTGCATTTCACATGCTTTTCTAAGCATACAAACACAGGCCATCTAGCTAATTTCAAGGCGATGGATGCCAGTTGTGGATTCAGGAGCAAGACCACAAGCACAAATGCCCACGTTTGCTTCAGGGAAATATATAACTGGTAAAGGCAGACAGACAACTCCAGGTCACCCTTCCCAAAAGCTATTGGAAATGATCTCCAATCCGCCCCTTACCCCCAAATGCTCTGTAAAGATACCCACATATATCTGCTCAAAATAATGTTACTAAATTCTATGGCCAAGATAAAGAGGTTCCTTTACTATGAGCTCTGTTGCAGCAAAAAGTAAGGCACAAATGAATCACAAAGATGTACGATAAGAGCTGTGTGGAAAACACTGTGATGGATGACACATCTCATTAAATATAATTTTACATGATCGGTTACTGTATTGCACTGTTTAATTGATTTATATACACTTTAGGAAGCTTTTTACTGTTCAGAATGTAATTATATATTTTATAATTGAGTACATAGTTGATTAATTACAATGTTTATGGTCATTTCAATTAAAAGCTGGATATCAGGCCCATGGTCAGAAACCTACCCTCCCCACCTTTAAAACGTTGCTCCTACAAATAACGTTCTATGAAAGTGAATTATACTGAACCTACAAGACTTGTGCTCACAGCTCAAGGCATTTATATATAGCAATCAAAGGGATATCTTTTCTTGGGATGATTGTCTGCTCCTAAGTATCTGTGGTACAGGATCATTCTCAATATTTTGAAAGTTCTTTCCAATTTCAGAAACAGGAAAGAATATCAATGCAGATGATAATTTGCATTCAGTGGGAAGGCAGTCAATATCTGCCCATGAAAACTTTTCTAGATTTTCTTTAATTCAATGGTTCAGTAGCTTTTGTACTCTTTTAGAAGAACAATGAGAAGTTAATCTCTCTTCTTAAAGAAAAAAAAATCAGAAAACATAAAATTGTCAAATCTCCTTCAAAGGAATTTCTTTTTTAGCTTCTTATCTGTTCAAAGCTGCTTAAGATATGGTAGTCAATATCAATCAGGAAACATTTGAACCAAAGAGATAAAGTCGGGAGGTATGATCGTTTGATGAATGGTCTGTCCTTATCAGCTTGTAATTGCTATTATAAATTCAACAGAAAGGTTCCATCCACTCTTCTTTCCAAAATAACCCTCAAAGAAAAAGGACTGGGGGTGTCACCATTAAATCTCAGGCACTGAGCATGTGCAGTAGCCATTGGCTGCCATAAAGACAGCAGGTGTTATATTAATCAAAATTAAGGGTCTCTGAAGGTCTACATTTTACAGCCCATGATGCATTTTTACATACAGTATTTCATTTAACCTAGGTAGCAATCCTTTGGGGTTTGTTGCTCTTATCATGGCCTGTAATTCTGTGTGTGTGTGTGTGTGTGTGTGTGTGTGTGTGTGTGTGTGATATTATATATATATATATATATATATATAACATATATATATATAAAACATATATATATATATATATATATTTCTTTTCTTGTTATTCACATCCCTAGACTCCAGATTTCATGAAGACCAGGCATTTACATCTGTTTCATTCACTAAAGTTGACTCAGGGCCTAATGATTTATCTGGCACATAATAATTCTCCTTAAACATATTTATTGAATTGATAAATGGTGGCCTCAACAGAAAGAAAAACAGACAGATGAATGAATAAGGAGCTCTGTGTTGAGGATATTGTCTTCCTCATATATTATCAGTTTCTAAAGTTTATTTATTTTTGAGAGGGAGAGCATGTGTGTGTGAGATAGCAGGGGAAGGGCAGAGAGACAGGGAGACAGAGGATCTGAAGTGGACTCTGTGATGACAGCAGAGAGCCTGATGTGGGGCTTGAACCGTGAAATCACGACCTGAGCCGAAGTCAGACTCTTAACCCACTGAGCCACTCAGGTGCTCCAGAGCTCAGAAAACTGAGGCTTGAATGTGAAGCTGCTTATGTAGTTACAAACATTTAAATCAATGTCCACCATATCTTTGGGTGGATGTTGCTGAGGATGTTGTCTCTTACCTTTACAGAAGACACAAAATGGGTGAAGCAGAAGGCGGCACACCACCAGCTCAATCTCTATGTGACCTTGATCATAACTACTATTGTTACTGTTTTAAGACTATCACAGCAGGAGCACAGTGCTCAACATTTCTCATATATGATCTTGACTCATCCTTATGGGAACCATGGGAAATAGGCAATGTCATTCTTCTATATGAGATGAGAAAGCTCAGTAAAGTTAACTCAACACAAAATTACAATAACAGAACAAATAAGAAAGCAGACCAAGCATTATGAAAATTGGGGGGTACACTTCCTAAATACTTATTATCTATTATCCAGAGGTGAGTAGATAATAGTGATGTTGAAGCAATGGCTCCACTTCTCAGGGCCACAGGGAGCCTTTAGCTCAGCATTCTATCACTGGAACACAGTGACAGTGGCCAAATCAAGTTTATTCCAGACTCTTCCCATAATACATTTATGCCACCCTTGAGTCCCAATAACAGTGTTTCTTCATGAGCTGAAAACGGGCTCTTATCATTTTCCTCCATCCACTCATAGGACTCTTGGAGGAAGAATCATGTTTATCAGCTAAATGCTACAGTGATGATTTGGAAGGGAGGTGGGGCACTGGTGTGAATAATTGCTTGTAAAACCTCCATAATCTCCAACCAAAGGCTGCATCTGTGGATTATGGCTTTGTGTTCTGTAGGCTATTTCACCCACAACTCCATCCAATCAAGCCGGCTGCAAAATGAGCTGCTCTGAATGCTATCCCTTAGAAGTGGGACATAAAGTCTCAGCAAGTTCAAACAGCACAAGTGTGCCAAGCAGTGTGGACTTTCTCTAAGTTAAGAACCATCCAGGAAGCTGTCCTACCACCCTGGCCATCATTATTAACTTTTTTTCAACTGCATATAGTCTTCATAACACAGCTAGCTCCTTATTCTTCTACTCACAATTTGTTTTATAAATCAGTTCAAGAATATTTACTAACTCTCCTAAATAGATTGCACTTTCCAATGTGCCAAGGGCATAGTTCAAGGCAGAACAGCTACCACTCGAATATTTGTGGCTTGACTGGCAGATCAGAAATATCCCTCTTGCCTTTGTCCAAAAAACTATTCTTATTAATTTTATAGGCTTCCCTTCACTTGATTACTGTGACGTCTCCCTATCTGTCTCTATTTTTGAGTCACAGCTATCTTATCCTGCTTTGTTTTCTTTCCCCCTTTCTGAATAAGTCTGTTGTTTCTGACTTGATGGTCTAGCCTCTACCCCTAGAGAAAAACTTAAACTGACCAATCCCTTCAGCACTTCACTATCTCATTCTTCTGGTATAAGAATATGCCTCAAAATATGGCAATGACTTGCCCACATGTGTATAAAGAAGCCATTTGGTTAAGTTGGTGTAAGCAGACTGGAAAAGACTCTCTGTTATGTATACATGGAGCTCTGAAGGCAGCAATACTCATTTCAGGGTGATCAACTGTATACTGTGAATGATGGCAAAAGATGCACTGGGGGAAGAGGTCCCTCACTGAAATTTAAAGAGCAAATCCATGAATAGTCTCAACCGATGAATATTCTAATAAGTATCTTGTTACTTCCAAACATTTGACTATCTACTAGTGAAGCATGTTCAATGAACAAAGCGTATTCACTTTAATGAACAGATAAGTGTTATCCATAGCAAGGAGCTAAAATATTCAAAACAAGTCTTCTCTGAATCATCCAAGACCACATGGTTCTGCCATACCTCCTAGGTGCTGGGGAAGGAGTTGGAGACTTGCCCCAGGGAATCGAAAGTCCAGGCAGAAGAAAGAGATAAGCATAGAGGCATGTCTCATTGCTTATTCCCAGTATTTCCTTGATCTAGAGACCTCATCTAAACTCTTAAGAGAATAATAGATGGTTTGTTCTTGACAGTGGCTCAATGAGTTTTCCTGCTCTGGTCAATGAACAAATTTAACCTTGTACTCTAGTTACAGGAGATCTCTGTGGATTGTTCACACTGAGGGGTTTTGTTTGTTTATTTTCAGTTTAAATTTTTAGTCAATTTCCTTGCCAGAAAGTATGCTCCCAGTTTCTTTATGTCATTTTAGTTCTTTATAAGACCCAGGGAATTGTTGTCCTGGGAAAACACATTGATTTTAATATTCCTTTTATAATGACCCTCAAATCATCTCAAGTCCAGAGCCAAAGCCACAAATGACAGATTGTATTAGCTGACAGGCACAGGGAAAACAGGGAGGCTTATGGAGGACCTCAGGCCCTCATGGGTTAAAATAAAGTGAGAGTGCCCCTTAGCTGGAGATCCATATGTTGCCTAGAGAGTCTCATCCACAGAATGGGTTTTAGAAACTCAGGAAAGTGGTGTTTGGAGGAGTTTAGAGCTCATCTAGCCCAGTCTACTGGGCAATACCAACAAACTTAACTATATAAGCTCTGCTCATATCACAAAGAATGAAGTCCATTTCAGAAAAAAATAAAATAAAATAAAAAGAGGATTAAAGAGCCTGGGGCAGAGGGAATTACCCTGGGGCCTCAGAGCTACCAGAATGGTTACAGAATGTGAACTTGACAAGAATTGAACAGAGCTCTGATATTGGGTCTCATTTCTACTTTTCCCAAAAGGAGAAAATTACAAATCATTAATAACTTCCCTTTCTGATTCCTCTCTATGTTGTATCATCTTCCAATTACCGTGACTGTGCTGACGGCGCCGGTTTCTTAAAGGCCCAGCTATAAAATATATGGACTAATTGTTGAACAAAACCAGGGAGCTATTAACACCCCAGTGGTGCAGCCCTTCTGGTGGGACTCCATTACATCTACACCACTGGGTCTGTAGAGCTCCAATGCGGGCCTTGAAATGGTGAAATAAATTACCTCCTTTATTTAGACATAAACATCACATCACACCCCAGAAGGAGACAGAATGGACATTTCTTGTTCACACATTCAGTCCAGGGCAAAGAGAGCTACTTCCCTGTAAATATCGCTAACCATAATCTGGATTTTCTAATTTCAGAAACCCATTCCTCTAACAGAGTAATATTTATAGAAAATGAAATTTGGGTTTTCAGTTATGCCAACTTTCTCTTTCATATTCAAATGCTACATATATTCCAGAACATGTTTACAGAATTCTCCCATATTTCTAAATAAATACACAAAAGAAGTTCTGAAATATACACATTTTAAAGATGACTTTGCACACAGCAGCTTATTCCCAGATGTTCCACATTCTGAATTTCTCAATAAATGAATAACATGCTAGGAAAGCAAACATGGGCTGACAGTATTTAGTCTAAGTTTTTTAAATGGTATAACATATGTAGCTAAAAACAATTTTCAATAACTATATTTCACCATGAGCGGTTATTAAAGAATTCAAAATGAGCATTTGTAGGGTTCAGCACTGGAGTTCTGATAAATGCAGTTTCGAGGATGATTTTAATTGTTTTGAGTTTCTCACAACCACACGGCAGAAACAATTCTTGTCTTCTATCTTCTGAGTTATATATATGTGTGTATATATATTCATGTGACAAGCCCATGATCCCAGTTCACTGCCACAAGTGCTCATTAACAAGCCTCACAGCCCACAGTCAGTTCTGCAGGCTTTGAACCAGTTCCAGAACGAGGGCTACAGCAAATGGCAGCCTGGCCTTTTCACTTCTTCCATTTTTTGTATTTAAAAAAAATGCAGAAAATTCCCAATAACTGCTCCTTTCACACCTTTTATCTCCTTTATAAATTTGTAATATTCACTCATTAAATCTCAAACTTTGCTACATTCTTATGTAATGCTTAATTCTCTTCTCTGGGGTTGGCTGGTGAAATGTCTTTAATTAAAAAAGCTAAAAGCACTCTAAATCTGGATGGCAGACTCATTTCCAGGGCATTCAGGCATGTTGTCTAATTTTAAAACTCTGACAGGATACATGTAAATTTATGCAAGTTTCATAAAAGTCACAATTTCCTCCTTGAATTCAAGCTAAAGAAAATGCCCTCGAGCTCTTTTCAAAGCTGTTTGTTTTACTGGAAAGCTCATTTTGCCCATTGTGTTGGAGGTGATTATTCTAAAGAATATCCAATGTCAGAATCCCATCAATCCCTAAGAATTAAGGAGTTAAGTTTCCCTACTATTGATCAAACAGGCTCTTTGATCACTATTTTATGGCTCTTTAAACACAGATGGGGGTGGGGAGGGGAAAATATTATCATGCAAATTATTTTGGTTGACAGTAATTAAGAAATTATATGTTAAGAAAATCAGTAATTGTTCACATGAGTCACTAATGTGTTTTCATTCTTTGTAAAACTTTCTGGCACGCCCTTCCTTTCTTGCTTTAAATAAGCAAGGACTGGAAAATATGCACAGTATTTGGAACCCAGGGGAGTGACAAACTAATTCAAAGTTTGCTTGGAAGTGTAGCTTTGTGGAAACTCAACCGTGTTCCCATCCTTTTTGTTTCTACCAGTCTCTGCCCAAGACTTATCTCCAGAATGTTCGGGTAGCCTCTGTGCAGGTGTGAGGTAGGGTCTTCTAAGGGCTGGGACTCTCCCTCTTTCTTCAGAAGCCTAGAAGATCCAGTGCTTATGAAATCTTTAAGAATAACCACAAAATGGGGGAATCAAAACCAGATCAGCCATGGGCAATTAACTAGTCCTTGCTAATTCTGCTGCTCCCCAGAAGCAAATCTTCACTCCAAATTAAAGCTTTGCCAAAGCTTGTTTTGGAAAGGCCTTAAATCCACAGGAAAGCTACTAACAGGGTATGATGGAAGGCTGAGACAGGCTCCCTCTCGAATGGTTGGGACACCTTCAAATGAACTCAGGTTAGCTTACAAATCACCGATCCCTAAAAGAGCACAAACTAAAATTACATTGTTTTTATTGAAAGACAGTCTCAAGTGCTGACATGTAGTGTAAGACATGTGATACATAATAATACTCTTAAACCAGTTCTGACATAATATCTCCGGCGGCCTAATAACCACAGATGATTGCTTTAGTTAAGAACTAGCCAGAAGCAAAATAGATCCATGTAAAAGTAGCTTGAACCATAAATACCTCAACAATATTTTATGTCACTTTGTAAAAGTTAAAGGAGTCCTATAATAATTAACAACAAAAACGCCATGTTCTTTACTATTGTGTGTTGGTTGTGAAAGGTTATTTCATAGTCCCCCAGGCTGCCAGTGCCGTAAATTATGCAGGCACCAAGAAGCATTAAGGAGAAATAATAGCAATTTAAACGAAGGCTGACGTAATTCATGATAAACAGTCATTGGAAAATATTACAATGTTGTCTTTTTTGAGTGGGTTTAATCAGAAGAATGTGACCATATTCTAACATAAACCACTTCTCTTTTCCATTGTGCTAGCACTTGGAATGTTGGCACTCACCCTGGCTGCAAGGTTCTTATTCACAATAATTGCTGAATCCAGGGCTCTAACACCTCCGGGGAACCTAACAATGTAAATTTGGTATTCTGATTGATGGAAGGAGCTTCCAAGACAAAGCTCAAAAGCTCTGGGCTGCATGGTGGTCCAAAAGAGGGACTGAAATTTGAGATACACGTAGCCAGGATCACTTAAAGAATATATATCAAAAAAGATGGCTAAGTAATGCAAACACTGATAAATTGCTTTATTGTCATGTCTAATAGAACCTTGAGATGTGGTATAAATCCGGCAGCTGTTATGATAAAAGCAAACCTTTGCCACACATTGTTCTGGGTGAACTGTAAATACAGCAACACATTAAGAAGCAGATATGATGAGAAAGGACCAAACCTGCCAACTTTCATTAATGCAAAGTATCGCCAGGTCAGTCTCATGGACATGATCATAGGATATGGTGGCCAAACAGATGCTTATATCTGAACACACACAAATTGTTAGATTTAATATAGGGACAGGGGAAGGGGAATTCTGTGCATAATAACTGACTGGGAGAAGTGTTTTGTTTTGTTTTGTTTTTACCAAATAAAATAAAATAAAATAAAATAAAATAAAATAAAATAAAATAAAGGCAGCAAGCTCAGAAACATGCCAAAGTGGAGACTGGGCAATATTTACCTCTCTGGAATTCACCCAGTCTTTGGGAGCATAAAGGGGATAATATTGCTATTATAACTGCAAAGCCTTCCAATGTACAGTTCATTTAAAAGTCTTTAAGCCAACTATTGATTATTCGTGTCAACCAAGGAAGGCCAGGATAAAAGAAAACACTGAAAATCCAATAGCTTATTTTTCCCACTAGTTTCTATTTCATTCATGATCCATTCTTTCCAAAGGCCATTAAGAGCAGCACAAGTGATTTCAGTTTTTCTTCTTCCCCTTTTCTCCGACAGCCTTCGGGTGGAGGTGCTAATGAGCTGGAATAAACTCAAGTGAAGGCAGAGGAGGCAGAGGGGGCCTGCCCGGGAGTCAGGGGCCTGGACCATCTACATGGTGGGGCCCTGTCCCTGATAATCAAAAGTTAATTGCCACCTTCCAAAGATCACTTATAATATCCATTATATAGCAAAACAGACCATTTTTTGACTCAGGATCTCTTTGTCCAACTGAATCTATTTAAATAGTCCCAGGGGTCAAATATCTGGCCACTCCTTTAAAAATATTCTTTCAAAATATGATAAATGGCTTTCTTTGGCATTTACACTAATAAAAGCATATTTTATCTTCTCTTACCACACAAACCTTACTCTCTCTAAATAGCCCATTGCGAACATTATCAGTGAATTTTGCTCAGTGTACAAATATTTTATGTATTACAATGAGTAGCAGAATGCAAAACTTGCAAATATTTATTTTTAGACATATGGGAAAAAAAGCAATTAGAGCTAAAAATGTGAAGAATGAAGAGCTCACTTAGAAGCAATTACATTGGACATGCAAACTGTTCTGCCATCAAACTTTTATTCAGATGCCGTAGAGCATATTAAGAAATGTCACTTGCACACAAAAAAAGAAAATATTACTTCACAACTGAAAATATCCAATCACTATAAACAACATCTGGGGGTCATTAATAACTTACTCCACAGCTGAATTAGCCAAAGAATAAGTGGCCTGACTCAGAATTCCTAAATTTCTATTTTTGAAGGAAAAACAAAACATAAAACCATGACTTATATTTGCAAATATGGAAGCTCTTTGGGCACTTTACGTGAATATGCAAATGTGTGTGACACACAACGATCAATTTGTGTACACATACCGGGCACATACTGTACTGTTTATGCATTAATCACCATCTCGCCTTAAGTGGTGACTTGTTTCTGTTTTGAGGAAGTTTAAAATTGTAATATTGAGTTCACTCTTTGCTCAGAGCCCTGTATGTAATTAGCATATTTTTCAGACTGGTAAGAATCTGACCATAAGCAGCATCTGAGAAGCTTCCCATTCCAAACTACTACAAAGACTTTCGTACACAACCTGACACATTTTAAGAGCAGGCATACTGTTCAAATATTCCAGCCCTAAGATAAAAGAACGAACAATTTTACTGCCACATAAGCCACTGTTCTGCAACACCCTAAATATTTGTACTAACAGGAGTTGAAAATAGTATCAGAGAACAATGCCAAAATATTTCTTCTACTCATTAATAGTAACAGTCTTTGGCAAGATGGATGCCAAAAAGCCAGCACTTTTCTAATTCACTGGGTCCCGTCAGATGGTCTGTTATTATAGGTTTCATGGGGAGTCAACAGCCTGGTTGATTTATGGGCAACGGAAAATAGTCTTTATGACAATCCATATTTACATTTTTTAAAAATGTCTCTAAAATATCTCTCTATAAAGAACCAAATTTCAATTGTAAGGTGCACAATTCTTACCACATTTCAATGTCTCCGGAATCAGTGGTCTCCCAATGGACAGCATCTTACAATGATGATGCTTTTTATTTCTTGGCGGTATGTATGAAAATAATGTATATTACAAATGATGTTGTCTTTGATTGGATGAAACATAGAACCTAGTTGTTTGGTCCGTATCAGGGGTCAGCAAATTTTTCTGTAAAGGGTAGGAGTGTTTCAGTCTTGTAGGCATACTCTACTCAACTTGACTGTTGCAGCACAAAAACAGTCGTGGAGGAGTGTGGTGTGGCAGTGTTCAGTAAAACACTGTAGGTCATCGGGCACCTGGGAGGCTCAGTCGGTCAAATCTTGGTTTTGGCTCAGGGAATGATCTCATGAGTTCATGAGATCGAGCCCCGCATTGGGCTCTGTGCTGACAGTGCAAAGCCTGCTTGGGATTCTCTCTCTCCCTCTCTCTCTGCCCCTCCCCATTTGTGCTCTCTCTTAAAAAAAAAAAAACAAAAAAACAAAAAAAACCCACAAAAACTCTGTAAGACAGCGATGGGCCAGATATAACAGTGCCCTGTTTAGCACACTGAGAATGGACGCAGCGGTGCACGCTGAGGGAACAGTCGGACACGGTGCCCCCTGGCGGCACACACCTGTATTATTCCCTGGTCTTGCCAGTGTAACCCCTCACCTTCAGCAGGTGCCCAGTGTATGTCAGGTGAGGCTGAGGCAACCCATTGTGCTTAGGCTCACATGCCTCATTAAATAGATACTGTCCAGGGGTCGGAAACAAAGACTGTGCAGGTGAATGTGAGGAACTTCTGTGGGGACATTATTTGGATCCCTTTTATCAAAAATTTTGGGCCCACGTTGGATTCTTGTAATCATTTTTCATGTGAATAGGAGTAGTTAACAGTTTACAAAGGACAGCAATGCAGCACACCCCACGGGAGCACTGGCTGTAGAATACCGAGCTGGCTTTGAATCCTACTTGACTTGACTAGCTGCTCCACCACTTGACTAGCCCCTGGATGACTTCCTCTTAAATAGCTCTGAATTTCATTTTTTTTTTCATCTGCAAAACAGGGACACTACCTCCCTCAAAGTATTATGAGAATTTAAGGAGGTAATGTATATATTAAGTTCTCAATACATGTTAAACCTTAAACCTTCACTAAACCTTTCACTAAACTGATTAATCATATTAAATATATGTAATTCATTAACAGATATTATTTTGGGACACAGACTATTTTTAGACACCGAATACAGTGCCTGACACATAGTACAGTCTCATAAAAAGTATGAGTTGCTGTTATTTTTTTAATCACCCCGAATTCTCAGAAAATGAGCTGTCCTAGTTAGCAAAATGTAAAGTTTACAGAGAATCGTTCCAAATCATTATTTGTTTCACAGATGGAATGCAAATATGTGAGGACAGAAAAAGATCTGAAAGATCACCTGGTCTAACCTAAGGTTGCACGTAATGGACAAATCCTGAAAAATATATGCAGATTTCCTATATTTGCTTGATACGATGATTTTTGCTAACATTGTTCAAAGCCATGATGGTAATGATGATAATGATGATATTTGCATGCACACTTTTGTGAGAAAATTCATAGCTTTCTTCAGATCCTCCAATGGGGCTGATATCCAAAAAAGCTAAAAAATCCAGTCTAACCCTCCATTTCATAGGTAAAACTGGAAACCTAGGATTATCTGAATTGCTGAAGCTGCATATTTGGTAAGATGGTCAGATGCCTGAACTCAGTTCTCTTGACACACAATCAAGCGCCCTTTCTAGTACCTTGTGCTTTTTCCCAATTTCTGGGTAATTAATAGCACTAGAGTGTATCCCTCCAAAGTCATGCACTTTTGCTTAAGGAAGGCCTCTTACAGGAGCTGTGACTACCCTACCTTCTGTTGCCACTTGTCATCTCACTCTAGCACATCAGCACTGCTGCAGCTCAAGGGTTCTGCCATTACACCTGGATGGAAGCAATTAAGGAAGGAGGAGCTGGAGGAAATTAGTACCTTGTCAACCACTCCCCAACATCATGGCCACCACTACAACTTTGGGCATTCCTACAGCACCGAGTTTCAGTCTTAAGTGTGCATAAAGTAAGATTAAAATATTGGTGACAGCCCATTCAAATTCAGGAGGTCTGAGACTAAAAATCACAAATTTAGTGAGTTCTTCAGGAGACCAAAGATCTTTGCCTGTGTTCACTATCTTGCCTAAGCCCCCAAGTATTTATTGAAGAAATTTTTTCTTGTCATGTCTTAGAGCCATGCAGAAACTACCGATCTTCATATTGAACACTGGGTTCTCAGTGGCCTCAACCATTGCTGTAGAAGGTTCAGTAGATGGGGCTGATTGTAACTAAGCACCAAGCTGGCTCTGATTATCTGATATCTCTGCTATTGCTTAGAAGAAAAATAATTTTGGCAATAAGAGATTCTTGGAATTTATCCAAAAGACACCATCAAAATGCTGATGCTTCTATAAATAAAGATGTTCATTACAGTGTTAATTATACATTACACATTAAAGCAAGAAAATGAAACAAAACCCTAGAAGAAACAAAGCAAGTTCTAAAAGAAAGGGATTACGTAAACTCTGATAGTCATTTGATTCAGTATTATGCAACTATTAAAACTGTTCATAAGAATATGAGGAAATGTTTACTTGAAGAGGGCTAAAATTTTAAAGTATAACAATTGCATATATAAAATGTTCTCAAGTAAATAAAAATGCTATGGAAAAAGTCTGGAAGGAAATAGATAAACCCTGATGAGATTACCAATGATATTTAGGGAGGCAATATCAAAGCGTGGATAAGCATACCAGCTTTGAAGCCATACAGACCTGAACTGGAATCCAGCCTGACCACTTTCTAGCCATGTGACTTTGGGCCAATGTGACCTTTCTTATCTTCTGCTTTTTCCCATGTGAAGGGTTGGCCAATGTGGGATTCCTTACAGGGGCCTCTAAGGAGTGAGATCATGTATGTAAAGGAGTTAGCATAAGGCCTGACATATGGTACATGCTCGCAGAAGAGTGGCAATTATTATTATTATTATACTTGTCCTTTCCATAATGGAAATAATTTCATAATGAGAAAAATATTTTGCAAAACATATGAGCTGTTTTTTACTATTTTTTTCCCTCCTTGAAACATTGTACAAAGGATATCCGGAATGGGGAGCATCTGGTTGACTGAAGATCCTGGGTGAATAGAGTTTGCTGCGTAGGATCCCGCAGCTGTGATGCCATGTCCTTCAGGACTGGGCCCTATTCGAGGGGACAGCCCCAAGAGCCCAGATCGAGAAGCTGATGCTCAAGTCCCATTGAGGTCTTACCACTACTGCACTCACGTTTAACTACTTAATTTCCTGATCAGTTCTTCAACTGCCCAATGGGGTCATGGACACTGATCCTTGAGGCTATACAAGGTTGTTGAGGGAAAGACATTGAAGATGGGGTGAAGTCCACTTGAAAAGTTCGACCAACACTCCCCCATGTGAAGAACATTCCTCTCCTGAGTTGTGAATGCCAGTGTGAGGGTGGGATGAGCATCTGCCTGGGGTTGGAAGTGGCCAGGCCACAGTCTCTCTGCTCTCTGAGGCTACCTCTTCACCTCAGCTCCAGCAGGGTCAGCAAGACAATTTAATAGAGCTCCCAATAGCCCCTTTTGTTCTAGTTCTGACACATTTCAACTCCCTTTCTTGAAGAACTCTGGGATAGAATGCATTCTCTATAGCATGGGACCTGTCATCTGGCCTACGATAAAGGCAAACAGCAAAAGAATCCACTTTTACCAACATCCTTTCTCTTTCTGAAGGCATCTGTGCTGGGGATGGGGCAGTGGTCAATACCCTGACAGAGTATAGCTTCTGGCATTACAGGTGATATCTTTGTTAAAATATTTAATATCTTATTTTATTATTGTATTTATTTTTTTAAGTTTATTTGAGGGAGAATGAGTGAGTGGGGGAGAAACAGAGAGAAGAGAGAGAATCCCCAAGCAGACTCTGCACTGACAGTAGAGAGCCTGATGCAGGGCTTGAACCCATGAATCATGAGATCATGACCTGAGACAAAACCAAGAAAGAGTTGGACACTTAACTGGCCATGCACCCAGACACCTCTATCTCCTATTTTAAAGACCTAGTGTTCATATCTGGAACTGAAAGGAAGAAAGTGTGGCCTGTGTGTTGTGAACTTGCCTCATCCAAAGACAGAGCTCTCCTCCCTGAAGCTCTCCTGAGAGACAGAAGGCCTCGTCCTCATCCATAAGGAAAGTGACCCAAGTCAATGATCCACAAAGAATGCTCGCGGTGTAGGTGCATTCCACCAAGTAGTCTTCTTAGTACTAAACTGGCTAAGCTTTTTCTCTTCTAACACTTTCTGATCTGATCCCACCATGAACTGTGATCTACATTATGTTCCAGATCTAGATAGCCCACATTTAATTGGAACTTGTCAATGTCCTGGATGCCAATGACCCTCCCACTGTTCCTTGATTTTCACACTGAATTCTGAGATCTGTGGGTTAGAAGCTGGAATGATCAATGTGGTGACTTCTGGGTACAGGGTACTATTTGCTTTAACTTATGGATGCTCCTTGACTTCCTCAGAAAACATCCTTCTAGGTTGTGCAGAGTCCAGGATCTATTAAACATCATAAAAAATGAATAATCATGAGCCAAAGATCTTGACCAATTTATGAAGAACATCCCCCTGGTTTGAAGAGGTGAGTAAATGTTGAGGGGAAGAAAAAACATTTCCTTTGAGCTAGGTACTTTCCCTTGAGAATTCAATCAATTGGCAATGAGCTAAAACCTAAAGATTGAGGTCAAGAAATACTTGACTCTAAGGAAGGAGTTAAAATGATAACTTGAAGCCTTCTGGAATTTGGCAGGATTTTTATATCATTTCCACAAACATATGTTAATACAGAGGTGAGTAAGGCATGATTCTTACCCCTCTAGAAAGTGCAATCGAATTCATTAACTTTAATATCAAGCAGAAGATAAAAAGCAACTTTACAAAAGTACTGAGGAACAGAAGGACATAGAGTGAAGTGTTCTAGAAGATTATTCTGAATCTAGAGTTTCAGCCTAGAAGCAGCCCTTAAACAGCCAGGAAACCAAGCAGGCACCTCAATCCTTTATCCCCGGCTGAAAAGTTGATGCATCTCTCCTTCTCCTTCTTATAAGTCTAAAGGGAAATTTCCAATTTAATAAGAGACCAGTTGGTTTTTCCTCCAAGGGGCTTCCCCTGAGTTCTAACCACAATGGGGCCTCTGAGAGAAGGACTCGGGAGCACCTGCTCCCTCACAGGAAGGTGACATCTTCTAGGAAGAAAAAAATGTTTTGCTTGCAGAGGCTGGTTTTCTGTTGTTTTGTTTTCTTTTGTGTGTGTGTGTGTGTGTGTTTTAATGTCTATGCTGAAAGCTAAAAATGGCAGAGGAAACAACCTCTTTCTTTGAGCTTCAAAGTCTGGAGTATTTTCCATCTCCTCACCTGAAATAACTTCCTTTTTTTTTTTTTTTTAAATCCCTCAAGGTCCAGTTGAAGATCCACTTCCTCTCGGAGGCCTCTCCTGACATCCAGGCCCTCTTTTACATCTTTTAACTCCAGGGGCACCTACAATTTGACCTCCTCTAGTTAGCCCTTAGTGGCCTGCCTTGCAGTGTCCATAATATGGCAAAGCTGTCCCTTTTACAAAGCTGGACAGATCATCCCCTCTGAACATCAAAAAAAAAAAAAAGTCCTGAATCTTAGCCCTTCTGTCACTTTGGGGTGGAAAAGTGTGCCCCTTGGTGTCCGTGGACTGGGGAGTGGGGTGCAAACTCCCACTTCAGCAACATATTGGATCTGTGACCCTGAAGAAACTATGCTATAAGGCTGCTGATGGTAAGATGCAGAATTGTTAAAAAGATCACAGTAATATGCATAGTGGTCCATTATTCTGTGTCTTATCTCTGCCAATTTGATTTTTAAGTGTCTTCAGAGCAGAGGCCCATATGTCAACAATGCCTGGAGCTCTGCCTTCAAAAGAGCCAGTGCTCAATGCATGAATGGAAGCATCCATAAGCCTTAGAACGTACCAGTCTTTTTCTGCCCAAATCCCATCTGTTCTTCAGTCTTCCATGATGGCAACTGGAGAGCCAAAAAGGCCATTCAGAGAAGGGACTCTAAGGGAGAGAATTTCTAGGCAACTTCCAAAGGGAGCATAAAGCCCAGATGACAGAGTTGAGGCCCACACCAGCCAGCGATGAGAAGATTTCCTGAGCGGCAGTGCTGCCTGCTGCAGTGCCAAGAGCTTGGCCCGTCTACCTCCTTTGAAACCCCATTACCAGATCATGGCAAGCGAAATTTAATTTTAAAAAGGGAAATGATTTAGTGCTACAGGAATAAAGAAGTGACAGAAGCAGGAAAGCTTGCATACATTTCATTTTTTGAAATTAGACCTATAATTTTTTCATTAAGGGAGGATGCCAAGTTGGGAAAGCCAATGCCTTCCTAAGCAGAAAATTACAGAGAGGTGTATAATCAAAGTCCTGTCAGCATCCCAACCCTGTGCCTTAAAAAGAGTCCGTGGGAACACAGGGCCGTTTACTATCTGCCCCTTTCAACTTCCAGCTATCACAGGGCTCTATATTTATATCTGCTTCTGTGATGAGATGGGAAACATCACTCTGGCTGGTGTGTGGAAGAATTCACCGTGCAGAGAAGGCTGAATCAGAGAGGCTGGTAGAATACAGACAAGCGAGAACAGTGGCAGGCATCAAAGTTTCTTGATCAGACTTTGAATCTTCATGATCACTCCTTTCCTAACCACTCCAACACACACCACTCTCTCTAAATCCTACAGAACCCATTGTATATTCATTATCTAGAGAGCTGGTGATCTGTTATTTGTTTCCAGGCAGCTGGATCTCAGGAAGCTGGAAAGATCTTCTGAGCCAGGTTCAAGCTCAAAGGCAGTCTAGTGTCATTGTTAAGAGCATGGATGCTGATCCAGACTGTCTAGGTTCAAACCCCAGTCCTGCCACTTGATAGGTAAGCATCCTTAACTCAAAAATGGGGGAGAGCAATGATACTGACACAGAGTATTCGTGCATCCACTCACTTATTTAACTCGATATTTATTACACACCTACTGTGTTCCCAGCATTGTTTTGGTCCCTGGGTACAGTGTTGTGAACCTGCTTTTTTTTTTTAAGTGTATTTACTTCTTTTGAGAGAGAGAGAGAGAGAGAGAGAGAGAGAGAGAGAGAGAGATTGAGAGAGAGAGAGAGAGAGCGTGAAAGAGTGCACATGAGCAAGGGAGGGGCAGAGAAAGAGAATCCCAAGCAAGGAGGCAGGGCTCAAATTCTCAACTGTGAGGTCATGACCTGTAGCTGAAATCAAGACTCAGACACTTAACTGACTGAGCCACCCAGGTGCCCCATGTGAACCCACTCTTAAAGAGCTTACATTATAACACAGGTGGTGATGAGGGAGACAGATGATAAACATATAATGAAACACATATGGGAGTTAATTTCAGATAGAGATAAGTTCTAGGAAGATAGGTATACATTGGGTGATGGGGTGGAGCCAAACATGTGAAAAGGGGAAAGTCCGAGAAGACTTCTCTGGGGAGCAGATACCTGAGCTGAGGCTGGAATGATGAGAAGGAGCCAGACCCATGATACCTGGGGAAACACACAGCATGCAGGACAAACAAGTATTTCTGGGATGAGTGGATAGTGAATGATCTTAAGTAGCAAATGATACCTCATTTCCCCAGTAGTCTGTATAAGTATGAAGTAATTGTGTAAATTTTTTTTGAGGAACCATTATGGACTTGATATGTGGTTAAGGTTGTATGGAGTGGTGCAAGAGGTACAAGAAGATTCAGTTAATGATGAGTACCTAAGTAGTACTTGCCATGGACCATCTAGGTGTCTTAATCCTCACAGCTCTGTGAGGTATGGTCTATATCCATGACATTTGGTCCATGGCTATCCCGTATTTTCCCAATCTTCTCCCCACATACCATATTGTAAGATCATTAGGAGTACAAATTTTTCTGTCTTATTCACAGCTGTGGGCACAGGGACCAGAAGAACACCAGGCACATGGTAGGTGTGTAATAGATATTGGTGCAACACATAAACAGACAAAAATACACTGTGTGACAGGTACTGTGGTGGGCTCTCCACATCCCCAGACAGCCTTGCCTACAGTCCAAGTAACTTGAATCAGTCCAATTCCCTTGAGTGAATAGAATGAATGGGTTTAGAGGATATCTTTTGCTATCGAGAGGATTTTACAATCAAGTGAATATAGACTTATTCTGAACCTCATCTACCATCCCTACCCCTAACTAGCACTTTTGCCTGTGATTCTTCAATGACCTTGTTCTTTCCTGTGGGGTGTGTGTGTGTGTGTGTGTGTGTGTGTGTGTGTTTTAACTGATAAAAATATCTGTTTCACCCTAGAGAGGAATATGTTGATCTTGCTAATGTAGTGGGATATAACTTTCTTGCTTCACTAAATGAAATGCTAGGTGAAATATTAGCCAATATAGACACAAATCCTTTCTTCTGGAGTGAACAAGAGTGTATTGTACCCTCGAGTCCAAATAGTTTTTAATAACCCATTGAGTCCTCTCAGCTACAAAAGGAATCCAGAGTTATTTTAAAATATCCCTTCAAGTTCCAAAAATAGAAAAGAAATCCATGAATCCTACTCATTCCATATATCATGACTCTGAAAGCTAACTTACAGTAACAACATAAAAATTCTGTTCATTAACCCTCCACAGAGATGGTACCCTAGCTTCCAACACTTCTGCCCCAGGAGGTCTGCTCTCCTGCCCTCTTTGTGTCTCAGAGTCCTGGAAGCCAAGGCCATATGTTAATCATTACATGTACTATTGAGCACATCCAATATACACTACATTTACTACTTTGTATGATGGACTTAAACATTCCCCGTCCCTACTTGGGCAGCACATGCAATAAACAGAAGGTACCAAGCATGGTCCTGGTTAGGCCATTCTCTAATGACAAACAGAATCTCTTGAAAATTTCCAAGACAAAACAGTCCTCTGAGAGAGATCTCTGAAGGTTAAGGTCTTCTGCATAAATACCAATACACAAGAAGCACGGCTTCTTTTCCACTCAGCTTCAATTAAAGAGAAACATCTGCCTTGTTATCATCTGGGAGATTGGTGGGCACTGCAGGCAGGCAGCAAAAGCCTGAATGTGGACAGGGGCCAGGAGCAAGGCCATTTGATCATCGAAATCCACTGTGACCATGAAACCTACTTTGGCAAGGAAAAAAATGTTTACTCACTTACAAATTCCCATGATCCTTAACAAAACAACTGCCTTTCCTTTCATTTCCAGCAAAACATGTGATGTTTAGAGGAGAAGAGGCACAGTCCAGCTTGTCCTCTGCTTCAAAATAAATTTATGCCTCCTGAATTTTCTTTCGTAAGAAGTCAAAGTTTCATCCCCTCTTCTGTTTTCCTCCTTCCCTTGGCTTTGTCTTCTTTTGTCTGTAATGTCATTATTCTACCCAACAGGAAAACCGTTCAGTGCAGCGTTGGAAAAACTTCTTTAAAACATACTGTAAAAAGTAGGAAAGTTTTCTTTTCTATCAAGTTCTAGGAAGTGTCCCAGGACCTTAGAGAAATGGTTGCTTTATTATTTACAGAGTGAATAAGCTGTCCAAGTCCTAAGGTTTAATAGAAACAGTAGAGAATCTTCATTCATCATGAGAATTTCTTTTTAGTCAAGCAAATACAGATTTTGTCTGAGAGTGGCAGTGAGCTATTACTACCTGGTTTTAAAGATGGGACAAGTGAGGGGCCTTACATCTCTTGCCCAGAGGAACAGCAAATCAGATAGGTGAGCCTTGATTAATACCGTGCCTATTTGTAAGCCTCGCAAATCTTTCCCCTAAATGGTGCCATCCTCCTTGCACTTCAGCAAAGGATATGTTTTAATGCTGATGTCACCACCTTCTCCCTGAGTGGGCAGATCTCATGGTTTCCTACACATGGACCAAATGCATGATAGCACTCCATCTCATCTCTGCTCTTTTCAGGTGAATTACCACATCCATCCTTTAACCCCATCCCATTCCTTGGTCGAGAAACACAAGCGCACACACACACACACACACACACACACACACACACACACACCAACTCCAAAGAACTTAGAAGCATGTCTTATGTCTCTTTGTAATTCAAAATTCAGACTAAAATAAACCACATCTTTTATTATATTTTTAATTAACCATATCTTAATCCATTTAGTTCCGCCCATAATTATGGACTGATTTCATCTCATTTATATATGTTGAGTCCACCTTACATCTGATAAAAGCTGGCACCTTACAGTTACCCATGTATCTACTCTTCTGTGCATGCCTCTGTTTGGATTTAGCTGTCAACACTTCACACATGTAAAATCAATCTGTGTGATAGTAATATAAACATCACGCATGGCAAACTGGTGGGCATTTTATTGTTCTAACAGGGAAAATAGACAAAATGTGTGCACATGTATGTTTTTCCTACAGTCCAGACAATAATATGACATAAATGATGGCATATGTTTTACAAAAGAGGAATCAAATTATAAAAAGAGGTAAAAGCAAGGTGGGGGGTGGTTGAAGAATGCCTCATGTAGGAGAGTCTAACAGGACAGTGGGGGCAGGAATTATGCATAGGAGAGAGATTTTTAAGAGAAAAATTGTCATTCATAATGTCACTTTCCACTCATTATTATTATAATCTCATTTCCTAATTGCATGTGCAATACAACCAGTTTTCACAAAGCTTTAATGGGGAGTCCGTTGCTTTAGTTTTAAAAATAGTCAGTTCTCTCGTGCTGAGAAAAGAGCACATTGCCTTTAAGAACACTGTAACTGAAAGGACGGAAGGATTCAAGCAGGATGTCGAGGCTGAAGCTTTTCAATCACCTGCCATTAATATGATTCAATTTATGCTTATGTCATAAGTTTAGATATCGCACAGTGCTGTAAGCTGGGAAGGGACTTGAATAAAATACAGGGAAGAAAGCAGATGGTATGCTATCAAAACCCTTCAAGCCTAAAATAACCTTTTCCAAATAAGGAGGATAGTTAATTAAAACCAGGATATATTTACTCTATTCTGAATATCTCAATGTAAATAAAAATCAAAATGACACCACTGTAATGTGGGACTAAATGATGAAATTTCATCTATTCTATTTTTCTTTAATAGTTTCTAATCAAACTTTTCATTAAACAGCTTCATAAAATTCCACGGAGAATTTATTTATAGGGATTCATTGTAGATTTAAAAGCCTTACTTTTATTGTTCAATTAAACCTATTATTCAGTGGACAACATTGAAACAGTTGGGGCGGGGGGGGCGATGGTGTCTAAGCAGACGGGAAAGGTTGAGATGGTGTGTGTCATCCCTGCCCAAGAAAGCCTAGTTCTGGCTCCAAAGCCACTGCCTGAGTCTGGCTCCACAGACTCATATTCCTGTCCTTGTCCCCCTGGTAGAGAAAGGGCACCATGCCATTTATTGATGGCAAGCCAACCTAGAGAAGGTCAATGGTTCACCAATGGTGAAGGCAGCCATTTTTAACCTGGAGAGTCAGGACGTGAACTGTCAGTGATTTCCCAAACTTTTCTATTAGCCTCTCTCCCTATCTTTTTAAATTTTTTAAAAATTATTTATTTACTTTTAAAAGAGAAAGCATGAGTAGGGGAGTAACATAGAGAGTGGGAGAGACAGAATCCCAAGCTGTCTTCATGGAAACTGACACGGGGCTCAAACCCACAAGCTACCTGAGTGGAAGTCAGATGCTTCATTGACGGAGCCACCCAGATGCCCCTCTCCCTGTCCTTTAAAACCAGACCAAGTCCTGCCTTTTCCATGAGGCTTTCCCTGACCCTCTCCCATGATCACCCCCGGCCGCCCTAGCCCACTGCTAAATTCCTCCTGCGCTTGCTCTCTGCAACACTCACCAAATACTTAATCATTGACTTTCTTGGAACATTAGTTAACTTTCAGGTGTGTTAATCCTGTCTTCCCCAATTAGATTTTTAAATCCTCCAAGCAAGCAAGAACTGTGTTTTATTTATCTTCTGAATGCCCTCTCTCACCCCCCACTCCATAATCCCATTTAAGAGAAGAAGGCAAAAAATATATTAGTTAATAAAATAAACATTATTTAATCATAGGAAAGCAGACACTGTCCTTTTGAGAAGAGCCTTGCAGGTACATTATGGCAATTTATGAATTTCATGTGTCAAAGGTGTAGCTGCTAAATGCTATAAGCCCTTTGCCATCAGCTCCACCATTCACCCACCTGGCGATATGGCTAATAAAATTTGATTTTTACAGCCTAGGCATACTGTTACCTAAATTACATTTGACCAATTACTGAAGTCACCAAACGTGTGGTACAGAATATATACTGTGTAGAAAATTCATCTGTGGGCCCCCTGGCACTCGCGGTAATCTGACAGACGTGCTTCAGTCATCTGGCAGTGTTTAATATTAGGAACATTTGTTTAATGCTAATCAAATTTATGTTCTCCTACCAACTGTTAGTGGGTTGGAGAAACCCAACCCCAGATTTTAACAAACTCTTTAACCCATGTTGCTTTCAAATGTGACCTGTTGGAGGTTTAAAAGGGTGATTTCTGGAAATTTAGATGTGTGACCCAAAGTGGAAGGTGGGGGAGGGATGTTGGTGAAGGTATGCAAATCAGGTTAAAATAAGCTTTTTGGGGGGGAAGGTGTGTCCATTTAGGAAAATTAAATACTATAAAAAGTACAAATTCAACTAACATTAAAGAGAAATCTAATATTCTAATTATTAGGCAACCCATCAAAAAGCTCTTTAAAGGTACCTTTATTCCAAAAGAAAACTTGCATTTTTAAGAGGCTGGAGAAGAAAAACAACATTAAAATTAGCCTTACCAAAAGAAAGTTCAGGAAAAAATTCAAAAGTCAGATGCTTGTGTTTGTGAGAACATTTAAAACTAATTTAGTAATTCTTAACAACCATTGTGATCACTGTTAAATTGGAACTTCTTTCTATTACCAGTTCCAGACACAACAGCTTTGAAGCTCAGTGACTAATAACTCTTAAATTAGCCAAAAAGGTTAAAAATTTTTTCATTATGTTACATTGTGATACTCTTAACTTTGAATACTCTTAAGTGAGGGAAAACATTCTTTCAGTTTTATTTTGGGTCAGAAATTTACTGACCTCTTGAGTGGCAAGTAGGACAGAGGGGCTTGGAAGTCAGGGATATGGGGAAAAACCCCTCAAAACAGAAGTGTTAAAAATGGAAGATTTGTAGATGCTGATCTGAAAAGAGAAGATATTAAAATCTATTGGATACATTCATCTACTTGAATAAAAAAGGTTATTGGAATATTAAAAATATGACAATTCTTCTTAGAAAAAGGAGAAAATAATTTATATAAACACTACTCTACTTTTATAGAATGACAGTCATTTGGTAAGCCAGAACTGTGAAAGGCATCCGAAAAAAAAAGTTTGTCAGAAGAAAAGAAGCCAGGTCCAATGAAGCTAGGTCCCCTCCTCTCCTCCCTTCCTTCTTGGATCATCGTATTTCATCCCCTCACCCTCGCCCTTACGCACGCCCCGCCCCTGCCGCAGGTAGATGTCTGCTGAGGTCATGAATAATCAGAGTGGAGAGGCTACAGGGGATTTCTCAAACCATGCTGAGGCCTGCAATTGTTTAGCAGAATAATCTGAATCTGAATAGTCCACAAACTAGGGATCCTTGGGAAAACAAAAGAGGCAGAATCAAGGAGTGTTCCAACTCAAGGGGACCCCATCAGTGCTCTCTCTGGGCCAGTGGTCTCAGCTTCTTCTCCTCCTAAGTACCCATGAAAGATTCAGCATGGGTCAGCCATCACACTGGTCACCCCACGGTGGCAATTCCCAAAAAAGGGGTAGGTGAGGGGAGTTTAATGCCTCCATAACTACAGGAATTTCCAGGGAACCTGTATAGCTTGATAAAGCACCCCCAGGATATTCTGATATCCCTGCCCAGCCTTTTGAGAACTGCTGATATGATTCAGTCTCTTCAACAGACAGATGAGAAAATGAAGGTGTGAGAGATGTGACTCTAGCTCGCCTCCCGTCATTCACTGCGTCATGCAAAGTCTCCCAAACATATGATATCTCTTCTCCTTCACTTCTGTCTACAGAGACACAGGACTGATCAGCTAGGCAGAGATGTAGATAAAGATATGTGTGCATATATCCATCTTTGGTGGGCATAGTGTATAAAAAATATATAGACAGGTATCTGAATATAGATATATAGATAAATATTTCTCTATGTATTTTACACACTGTGTCCACCAAAGATGGATATATATGTGTATACATACCTATACATGAAAAAATTATGGGGCATGGAGATCTATCTATCATCAGTCTGTTCACCTTTATAGTACTGAAGGGGTTACAATTGGTGCATTTTTATAGTTCTTTATAACACTGAAAACGGCATGATCAATTAAAAAAAATCAGTATCCAAATAGCCAAAGTCTTTGAAGAAAGAACTAACATGAAAGCCTTCTATCTGAAAGTCCAATTTCAAGGTCGACCAAGCAACTTCAGACCCTATACTGAACAACAAATTCTAAATAATAACCCTTTACCCTGGTAAACAGAGGCTGCCAAGGAGGCAATGACGCTTCATGCTACAATAATTTGGGGGGAGGGGAAGGGGGAGGTGGCACACAGAGCTTGTGAAAATAAGCCTTGTTCCCCATCACTGCTCTTCACAAGAACCGAAAACAACTAAACACACACGCACAAGTTTCATGTAGGAAAAATAAGAAGACTCACCAAACTCATCGCATATACTCTCATTTTCAATGAGAGTTGGGTGGTCAAAGGTGTCTCGACAGTACAGGATCTGAGGGTTCTTGCTGACCACCGCAATGCCCCCCAGGGCTAATGCAAACTGGTCCGTTAGAATGGAAGATGGCTTATCCTGGATGCGTTTCAGCATCGATCGGTACCGGCAGTACTGAGGGTAGCTGAGAACTATCACGTTGGTTTCTTCCTCGTCCTCCCCTAGACAAACGAGAAAATACTTCCGTTACTCCCTTCCCTCCAGCAAAGACCTGTCTGGGCCATGGCTTAATTTCAACAATCACTCTGGTTTTGTATTAAAAGGTGTCTTCAGTGAGTCTCTTCTACCAGGTCATGTTTATCACTGTTTGGCTGATGTGGGCATTCTCCTGGCCCCACCTGACCAACCCAATTTCACTAAAAAACCTCGAGTTACTGGCAGAGAAAAGAAAGAGTGGAGAAAAGAAAGAGATGGGTGATCTAATAGACAGATTAAGCAATGTTTGGGTCACCAGCAAGCATCAGAACCAAAAAACTGTTTTGAAAGAGTCTGATATATATTTTAAGCATTAAAGTCACCATCATAGGACATATCAGAATTTTTTTGAGCTTCTTTATACATATTTCCAGAGTTTGGTATTGCTCCTTTTTTGGATTATATAATCTTTCAGTGCTGGAAGTCTCTGAAAAGGTCAGCTGGCCCCAGAGAGATGTCCATAAGTTCAAACAGCATCATCATCAAATCTGGTGGTGATTAGTGCTGTTCAACAAATAATTATGGTTCTCTTTAAGGTCTTGTGGAAAGACCATGATTCCTGGTCCACTGGCATCAAGTGGCCATGTGACTTGTTTTGGCCAATAAAATGTGACAGAAGTGAGTGGCTTCTTTAAGGGCCAGAGTTTGACTGATAACATTCTCTTTCCCTGACTCCTGGTTGTCTGTAATGATCAAGATAGTGGCTAATCTGCCAGTAAAGATCTTGGAGTAAGAATCACACAGAGCAGAGCCCCTCATTGACCCTAATTGGACACAGAACACAAGCTAAAAAGGAACTTTTGTTGCTATAAGTGAGGCTGTGATTTGGGGGGTTATTTGTTTTTGCAGCATGATCTATCCCAACTTGATTGATACATTCACCTTCTTTGCCCTCCCCCCTTTTCAGACCCTCTACTTTCTAATGTTCCTCAAATCCATCTGATAACTCGGCACATCTCAGGGAACCACGCTGAGAGGACTCCCCAAGCAGCCTTGTGACAGCACCATCAGAACCAGCTTGGCTCAGAACGTTTGAGCAACTTTAATGAAACTCCATTTTACAATGACCTTAATGCTCATCTACACCTCGCTATATTAAGTGCTTGTTTATAAAAACCAGATTCTGTATGGAGGAATCCTGCCTTCATCTTATGCCTGAGAAATGGCAAAAACTCCCCTATGATAGCCTGCCACCTGTACAATGTCAAGCTGAATTTAGGCTCCATGGCCCAGTCTGACATCACTCTTTATAACCACCCCATCAGGGCATTTGTAAGCAATTCCCAGATATGTCACCAGCTTATCCAAAGGGAAAACACTCAATATTTTGAGTCCTTACCATGCTGCAGGGAATTGCACAAGACAGTTGTTAAGGATACCAACATTATCGTGGCCATCTGGTAACCAGTGGGAGACAAATGAGTAAGGACAGAACAAATGATAGAATATACCCAGTACCAGTGGAAGGTGTGCATGTGACCTTTTCAGATAGGAGGCCAATACCCAGATGTATTTCTAATTATGTTCACTTAGTTCCTCAGGCTGGAGGCTTCTTCGAGAATGGAGAGATTTAGCTGCTCTCAAGATGACATCTTTTAACAGTTTATTTCTTAGACTCCTGCCTGGTTGTGGGAAGGCACTTTGTCAGTTGCCATACCAAATTAAGAGGAAATATGTTTACATTGAAGGCAAGTCCCCAAATGAAGTACAGGTTTTAGGATGCTGATATATGTCCCAAAGCGTTTCAATTAGAGATTTTTATGGCAGACCAAGACCCTAGTTCAGACTTTGAGTTTAAATCTGTGATTTCTGTAGAGTTCAAGCACAAAAAGTTTTACAGGAAATATTCGCCAAACATCATCAGAACTCCAGAGCACCAAAGTCCTATTTGAAGAAGCAGCCCCTGACATGTCAACTGTATTATTATACTCTATTTGTCCAAGACATTGTGGATGAGCAAGGGGACATACCTCATGGACCGTGAGGACTTATTTCAGCATGCTCAGCACCTAATACCATATCTGTAAAAAGTAAATACTGTGCAAATCTTTTCCCAGCTTCCAAAATTCTACTTGGTTGTGTTGTTGGCTTTCCGTACTGGGGCAATGGTTGCACTCATTTAGCCAAGTGGTCTTGAAATGAAATGGAGGACATCATGCTTTTCAGGTTGAATGACAGCAGAAGAACGGATGCTTCAGGGTTAGTTTTGTAGCAGAAGATATCACCTTGATTCTTAGCACCATTTCACTTTCTTCTTGTCCTTTCATTCTCTTTGTTTTTCTCTGAACATTTCTTATGATAATACCATCTCTAACTTCTTCCTAATTCTCTGGAATCTACTCCCTGGCTATCTTTGGTGCTTAGAAATGACCTTTGTTTTGTTTTGTTTTTCTTTTTTCTCTTCACCTCATCCTAGCTCCAAACAGTTATCCTTCTTTCTTCATGCAGTTCTCAAAACACCAATCCTTTTTCTGTTGAAAGAAAAACTTGCAAGTTCCCTCTGGTCCAAGTCATGGAAATATATATGTCCTATGATATCCATTCATTTTGGAGACAGTGCCTCTAGGAGTGCCCCCAGGACTGCCCACACCAGAATCACATAGGGTAACTGTAAAAAGGCAGGCCCTAGGGGCCTATCAAGAACCACTAACTTAGAATCTTGAAGGTTGGGGTACAGGAATTTACATTTTTAACAAGCTCCCAACATTAAACTTTGAAACTACTGCTTTGGAGTCTGAGTTTAGCTTTTGCACAGATGTCTAATAATTTATCCAATTTGGGTTTTGATTTCTCTCTCTTTCTGTGTGTATGTGTACATACACACACACACACACACACACACACACACACACACACAAAGATCTTCCTCCACTTTCAATAGGATTATGTCCTGATAATCCATTGTAAGTTGAAAATACCCTAAATTTAAAATACATTGAATACACCCAACCTACCAAATGCCATAGCTTAGCCTTACTTACCTTAAACATGCTCAGAACACTTATGTTAGGCAAATCATCTAAGACAAAGCCTATTTTATAATAAAATATTGACTATCTTATGTAATTTATTAAGTACTTTACTGAAAGTGAAACACAGAATGGATTCGTGGGTACAGAATGGCGTGTGGCCTACTGGGAGTTGTGGCTGGTGGCTGATGACAGGCACCAGCCAGTATCATGCCCGTATCGCCAGCCTGGGAAAAGATCCATATTCAAACTCAAAGTACAGTTTATACTGAATGCATATCACTTTTACACCATTGTAAAGTCAAAATATTGTTAAGTCAAAACATCATAAGTTGGGGTTCCCAAGTATGTATATTATTTGTAACTTGTTTTCAGGTATATGCTTCCATCCAAACCCCCACTGTGCCCAGAAAAGAATATAGGACCAAATTCCCTTCTTCTTCTTGCTACCTTCTCAGGATTGTTGTAAGTATTACAGAAGATTCCAAATGAAAAAAGTTCTCTTAGCCAAAAATACGAGGAACAGAGGGACTGTTTGTTTTGAAATACTACAATTTGCAGTACTGATACTAGAACACAAAAATTTACAAAGGTCTTTCACAAAACACATCTCTTCTGTTCCTCACAACAACCCTATTAGTAGGATTTACTGCTTGTTAACATCTTCCAATTCTGAGGTGGTATTACAGGTTTAGACACTAGTTTGGGATCTCAAGGAAGCAGAAAGTGATAGAGGTGAGAATGCCACCTGGTCTTTCAATTCCAAGTGTGATGGGCTCTTCGTTATGACAAAATGTCACAATACTAATAATAGCAAAATTATTATCATTAAGGTAATACGTTGATTTCTTTTCCTATGTGGCTGTGTCTGAAAGAAAATCTTTGTTTATTTGACATTTATTATTACTAGAGATTGAAGCAATTTACAATATCAGGGATGAGATGATGGCTTTTGGTCATGTAGAATACAAAACCTCTGTTTCATCAAGAACTTTAGAATTCAGCGAGTTACAAGCCAGGATTGTACTCCAGTTCAGTTAGCGTGCTGTTATTTGGGAACACTGCAATTTTCATCGTAATGATTTAGCAGCATTGACACATCTTTCATGTATGGTGGTCTCGAGTTTTGCGGTTTTGTTTTCTGTGGTTTGCGGTCAACATTGATCTGGAAGCAGATGATCTGCCTTCTGACACGTCATCAGAAGGTCAGTGGTGGCCTCACGCTACGTCATCCATCTCACTTGTTCTCATCACTCGAACATTCTATCCTCTCACATCATCACAGAACAAGGGTGAGGGCAGTAAAACAAGATATTTTGAGAGAGACTACTTTCACATAACGTTTCTTACAGTATACTGCTATTACTGTTTACCTGTATTATTATTGTTAATCTCTTACTGTGCATAACTGATGAATTAAACTTTTTCACAGGTGTGTAAGTATAGGAAAAAACAGCATAGATAGGGCTTGGTGCTATTTGCAATTTCAGCCATCCACTGGGAGTCTTGAAGTGGATCCCTCATGGATAAAGGGGTAACTGTGTATATCAACTTTCTACTTTCTACCCATATGACAGGAACGAAAGGAAACTTCAGGTTGTGCAAGCTCAGAACACCTGTGCCTCATTAACCTCTTCCATACCAAGGGGCTAGGGGTCCAGCTGGGACCTGATTTGATGTGCCAATGTTACTTAATAATACCAAAACACACAATTATGATACTTTTGCTCCTTATGAAAAGAATCATCCATCTGGACCAGAATTTTGGCATTGTTTGGACAGAGGCAAATTTTCTTTTCTTTTTTTAAAATTTTTTTTCTTATTTTTTTTTATTATTGAGACAGAGAGAAACAGAGCATGAGTGGGAGAGGAGCAGAGAGAGAAGGAGACACCAAATCTGAAGTAGGCTGCAGGCTCTGAGCTGTCAGCACAGAGCCCGATGGGGGGCTCGAACCCATGAACCGTGAGATCATGACCTGAGCCAAAGTCGGCCGCTTAACCTACTGAGCCACCCAAGCGCCACAAAGGCTAATTTTCAACCTTACAATTAGACATCCCCAGAGGAATTGTTTTTAATATATTAAAAAAAAAACAACCAACCAACCAAACAACAACAAAAACAAAGCTTGCGAGACCTCAAGATTCCTATGAAAGTTAAGAAAGCATTCTAGATGAGAGTAAGGAGAGGGTCCACGGTGAAGGTGCGATCTGAGGGAATCAGCCATTCATCTAGGCTGAAGTTTCTCGAGTGAAGATACCTCAGAGAAACTTTGCCCTAGAAGAATTTAGGTAGACAAGCTTAGTCAACAGGAGAAGAATTTTTTTCTCCAAAGTATAGTCACCTTCACAGGAAAAGTATGGACAACAGAGAGTAAAATTATGAGTTTGAAAGAGCTTTCCAGATCTGAAATTCTATGATCCTATAACTTCTTCCTATGCCTTTGCATTAAATTAGCTTCTTCCTCATACAGCTACAAAACTATTAAATTGTTCAACAGCTGTCATATTTTACTTTGTCCTAGTACATTAAGAAACAAATAAAGCCAAACAACCCTTTCAAGAACTCTTATTTAAATTCCTCAGCTACTACTTGCCTCCGTATACATTTCATGTACATATAAACAAACACTCCTGTGCAGTTACCCATGAAACAGAGGCGGCCAAGAAATGCTGCATAAGATAGTTTCCCCTTTCCAATTCATAATGGGTCCAGCAGATAAATCTAAGAATGAATAACGAATGGAGAAATTGCACATTTGTTTAGCAAAAGACAAGCAGTGTTCCTGGAACAAAGATTTTCTTTCAACCACACCCACATAGGAAAAGAAATCAAAGTCTTACCCCAAGATATCTTACTCTAACACACTCTAGTCAGCTATTGTTGGTTCGGTTATATATGCATTACTTGATTTCTGTTAACAGAAAATGATCAGCAATAAATTGTTGGTACCAAAGATTGAAACTTTAAGCCATATTATGATATTCTATTAAAACGTCATCCATTCCATTCCCCAACTCCCCCATCCACCCAAAAAATGTGAATATGTCTATTTTTAAATAAAATATTCAAAGGGAATAAGAGACCCAAAATTACTAAACCTCATTTCAACTTCAGTGAAAAGAATTTTGCCTATTAAAAGTTAATACCTAAAGTACACTGCTTGTAATGCTCAACCAAAATTACTCTAATCCTGTGCTTATATCATAATTGCACGTTTTGTTACCCTCTCTCAATGTCAATTTTCACTTATTTATATATTTTCAAAGTCCAAAACAGAATTCCACAGAGAAACTGTAATTATAACGTGAGACTCCACCCAAGCTTTTCAAACAGTAACTGTATACCATTGCTTTAATCCTCGGAGTTGGGCTGGGAATGGGGAAGGGGTGGTGGGGTAGAGGGTAAGAGCAGGCATTCCTTCTGAATAGCATGTTGCTCAAGTTGTCTTTATACAAAGAGAGATGCATGAAATAGCAAACACAATGAATTAATGGAGCATTGACTTTCAAATATCCATAATGCTATTTTTTTTTAAGCAGATAATGGTGGCCAAACGCACAGAAGGCTGAAAACATAAATTCCGGAGGAGAAATTTGCTTTTATCTCTTACACAACATTTAGAAATGTAACTTTCTTTTTCATTCTGAGGGGAGAAGGGGAAGGCTTGTTTCGGAAACATCACACTATTATGCTTACTGAAAACCACTATAATCTACTTCTAACATCAGTAAGCTTAAAAAAAATCTTTTAAAAAAATCTTTGCACCAGGATTTTATAGAGCCTGGTGGAAAAAGTATGCATGTTCCTTCCTGTACCTAATTACCTCAACTGAAAAATCTGCCAAGTATTTTGCCCTTTAGTTCTCTAATCGCATTAGGGCAAATGCATTTGGATGCCAATAGAAACAAACATTTAAAGATTTTCACTTAAAAGATTCCAAATATGTATGAAGGCTGTGTTTGAGACACAAAGTCCCGGGTCCTTCAAAGACAACATAGAGTGTTCTTTTTTTCCCCCAAGCAAATATGAATTTGCTCCTGTTATAAAACTTGATGTCTAGTTTTGAGGCAATTTAAGTAAAATAATGTCAATATGAGAGGCTCTTACAATGATTTATGCTTCTTTCTGTTACTTTATTACATTAGACATTCCTTTCTCAAAGCTTTATACTTTACACTGTGCTCCTAGCAACCAACCGAAGGCAAAGCATCAACTTTATATATCTGGCACTGTTCCAATTCCTACTGCTATTGACAATTATATTGAAGTTTCCACTTAATTGCTGCTCTGTTGTGACACTGAATATTTGTCATAATTAGGCATTTCCTATTTTCTGTCCATTCATTTCTGATTATTACTGAAAATGATTTTTTTTTACTTCAGAAAACCTAAGCATGAAAATTCTACAGATAAGAGTAGCTACAGCTGTTACTATCATTACCAACATTGTAACATGCAGAAAAAAAAGGAGAGAGAATATAATTTCTCGGAAGGTAATTTTCCTTCCAGTCTAAGTGCTCTTATTCATCTTACAGTTACTCAATGATTTCCTGTTCTAATTACAGGACATTATACAGAAAGACATTCGTAAAAGCAAAATGCAGCAAAGCAGGAGACTGAATAGCTTGACTTGGTTGAAAGTGTTTAAAATTCCAAAGTTGTACATCAACTTTATCAATTCCTGATTACAACTCCGTGTAAATGTGTGATGTGTCCCACCATAGTTCTCAAGCTCTCCCAAGGCAGTAAACTCAGTACCAGAGTAAGTACACATCAAAGGGGAAAATGCATTTGCAGTTAAACTGCGTTGGGGAGGAGCTGGGGTCGGGGGAGGATCGGTTGTTGGTTGTTTTTTTCCCCCTCATCAAAGCTGTTAAATTGGAGGCATGCCAAGACAAGGAGTGGAAAATATTAATAATAAAAATAAATTAAATGCCTGATTAAAAGGGAGAGAGAACAAGATTCCATCCGGAATAGAAATGAAAATGCCACAAACTATTTCATAAAAACATACTGTGACGTAAATTACACATCAGTATTGCACTGTTGTGGTTATTTTGAGAAATGGTTTGTACTGTAAGTCAGCTGGTGCTGCCCCACCCTTGATGATTTTGTAATTCTCTACACAGTAAGCAAGGGGGGCAGCCCTGAGGTTGCTAAGACAGAAAACAGACCTAGCCATAGAGAACCGGCAATAAAAAAGATAATGTACTTTTAACATAACAGAACAAGAAGATTGGCTTTATTAACTAAAAAAACTACTTTAAATGGTCCCCAGCTTGCCATTTGTTTTGATAAATGGAAAGGCAGATCTTCCCAGGATAGGCCACGAAAACATCACTGGGGAACTTATAAAGAAGAAAATGTGGGAAAATATCTCCGTGCATGGTTGTAAACAGAACAAAGAATATTTCAAATGCAAAATCCAGGGTTTTTAACTAGCTATTTCCCAGATCAAGCCATTTCAAACACATGGGCACACAAATATAAGGACACGTTTTAATACAGTAATATTGGCTTTTGCCCTGACTGTTGCTTCCTCACTCCAAAAGGAAAACAATACCAGGCTCACCTAAAACCAAATGCTGCCAAGACTGAGTAACCAAGGAACCCACTGGGAAGCAAGCCAGCCCCGCCTCCAAGGTTCTCCCAAATGGTCACTGAATTCTAAACCACATGCAGGAGCCACTCTAGATTTCACTCTGAGAATTCTGCACCTTTTTTCCACATGGCTCATCTCAGCCGAAGGGAAGTGTCACACAGGACCGTAGTTAGGCAATAAGCGCATGTACTGTTGAGACCACGTGGCCAGATTGACCCGTAGGTGAAGTGGTGACCACATTTGGAGTGTGGTTCTAAGGGCCCTGGCCTACCTTCACTTGCCTCCACTTCACAGTTAAGCTACAGTTAGTCATTCTCTTTTTGTATAAATGAATTTCACTAACTGAAGAAGGAAGTATAAAGAACCCACGAGGACACCAGGGAACCAGGGCTTAGATGCAATTTCTCCTCCTCTAAAAACTGTGCCAAAAATTTTCTCATAAATGAACTTACACATTTGTTTATTTACTAGCAGCCCAGGTGAGGCTATTAGATTGACTTTGAACGGCGTTAAACTCAACCCTTGCTTGGTTTACAAGGAACTACAACTAATATGACAAAGTTGTTAGAAGAGAAGGAAACCTGACCTCATTAGCCCAACTGGCTTTAAAAATCACAATTATAATTACTTGTCATCTTTCCCCTTATAAATCTATATGACTTTTTATTTCCAAGCTGTGTCTTACATTTGCCAACATTGCAAGAACCACAATGCTATTACTGCAACAGCTATATAAACCCTTCACATTTGGGAGACCCTCCTGAACCCCCATACTCATGAATAAACCTAATTAACGTGTCATCCCGGACAGATCAATAGCAAAATAATTAACAACTTCCACACATCAGTCTTCTCAGTGTGTAAGATCCAAATGTGTGTCTTAACAAAATGACTAATCACTGTTTGTCATGACTTTCATGGACATGATTATTTCACAAGGAATCAACACTGATCAGGATAAATCTCATAAAATCCAACAGTGTTTATTTTAGGGGGAAAACCCATCATTTGTATGGAGAATTAAACACCACAAGTATAGGACTGACTAATTATTGACACACACACAATGAAGGGTACATCTGTTTTCATTAAAACTCTGTGACCATTAAAAATAACAAAATTAAACAAAACTTTCAGATCATGCAAAAATTCTGTTACATTAAGTTTAGAAAAGTAAGGTATGAAACAATATTTTTAAACCTATGTCTCTATTAGCATTACTGAGATTTAAGTCACATATCATTCATTTAAAGTATACAATCTTTTAGTATATTCACAGGGTTGTGCATCCATCCCTATGATCAAATTTGGAACATTTTCATTCTCCCAAAAGAAACTCTGAACCCTCTTGCACCCACATCTCCCTTCCCTTGGCCAGTCATAGGCAACAGCTTAATCTACTTCCTGTGTCTACAGATTTGCTTATTCTGAGCATTTAATATAAATGGAATCATACAATATGTAATTCCTTGTCACTGGCTTCTTTCACTTTGCAAAATGTTTTCAAGGCTCATATATGTTGTAGAGTGTGTCAGTATTTCTTTTCTTTTTATTACTAAATAATATTCCATTGTCAGATACATCGCATAGTATTTATCTATTCCATAAATGAGACAGTATTGTTGTTTATACCTTTTGGCTATACTGAATAGTACTGTTATCAACATTTGTATAAAAGTTTTTATGTGGACATATGCTTTTATTTGTCTTGTGCATATACCTAGTAATGGAACCACTGGGTCATATGGTAACTCTATATTTACCTTTTTTGGAACTACCAGACTATTTCCCAAGTGGTTGTGCCATTTTACATTTTCTTCAACAGTGTGTGAAGGTTCTGGTATCTCCACATCTTCTCCATTATTTGCTATATTTGTCTTTTGATAGCCATCCTAGAGGATGTCAATTGGTATCCCACCCATGTTGTTTTGTAAATAAATGCTTAAAAATTGTTAATAGTAGATGCTTCTAGGTTGTAAGATTATCTGTGATTATTTTCTCCTCTGTTTGCCTGCATTTTAATTGTGTGGTCTTTTAAAAGATGGGAACATCTGGACAATTTATATGAAATTTCAAAAGATCTCAAAGAGTCAAAACAATCTTTAAAAAAATGAAGTTGGAGGGCTCACACTTCCTTATTTAAAAAGTTACTACAAAGCAATAGTAACAAAAACAGTGTGGTACTGACATATGGATAAAATGTGATTGAACAGAATAACGAATCCAGAAATAAATTTTCAAATATATGGCCAACTGATTTTTGACAAGGGCATGAGGACCATTCAATGGAGAAAGGGCAGTCTTTCTGACAAATGATGTAAAGAAACTAGATATTCATAAGGAGAGAATGAGCTAAACCTTGATCTCACATCATATACAAAAATTAACTTAAAATGGATAAAAGACTCAAAGCTATGAAACATAGTGGAAAATCTTTATGATTTTGGATTTCACAATGGTACCAAAAACACAGGCAACAAGAATTTAAAAAAAGGTAAACTGGGTAACATCAAAATTAAAAATTTTTGTGCATCAAAGGACACTGTTAAAAAAGTAAAAAGACAACCCACAGAATGGGAAAAAACATTTCCAAATCATATATCTGATAAGAGATTAACATCCTGAATATATAAGGAGCACCTACAACAACAAGAAGACTAACAATCCAATTTTAAAATGGGAAAAAGACTTCAACAGATATTTCTCTAAGAAAGTTTTACAAATGACACATGGAAAAAGGCCCAACATTTTTAATCATTAGGGAAATGCAAATCAAAACTACGGTGAGATAACAAAGTCACACACACTAAGATGGCTGTTATTTAAAAAACAAATACAAAACTGAAAAACTTCCAAGTGTTAGTGAGGATGTGGAAAAATTGAAATCTTCATTCATTGCTGATGAGAATGTAAGATGGTGCAACAGTGGTGGAAAACGGTCTGGAAGTTCTTTCAATGTTATAAAAAGAATTACTACATGACCTAATAATTCCACTTTTAAGTATATACCCCAAAGAATTGGAAACAAGGACTCAGACTAATACTTGCACATCAATGTTGACAGCAGTATTATTCATAATAGAAAGTGGAAACAACCCAATAGATGAACAGATTAACAATGTGTGGTATGTTCAAACAATGGAATATTATTCAGCCATAAAAAGAAATGTTCTGACACATGCTACAATGTGGATCAACTTTGAAAATATTATGCTAGGTGAAATAAGCCAGACACTAAAGGACAAATACTGTATGATTCTATTCCTATGCAGCTTCCAGAACAGGCAAAGTCTTACAGACTGAGTAGACTAGAAGTTGCCAGGGGCTGTTTGTCGAGGGGGAGGGCACAGGGAATGGGGAGTTGTTGCTTGACCGGTACAGAATTTCTGTCTGGGATGATAAAAAAGTTCAGGAAATAGATAGTGAGGATGGTTACACAATATTGTGAATGTACTTAATGTCACTGTACATTAAAAAGTAATTGAATGATAAATGTTATGTATATTTTACACAATAAAACAAGAGAATGTGGGGCAAGGGTTATGTTCTCTGAAGGCACTCTTAGGTGTTCTTGGGAGGAAAAGAGGCATCTCTCCAGTCAGCAACTATCTATGAACTCCTGGAGGGCACAGACTTGGTGTCCTCATTTCTGGTTACCCCACCATCCCAGATCCCCGCAGGTGTGCTCACAAGTGTAGGTGCCTGCAGACAGTGCTGCACTAAACACCCGAACCTTGCACCCAGGAGTGAGAGCAGTTGGGCCATTAGTTCACTGGAAGCTCTGGACCAGCAGCTCTTCCTAAAAGGTTGAAAGAATCTGGAGAAAGTTGTTGAGCAAACAGCATGGCAGTCAACAGCTGGCAGTCTTTTTTAGATGAAAGGTCATTCGTTTAGGCAGACATCTTATTTGGGGGACTTGTTTTGGGAATAATCTCACCACTTGAGGCACTCCTCCTTGTGGACCACCCTCAAAGTGCTGGACCACCTCCAAACTCCTACACTGACCTCTGAGAGCTCACATTCTGAGTTGAGAAGAGTTGTCTAGATTGCACTGTTATCTTTCTTATTATCATAGGCCTTCTGGAGTGGCTTACCAAGGAAAAGAGGGCAAAGGCCTCTATCTTGTATCAGTGGCTCATCTTAAATCAATGGACTTCAAAGAGGTAAACCCCACCCGATGGGAATAAGAAAACTTTCCAAGAAGAACCTACCTATGTAGTAATGGGACAGATCCTCAAGTCTGCATCACTCACTCTTCTATGCATGAGACTGCATTCAATACAGCCAATCTCCTTTACCCATCACCTATCCCTGGTTTTAGGACCACAAAAGAGGCTGGTCAAAATACTGGTTCCAAGAAACTTCATTTATTTTGGTGTCAAGGCACTTTAAACCATAGGTTTCTGATCTTTCCCTTCTTCCACATATTTTTGTTAAAGGAGAATCTTGGCAGTAAAAAAAATAAGAGTACTTTGGCCTATGTTAGGATGCTCTGAATTCAGAAAAGTCAGAGTAATAAAGGTTAATGATACTGATCCCTTTAAAGATAGGTGGAGTGTTCTACATGGCTACCAGATCTTTTGAAGTAAATTAGATAAAACCTAAGAATAAACATTTCATATGATTTATTCAGAACTGTCATACTTTAATAAATGCAGATTTTAAAACTTAAGATTTTTATCAAATCATATATGCTCATCTTAATTGTAGCCAAGTACTCTACACATCATGTTTAACATTTTCTACCTCCTATTAACAAAAAAACTTCAGTCAAACCAATGATAAGAAAATTTAGATGTCCTCTGAAAACCGGGCAATGGCCCACATACAGTGGTTCAGAAATCTAAAGCAACACTATTTCATGGAAACATAATGGGAACCAAATATGTAAATAAAATCTAAAAATTAAAAAATAAACAAAAATTTAAAAAACTATGAGGTAACTTTAATAGCCCATTTATCTATTTTAGCTCTAATTTTTATTATTAAAAGTACAATTCAATTTTGTCTTTATCCCTCCAGTTTTATTGAAATATAACTGATGTATAACACTGCATTAATTTAAGGTGCACAATGCAGTGATTTGATATATGTATAAACTAAGAAAATATTTTGTCCTATTTCATAGGATAAGTACAAGTGTTTCTCTAGGGTATCTCCCTTTTTTATATTAAAAAACTATTTTATCTAATCCAATATACCCATAATATTATTTGAAAACTTGGGCAATGTAAAAACTACTAGTGAGATATTTCACATTATTTTTTCCATATTGAGTTTTTGAAATTTGGTACATGTTTTACATTTACAGCATCTCTTAATTTCGACAGGCCATATTTCAAGGCTTAATAGTCAGATGTGGCTGGTGGATACCATATTGGATGCCACAGCTTTAGAGAATCCACCAGAAAAGAACCTGGAAGACCACTGTGTTGGATAGCCTGGCACTGAAGAGGCAGCTGGGAGGTAGGGGCAGTTCTGAGTATTTAGCATAGTCCCCAGGATGCCTTTCCGTCCTGGACTCTTAAGAAGAGAGGTTCAGAAACACAATTGGGAAAAGAGACTGGAGGAAAAGCCATGAGTGGCTATCATTTCACTATTCTGATAACTAAAACCTCAAGCAAGGCCAAAAGGTAGCAAGGAACCCTGTGCTGTTATCTCAACAGATATTCTTGCTTGCCATCTTGGTGTCTGGTGAATGATACAGTTAACTAATTAATTAATTAATTAAGTTAAATTTAACAAAAAAGCTTCACCTATAAAACCTGGTAAGAGCCCTCTGTCTAGGTCCTATCTATTATCCTGCTCTAACGAACAGCAAGTTCACCTGGTGCATTTGCACAAGCCATCTGCTCTTTTTTCTATCACAATGCCAAGGAGAACATCAGTTGTTCGGAATGGGTATTTTTCTTTCTTTATTTTTTTTCTTTTAGTGTGTGCAATATGAAAATTAGTTTAACATCTGAAGGAAATAGATACTTATAAAACCTACTGGAAACTGAAACCACTATTCAATCTCACGGCAATGCAGTCATATAAAAACTCCGGCACCTTCTAACGTGCTCTCACAGTGTACCGTGGAAGAATATCATAGAAGCTGATGATATGGATATGCTCTGTCTTACTCCCTTTTGTACAGTGTTAGTAGTGAGTAAGCTGATGCAAGACAGGAGGAGGAAGAATCTGGTTTATTCACATTTCCCATAATACCTATCATACACTGAAAATCATTTCCACTGCAAAATTCCTCCTTTCCCCAATCTCTAATATCCACATCTACTTCCCTTTTCTCATGAAAGACACAATAAACAAATTGCTGGTGACTAATATATTAATTCCAGTTATAATTCTGTGGTTTCATATCACGAGCTACCAGTGCTACAGATCCTCATTCTAGATATTTCTGTGACATGGCTTATGTTAAGCAAGGGTTGGCAAACTCTGGGCCAAATCCAACCCAAAGCCTGTTTTTATAAAGTTTTATCACAACACAGCCACACCCATTCATTGACACGGGCTGCTTTTGCGCTACACCAGTGGAGGTGCATGGTTCCAGAGTCGTGTTCTTCTGACAGAGGCTTTAGGGACAGTAAATCTGATCTGTTTGGTCCCTATCTGATTATTGCTTCCAGAAATGTTATTTTGGATCACTGAAATCAATTTAACTCCTAAGATTCAGTTATTCTGTGATACTTACCTAAACTTTCTTGTTCGTGTTTGGTCCCCCTTTTTAGACTGTGGGTTCTTTGAAAGTCAGGAGCAGGGTCTCTAGCATGTCTGAATCTCCAACAGTGTAGATACAAGTGAAGCACATGGTAGGCTTTCAACTGATGTTAATTTCAATTAACATTCAATTAACATTGCAAATTAATTTTTTTCTGGTTGTTACTATTTGATATCTTCTACTCATTATCTTGCCTCTCTACCTTACTGTGTGACCCCTAAGGATTTTATTACTAGGCTTCCTCACATTCTGGCCTTCTTTTAGTTCAGCAAATGGAAGACACCAACAGGAGATCAGATGGTGGAAAGAGAGAAGCTGGGGTATTTCTTCCTTGAACCATCTCAGCTTTGGCTCCACAGTTCTGCCTGTGACTGCAACCCTACACCACTGCCCTACCTCCAGGGCTCCGGCTTTCACCACATAGCAATATGTTCTCCCCTTGCATCCTGCTATTACTAGACCCTGGGTGCTTCAACCATACTTCTGGATTCTCTTTACTCTAACCACATCTCTATAAGTCTTCTCCCTGTTAACATCTCTTTGGTTGAACCCTTTGAGTGCCTCAACTTTGACTGACACTCTGCCAGCATTCTCATTTGGCAAGTGTTAACTTGGTAGGATGTCCTCACACTCAGAGCTTAAATGAAAACCAAGAAAGGACATACTTTCTGTGGACCAGTCATAGTAGGCTTGTTTAAATAAAGGTTCCGGGACTGCCTTGCTGCTAGGCTAAATGAGAATGTCTGAGCTGGGTCTCTGGATTAATGCTTGGTAACAAGCAACCCAGGTGTTAAAGCACCTATTGAGACAGAGGGTAAAATTCAGGTTGGGGGGGCAGGATGAAAAGAAGAAACAGCAAACCAGTTTGAAGCACTGCAGAGTGTTCGAGAGATCCTAGGGTGAAAAGTGGGTTAGAGCCCGCTACCTGAAGACCACAGGTGGCGCTATAACCAAAAACGGGAATTATTACAGATACGCTCTTTAAAGTAGGTTACACATTTAAAAATCACATATCCCAGAATATTGGCTTCAGTAGTCTATCAACTAAAGCACCAGTAGAGTGGTGAGCATTAAGACCAATTGCTCTGAGAGTCTGAGAGGCAGGAGCCCTATTGTTCAATCACTTGTAAGAATTCAAGGTAGCCTGTATGAATGAGCAGCAGGGCATGCGGTTTTCCAACTGACCTGGGGAATGACAACCTCAGAGTCCCACAGTCCTCATCTCTAAAATGGACATAAAAAATAGTGCTTTTCTGGGAGCATACATGAGTTAAAAGATGAAAAATACTGAGGCTAGTGTAGGGCATAGGAAACATTAAATAGATATTCACTATTATTTCTGCTTTGCAGGTTGTTTCCCAAAGTATTCCAAGGAAATACTCCAGTTCCTAGGGAGAGAAGGGAGCATACACCCAAGTGTTACGTGGGAAAGGGTACCACAGTAAGGAAAACACTGAGTTAACAAAGTTATATAGATATTCTCCCTGCCCTGGAGCCTTCAGCATGCTAATGGGCATTTCAATCTACAGGAAGGAATATGCTGCATTTCCTGAATTTATTTTACCATAGAATCCTTTCTCACCCTCCTTCCTCCCCTCATTTCTCCCTTCCTCTTTACTTCCCCCACATTTTTTTTGCTCATTCATGGCTCACCTTAAGAGGTTAGTATTTTCTGATCACATTTTGGGGACTGCTCACCCAAATGTTGATTACAGCAGTCCTCAGCTCCCTGCAACTCCCCTTCCTGCATACATACCATACTTAACACTGTAAAATTTCAAATAGGCTGGGGTGCCTGGGGGGCTCAGTCTATTGAACATCCAACTTCAGCTCAGGTCATGATCTCACAGTCTGTGGTTTTGAGCCCTGCATCGGGCTCTGCGCTGACAGCTCAGAGCTTGGAGCCTGCTTCAGATTCTGTGCCTCCCTCTCTCTCTGTCCCTCCCCCACTCACTCTCTGCCTCTGTCTCTCAAAATAAAGACCAATAGAAACCAAATAGGTTATTATGTTTAGGTTAATCACTCATCTGTGTAACACTTCACAATTTATAAAGCCCTTTCACATACTTAGATCCACATAATCTTCCCACTGCCTTTCAAGTCTATTATGAATATCCCCATTTTATACAAGAGGACATAAAAAAGCTCAGCAAGGTGAATGACTTACTCAAGGTTCCCTAGCTAATGACAGGGAGAGGTCATCAAGCATGATATATCATACTATCCCCATTACACCCCAGCTGCCTTCTATTTGGCCCCAAACTTCCGAGAGGGGCTCTGGCAGATTCACGAGAATCTGAGAGACGCTCGGAGCCTCCCCAGTGGGCTGGCAGCCTTGAAAATCCTCGTGATTTTATGAACTAAAGAGAGGCAAACTTCTCGTTTCAGGTTGTGCTATTAAAGTATCCCTTCCAGTCTCATGTTCAAAACAATCCTTAAAGTGAAACTTGATTTTGCCTTATTTGGAAAATAATCTCAGAAAGAGACTGCCATTGTATAAAACATCTTTCATCTGTACACTTCTCCACTTTTAACCCTTCAGGAAGCAAATTTTAGGTTCAGTAAAGCCCATTGTGTTATTTCTATTACCTCCCTCTCTTTGGATCCCAGTGCAAAGGCCCACACACTATCCAACTTTCACCAATGCACACAGTTTACAGAACTGCACCCTCTGCATCACGAGAAAGATAGCATTTGATGTCATAATTACCATCCATCCATTGACTGGTCAAACACCTGTGTCAGGAGGAAAAAGATCAAAGAGCTGGTGCCCCCCTCCTCAGGGATGCATATACTGGGAGAAGTGGTGGGCACGTGAACAAATAAATGTGTTCTCACAAGAGTCACAGCAGAGGCAGGTCCCCAGTACCAAAACAGCACCAAGAGAGTCTTCAGGAAGACAAAGCTTGAGCTGGATATTGAAGGATACACAGACATCCCCAAGGCCAATAAAACCACCATCACTTACTGAGCCCCTTCTGTGTGTCAACCATGAACACATCTCTCTCCTTCTCTATAGAAGTTATTATTCCCATTTTTCAGATGAGAAGACTGACACACAAAAACATAAAGTGACTTGCCACAGTCATGCTGCCAAGAAGGCTTGAAGAATGGATCTGAGCCCAGAGCCCAGGGCTGCCTGCTGTTGGCATTTCAAAAGGAAAGGAGCACATGTTCAGTCTCTTGGCCTCTAACAGGTTTGGACCAATAAAGATGAAGTGCCATGACTGAAGTGCAGGCTTGGTGCTCTACGAGGAGGCAGAGGGCCTCAGGAGCCATGTGACAGGGTTCAATTACACCCAGAAGGCACTGGAAGTACCTTTCAAGCATGGTACTCAATTCATTCAAGCAAGAGGTAAAGATGTTTTTGAGGAGACCAGATCTGAACCCTGCCTTTCATTTTCCTCCTTTCATCACAGGTGACTTCAGTAGAGCCCTCCATCTGCTCCTGTAGCCAGAGCAAGGCTCCACTGACCCTGGCTCAGAGGAGACAATATTCAGTCTCCTGATAGAGAGTCTTTAAAGGAGAAAGAGGCCATGGTGGCCAGCGTTCAAAGCCGAGACACCAGGAAGGGTATCATATATTGGATCAACTAGATATTCAAGAATAATGCCTTGTGCTTTAGTCATTCATTCAACAAGTGCATATTTTGTTCCTCCTCAGAGCCCGACACTGCTCAGCAGTTGCACTGGTAGACATAAGTCTTACCCTCCTGGAGCTCCCAGTCTTGTGTTCTAGTGGAAAAGGCAGGAGGTAAGGCCCCAGATGAAGGAGGGATGGTGACTCCAAACATAACATCAGAGCCCAAGGGGTGAAGAAGTAAAATGCATAGCACTCCACAGAGTTCCACACTTTGGGGGTGTTTATGCCCAAGCTCTGGAAGTGATGCTTCTTATGTGATCATGTTCAAGTTTGAAATTTTAAAAGTGGTGGCTGGTGAAATAATATGAACAAAAGGGGATTTAAAAATGCAATTTGGATTATGATCAGGTTCCTGCAGAAGAAAAACGAATACATCAACTATGTAGCCTGTAATTTAAATACTTCCTTTTTCATTTTTGTTTCTGGCACTTGGCTTACAAATAGCCAACACCTTCAACAGGGCAAGCACTTCGCATTCCATGCAAGTAAGCGGTCGAGATCTCTTTTGATAATGAAGCATATTATTAATATATTTTGCCTCACTGAAATTCAAACCCAGTTCGATTTTTTCCTCAGGTGGGAGGGGACAGAGAACATCTAGATAATAGTGTTATCATTTACAAGGCCAAGACAGAACCATTACTTTGTAGCTAAATGTAATTCAAGAAGCACAATTTAACAGCTCTTTTTAGTGACTCTTCACAATCAAGATGATTTTGAGTCTCTGAATACCAGCCAAGATGCCACCAAAGTATACTTAAATACCAGCAAACATTACATGTTATAAAAATCCCATGTTTGTCTCCTTCACTGACTTAAGAAAATCACCGCTCTCTCTCATCCTACCCTAAGACAAAGCCATTGCAGCTTTTCAGTTAATGGAAGGAGGAGCGGAAGGGCTTCTGCAAGGAAACAGTCTGCTCTTGCCTGAAATTAGCACATATCTTCCACCAGCATTCTTTTTATTGGCTGTTAAGCTTTTAGGTCCATCAAGCGAGTGGAACACCCCAAACACCCTTTCCTTGCTCCAGCAACAACTCTTGAAGCTTAGAGGACTCCCAGCACCAGTTATTCTAGGGATTTATACAGAGGCACACATGAACAGCAACTGAAGGAGGTCTTAGGCAGCCAGGAAAGACGTCCTAGAACCTATCAGATCCCTCTACCTTCCCCCAGGCCTTCAAATCAACCAAAGTCATCTCTGGTCTTTTCATTTAGGATGCCAATTTCTAGATTAAAAAGCAACACAATTTGCTACCTTGGGTGGTACTTCTTGTTATAAGTATGCTCATGGTTTGAAATCTAGAATGAGAATTTCATCTTCACATGCACAATAAGGCGAGCCAAAGCAATGGGTTTCCAGCACCACCATTTTCTTTCTGACTGAATCTCCTCTCACCTTTTGTTAACAGACCTGGGCTTCGGAGCTGGGACAAATGTTCTTGGGCACAGATTAGTGGAAGAGATTCTTCCAATAAAGTTTCCTGTCACATGATCTCTTGAGTTAAAATGCTCTTTGTGTCAATCAATGAGTTGCTCCTTCACAGATAACCATGAGGAGATGGAGAATGTATTCAGCCAGAAGAAATGAGATAATTCTTTTATCTTTGCTCATGCATTCTTAAATATATAAGAATAAAAATATAAGTTTATTTATTTATTTTGAGAGAAGGAGGGGAGGGGCTGAGAGAGGGAGAAAGACTTCCAAGCAGGCTCCACACTGATGCAGCACAGAGCTTGCGTTCAGGCTCAGACTCAAAAACTGTGAGATCATGAGTTGGATGCTTATCCCAGGGGCCCTCAAAAAAAATATATTTTTAAAATTTCAGAACGAATATATACATATTCTTTTAGAAGATAAAGTGAAGACTCTTTTTAACTTCACAAACCCTCAAACTTTTAAGGAAACCTTATGCCTCCACTTCAATAGAGCCTTCTAAAAAACTGGAGATCTGGTCTTCTCAAGGCATGAAGGGGGCCTAGAGGAGAAAGGGAGAGGTCTGGCCCAGAGATTCTGCTTGGGTCTGAGGTTTCCCACTCTTTCAAAAATCACAGTGAAATAATAGCCTTCTTCATTCTTCCAGAGTACAATTGACTTAATACAGACAACACAATCCTGCTTATATATGATACACCGTGATGACTCAGAGCACACGGCATGGACACTAGCCTATGTCAACACCACCAGCTCAGCCCAACTCTGTAGATGTGACACTGCTTTTTCCAACCCCTGAGAAGTGAGAATGATTACATTTTGTTCAGAGTGTCTCATTACATTGATTTAAATAAGATTTCTAGACCTGCAAAAAAAAAAAAAAACATTTTAAAATGCCATGCTATTTGTGTCAAAGAAGACTCTATAAAGACAGTGAAACCCTTCAGACGCAGTTGGCGGGGACTGAAGTCGTCTCTTCTGCCATGCACGTCTGACAGGAGGTAATGGAGTTTAGTTACACTCAAGTCAGGTGCTTCTTTTCTGCTGAGCACATCCTCCGATGGCCAGCATAAGGTAACAGAAAGGTGTGAAGAGATCTGCATTGAGAAATACATATCACAGGCTTTGAAAAGATCTTAAACCTGACGATCTGGCTTCATCTCCGGCAACATTCAAGCACAACTAACTTGGAACCCTTTTCTGCAAACATCTCACACACCTGGACAGGTAAAATACAGTCCAGTTTGCAAAATGCCAAGCACACTTTCTGATGTTTATTCATACTGCTGTCATCACAAAGCTGGATGCCAAACAAAAGAAAAACACAAGTAAAAGCCTTCGGGCTACCTGTCAGAATGTTCAGTTATCCAACACTGTCCTGTTCAAGTATGGCTGTGTTCTATCAAACATACACTATTGACAGGCAAGCACTAAGCCCTTAATGTGTATTTAATCACCGCACCAATCCTGAGGGATATGTTTACTGCTTCCATTTTATAGATGAGGAAATTGAGGCTTAGAGAGATTAAGCAGCTTGGTTAAGGTCACTGTGGAACCCAGGTCTGTCTGATTCTGTAGGCCCCAGTCACACCCACCACTTAGGACTTCAGAGAGACGTCTATGCCCAGATAAAGCTGTGACACAGCCCTGAGGACAGGGTTGTGAGCCATGTGCTGGGCAAGAGAGATGGCCGGAGGAGGGGACTACTCGCTGAGTAGTGATATTTGGGATCCAGGCAGCATATAATCCAGAGGGCAGGAGACAGTCCCAGGAAGCCGTGATCCTCCCCTTTCCTGTTCCTGGTCGGCACAGAACCTGCCACCTCAGAGGGGGAGGGAGGGCCCTGTTCTGGTTTCGCAATTACAATTCCTTCACTGCCCGCTAAGTGGAGGCAGGTATTTACTGAGAGTGCGACACTTATTATTTTAAGAGAGGCCTTTGGAACCAGGAAACTCGATGAATTTATGAGATCAGCAGCTTTTTTTCTAAGATGCATAAAATACAATTCATTTCATTTGCAGCTGCTACAACGTGAAACGTGGTTTGCGAGAGACACACAATTCACATTCGCCGGGCTTCTCTCCCTCCCAGTTGTTCCACAGGAAATTTTTTATTGATTAAAGAACAACTATATTAAGGGTGGAAAAAAGCAGTCCCAGAATGAATCGTCTTAGGAAGAGATCTCCTTGATGTCCTACAAAGCAGCAGCTCCGGAAGGGAGAGGTGCCCCAGGTCCTGGCTTTGGAGCTGGGGGAGCCCTGCCCTTCCCTGGGCTTCAGGTGCCTTCCCGGAACAATGATGGGGTCACTCCTTAAGGAAGGTGGGACCGGGTGAAGGTAGCACCACATTATGATTTCCAAAGGCCCCTCCACACATTTACCTCCTTGGGCCTCTTCCTCCATAGGAAAATAATGATTATATTGTAGGACTGCACTGGTATAAAGAAGAACATCGAAATATTATACATTAAAACACTTTTTTTGACCAAAAAGTTGAATTCTCCTCTGGAGATATTTTTGTGAGTGACTAGAAAGGTGCCATGGGCTCCAGGCGCTGTGCCCACTGGGCCGACTGGACAAAGGGCAAGCCCCTGTTTTCTGAGGGCCCGAAGACGGGAAGGCAAGTTTGGAGCCGTGGGGCCTGAGCAGTGCTGCTCAGCGGAAAACGGTTCCAGTGGGAGAAGGGTGGAGAGGAATCCTCCTGTCGGGGCTGGCGGCTAAGGCAGGGGGAGAGGAGCCGCGGCAACTGGGAAAGGACACGGGAGCTGTGGCGTAAGCCAAGCCCTCTGCCACTCCGCCGCCCCCCACTCCGCCCAGTGCCATCCTTGGTAAGATCGCCACTGCTCAACCAGGAATACTGAGTTCAAAAAAAAAAGATTGGATTTCATGATGTCTAAAGTCTCTCTGTTCCCACACTATTTTTAAAAATTTATTTGTTTATTTAATTTGAGAGAGAGAACGCACGAGTGGGGGAGAGGGGCAGAGGGAAAAAGAGAGAATCTCAAGCAGCCTCCATGCTCAGTGCAGAGGCCAGCGTGGGGCCCCATCCCACCATCCTGGGATCAAGAGTAGGATGCTCAACTGACTGAGCCATCGAGGCCCCCCTGTTCCTACTCTCATATTAGACTTTTTACCACAAGTATTTACATACTGCTTCACAGCGCCAAAAGCTGCTTCCTCTCCCAGAGGAAACTCACTAATGTAGAAACCAAGAAAGGACTTTGAGGAACCCAGATCACTTACAAAGATGCATGGCCGTCCAGGGCTGCAGAGTCTGGATGCAGCGTCTCCCCAGGAGTGGCCCCTGCACACTCTGGTCACACAGGGTGTTCCCCCAGTGATTTGCATGTTCCCATTTTGGACAGCTACATTTCCAACCAATATCTTTGGGCATTTCTGTTCCATGGATATGAATGAGTGAATTCAAAATGAAGATATGAAATGCTATATTTTCTCTGTGGTCCAGGGAGTTCTATATTGTAGTTCAATGTTCATAAATCCTACCCTTATGACCAGGGGGCATGGATGCCCCCAAATCGCCTTCCCTCACCAGGGCATCCCGACAAAACCCCCTTCCTGGCTTGGCTGGGGCTTCTTCCGGGCCAGCACCTTGCTTCGGCATCACCCCCATAAAGCTGCTCAGGGGTTAGGCCCTGTTTGAGTAGCTGGTTTACTCTCCCTGTCCATACACACTGATTTCTGTTTTGACAACACACACTAAAAAGCAGTTCATCTATTTTGTCCAATGGCATTATTCAAATGCCAAGGTTTTGCGTTTTGGCATTGGGTCTCATTAAAAATAATAGAGACATGGGTGATTTAGTCTCCATCTGCTTCTGGAATATTTAGTTTTACTTCTCAAACTGGCAGTTAAACTAGCAAACCTTTATTCTGGAGCTGGGCTGTCCAATACAAGAGCTGCTAGCCACAGGTGGCTACAGTTGGATGAATTAAAATAAAAAAATAAATATTTTTTGGTCACACTGGTTATATTTCAAGTGGTCACCAGCCACATGTCACTGGCAGTCCCTTATTGGAAGGCACAGATAGAGAACAGATCCCTCACCACAGAAAATTCTATTGGAAAGTGCCCCCTGAGGCTGGTGAACACTTGCAAAGGTAAGGAGTATCTTCCTTTCACCTCTGTGTCCACGAGGCCTCCCACCGGCTCTTCCTGACATGGGGGAAAAGCTCTAATAATTGCTTAAGGAACCAGGATTCTTCATCTCTAAACACGGGGATGAAACGTGGTCCCCAGGAAATGTTAGGTTGGAGGAGGAAGAAATAAAAAAAATACAGGAAAAGGGCTCTATTGGGGAAATTGTTTCCATAAACAAAAACTAGAATTCCAGTGTTGCCACAAAACAATTATTCATAGACCTTTCCCTATGGAAGCAAAGAGTGAACGCGACTGTTGGTCAAAATTTGTATCCACGAGCATTCACACTATTAATAGACAGGCAAAGTTACCAAAGCCTACATAATACTAACATGATAGCAGTAAAAATAATGATGATGTCGGTGATGATGACACTTGTGAAATACAAGGCATGCTAATACTTATAAAGCCCTTTCACTGCTTTCCTCATTTGCATCTTACAATGATTTTTGTGAGGTTGAAATTCTAATACCCATTTTACTGGTAGGGAAAAAAGAGGATTGGAGACTCACTGTTGGTCTATCAGGGTAAGAGAGCTGGTCTATCAGAAAGCTCAGGCTTTCTGACTCCAGGGCTTTCTGCCTATCACAGCTGCTATATTTTGCCCAGAAATTACCCATTGGGCTATTCCGGCATTCTGTCTATGCCATTAAGTGAATTGAGATTCCTTAACAAAGGCAGACCTATATTTGCAGTGCTCCAGAAGGCCAACTAATCGATTGTCCTCCTTAATAATAATTTTTGGCTTCTGCAATATCGAAGGGCTAATCTTTGGTAACCATAGGCTCAAGAAAACATTATTAATTTATCACTCAAGAAACCATTTGTTCTGTGGATTATCAATCTCAAACAGTGGTTCTGAAGCACAAGCATGATATACTGTGCTCTGGGTTACACAGCTGCTTTGCATTTTGAATTCTTTATTTATAGAACAAGTCAAATTAATAACTCAAAAATGTTGTTTCAGGCAAAGTAATGGACACACAATAAAACTATTCATTTCCTAAAAGGTCACTCCAGGAGATGCATACATTGTTTAAAAGCCTACCAACAATGCTATTATTCCTTCGAAATCTGAAAATGTATAATAAGCAGTTAGAGCACATATCTGCCCCCAAGACCCCAGGCTAATTTAAAGTACAATCACAAGGCAATCAATCATACTCCAAAATTACTTCATTTTCCAAACTGTTTACACTTTTTAAGTTACAAATCCACTTTCTGCTATTTCAACTCACGATTTACAACTACAGATTTAGACCGCTTGGCAAGCAGCCAAGCGCTAGTCATGAGGGAACTAATGATATGAACAGATCAGTGTTTTATAAAGGAGAAAAGCGCATGTAAATTTCCAGTGTGTCTGCAAGTAATCAAGGCACTGCTGACTATAAATGAGACCGTCTCAAATTTATTTTAGGAGAAATATCTTAAAGCTGCACTTTTTATCCAGGCCAAAAAAAGCCTTTAGGAGGAACTCTGAGATTACTCAAATTATTGTAAATAAATGGTTATATGAACAATATGGAAAGAATAGTGCAATAAATGACTTATTTCAATAAGTGACTTATTTCAACATTCCTGTTCCGTATGCCCTTATCATGATTTCTGGAATGTTAGAGTTAAAGGAAAGAGAAGAAAAGATGTGCCTCTCTCTTCTCTCTCTCTCTCTTCCCCTCCCTCTCTGTCTCCTTTAACACTGCTGTTGTTAACCATAGAAGCAAATCGTGTTTGTTTTAGTAGCCAAAAATGCTCTGAATAAAATAGAAGACCCTGGGGGATACTGTTTTAAATTAAATATGATCTTTATTGTTTCATTACAACGGCACAGCCAAATAATCACTTTGTGTTATTTGTACAAATAACGTAGGATGTTCATTTTCTTGCGGAAATAATTACTCTAGTCTATCATATTCTGCTCGTTGTCAAAACCTCCCCCTTTGCTGTCACCAAGCATGTGCATTAGACTCGGGAGGCTAAATGTAGCCAAAGTTTCATGTGTTGTTACATGTTCAAGAGTAAAGCCAAGTAAGCATATTCAGATGTGAGGGGGCCTTGAAGAGAGAAGCTCAAAATAGCCTCGCTGTATACACATTGGAAAAGTCCATGCACTGTGATTGATATTTTAGCTAGAGAATCATTACATGACTAAACTCAATTTTGTAATTGGATAAAGCCAGATACAATAAACTGGCACTGCATTGTTAAAGCATCCTACATCTTAAAACTATCTGTAATCATATATCAACCTAATTATTTGAAATACTGTCATGAAGTAGAAGAGAAAAAAAAGAAAATAAACTAGCTGCTGGAATATCTCATTTTATTTTCTAAGGACCGAAGCTTTTTATTGGCCTTAAAGCCCAGTTCCATAATAGCTGGTAAACCATACTCTTTAGATAAAACTGTACACACAGGAAATCAATAACAAAGATTAAAAGCTTCCCCCCTCCCCTTTTTACACTGGCATCTGGTGTGTGTGTGTGTGTGTGTGTGTGTGTGTGTGTGTGTATAAGAGAGAGAGAGAGAGAGAGAGTTTTATGTGTGTGTGTGCTTGTGAAGTCATTTAACTGTACTCAAAATAATGATCTTCATGAACCTGGAGCAACACACATAGCCCTGTTTTATTAAAACTTCAATTTATCCTGGTTTTTGTCACACTCAGAAAAGCTACTAAGAGTGGAATGAATGTTTACAGTTCTGAGTAATTTCATAATAAACTCCCTGGAGCCTCTGATATCACCATTGTGACGTCATCAGGATAAATGCTCATTGGCTCTAACAGTCTCTCAGGTTAACCCTTTCACAGATGTCCCAGCTTATCACTGGCTAGTTCACTAACGTGAGCCCCCTATATTCATCTGTGAATAGGAGAACACAGATAGAATGGGGAAGAACACTTCCTCCATAAACACACACACACACACACACACACACACACAGAGAACATGGAGCTAGAATATTGTAAAAAGTAGGGGGTATGTCTCTTCCACTAGAAAGTTTGGTGTAAATATAATCTCCCAAAGGGACCTTGTAAGAAGTTCTGGTAGGTGGAGAAAGGAATGGTTAGGAATACTCTTAGAGTTGAGATATTTTTCCTAATCGCAGCATGAGAACTAGAGATAGACTTCCAGGTATAGAAACATGCTCTACACACAAAGTACAAATCTACGTAATATTGGCTATATCTACATCTGCCCAGCTTCTCTTAAAACCTGGTAATGTATTATTCACTTTACATTTGCTTCAGCAATGCCAAGCATTTGGGGATTTTCAGTATACATGATATCCTAATTCTACTAAGATATTCTTTACAGTTTAACCAATATCCAGCAAAAGCCTCTGAATTCTGCTTTGAACTTTGACTTCACAAGCTCCACTTCTAGCAATTTATGCAAGGGAAACAATCAAGAATACAAAGAATGATATAACTTCAAGGATGTTCCTGAGAGCACTGGTTTTAGTAGTGACAAGCTAGGAAAAAATCCCAAAGTCCAACAATAGGAGAATAGACAAATTACCATACTTCCATATAATGGAATACAGTGGAGTCAGTTACCAAAAATGATACTGTGGATGAATATCTTTTGTGTATAAAAGATCACATTAAATAAGAAAAAAGATATGAAACTGAAGATACAGTATAAATTTTAAAAAGTTAAAACTCACATATAGACAGAGAAAAAATGACTCCACTGATAGACAACAAATATCCCCAATAGTTACTTCTGTGTGGTGGTATTATGGGCAATTACAGTTTTTTCTTTCTATTTCTTTATATCATCTTAAGATGATAAGCATGCATTACTTTTCTTATAAGAAAATAAGCACAATTAACGGAGATGAGGAAAATAAATGTGGGCATAGAGAAAGTGGCCCTGCATAAATTCTCCAATGTTGGGCCATCCAAACATTTGCTCAAACCTTTTGGAAATAATATACCCAACTTATGTGTCTGGAACTGATAATTTCCCCACAACATACTTCCCCCCTCTTACTAAGGGCGAAGAATTGGATTTGGATTGGCATACTTCTTATACACCTTTTTTTTGCTTCTATTATCTTCATGCAAAACATATTTTTAAAACATCTTGTATTAGTGTGGTATATTTGTTAAAACTGATGAACCAATATTGACACATTATTATTAATCACATCCACAGATTACATTAGCATTCATTCTGTGTATCATACAAGAGTTTGGCCAAATGCATAATGCTATGTATCCATCATGACAGTATCATATAGAATATGTTCACTAGCTATCATTTTTTAAAAATAAATGAGATTGAAAACTTCCTTCTAATAACATATACTGACTTTGTATTATTAGATAGACACAAACACGTCAACAACTGTCAGCACAGTCCAAGGTACAAAGACAGCTACACAGTCTCAGAGAAACTAATCATTTTTGGTGCCAGTTCTAAGGGTGGCTGTGAAAAGAGATAAAACTTTGGGATCAGCTAAGTCCTTTTCTCTGAAATGGATGGAGGAGGAAGGGCATTTCTCTGAAATGGAAGGGGAGGAAAGGAGAAGGAGGAGGACCCACTTAAATTTTCTTCTCCAGCTCTAAATTCAGAATTACTATTCAATTACAAGACAGAATGTCAAGATATAATAAAATGAACTGAAAAAGGGAAAAGAAAACATGCTCTTTTTTTCTACAAATGAGGTTCAGAGCTTTTGCCCATTAAAGTAAACCAAATATGTTTCTCTCAAAAACTCCAGCCAAAAGGCAGGATGCCAAACACACTTAACAGATAAATCACTGTTCCAGGGTCTCTTTTTTACTCTTTTCCCCTTTCTTCTTTTGTTTTTCTTCTCTTTTGCTGCACACACACATTTTAAAAGCAAACTGAACACCCCGCCCCCCTTCTCAATCTATTTACAGAAAAATAAAACAAGGAAACAATTACTTTTGTTGAAGAATGCATTGTTTAGGGGAAAGTCCCATTAAAATAAGTTCTACCTTCTTCATAAGAGATTAGCATTTCATATCTTGGGATCAAGCCATTGTCCTGCGCACTATGTATAACTTATTATAGTTAATTTATCACTTAGGTCATTGTAAACTAGGAGGGAGTTTGTAAACAAAAATGAATCACAGGTTTCATTCTTGTATCCTTTTCAAACTGGAAGACCTAACAGTTTCCTGTTCCAACGTACAAAATAGTATTGCTTCTATCAACCTCCTAAACACTCTTGCCAGCGGTTTCCATTTAATTAAACTGACAGCGAAGCAGGGCCTTTTGCTAATGGGATCCAGACCATTTTTCCTTCAATGTAAATTCTCAGGCATGAAATTACATCTGAAACAGACACAATAATCCTTCTATATCTTCGACATACATTTAATCTACAATAACAATTCTTTTGTCTATATTACAGTGTGTTTTAAATTTCAGTCAACTTGTTTGAACTGGAATTCTCTAGCGTTATACAATTTGAATTTACCTTCGCGTTCTTCCAGTGCCTTGCCTATATCTAGCCGTAGATTATAGTTAAAGACCAGATGCCAACGGCTAATGTCCACAGCAGAAAGGAATAATTATAAAATGAATGAATTATGTTTCTCTTTGTATACTTGTTCTCAAAGTCAATTTATCTAAGTAAGAGCTTTTTCATCAACTGTTGACTCTAAGTAAATAAAAGCTATCACCATTTATAAGTATGTCTGAATTTCATATTATAATTCAGGGTTTCAAGTATTTCAATACGGCTAATCACGGCAGAATATATTGATTAAGTGCAGCTTGGAGACCTGTCTATATATATTAGCATAATTAGTGGGCTGGCTAACTATTTTTCTTTACTTAGATGTTAGTCACTTTTCTGGTAAAGGCACAGGCTTGCCATTACCAGAAAGTGGTATTGGCATTACTAACATATGCTTTAAACTTGGCTTTTTTCTATTCTTTAAGTGTAATTGTGAAAAACTTCCCTTATTAAATATATCAGTCAGACAATTTAGCATGAAAATCAAGAACTTGAAGGCAAAAGAGAAAATCTGAAAGAATAGCTTCATGGGCGATTTCCAAACAAAATTAAAGCACTTAGTAAATTGAATACATTAATTTATTCTGATGGTGAGAAAATAGAACATGATGATTCTGGAGTGAAAACTGGCTGGATCAAGAGTTATTACAAAACTGAGTCTCTTTCACACTCAGGGCAGGTCTAGAGATCAGCAATCTAGGGTGTATAAGAATGTAAATAACTTGAAAATGCTAAGCCTCGAGGTCAGGAAGACTGATAAGCTCAACTCAGTCCTCTTCAACAGCCTGATAAAATGGCAGGTTCCTTAAATATGGTTTGTTCAGCTATCATAAAAAGGTCTTCCAATTTTAACAAAGAAAAGGAGTTTTGCTGTAGATACTTATTGACTTGACCCTCCCCTCTCATAAAGGGATAGTGGTTTGCACACATATACTACTTTAGGTTCAATTCTTGCTCCATATCCAGAGGGCTACTGTCCTGTTTGGCCATTCCATAAAACTGGAAACTCTTGGTAGTTAGTTAACCAAAAAAGAGAATCTTAAGAGCAACTTCATGAAACAACAACCACAACAAACCTGGCAGAAAATAAGCATTTTAGAAGTTGCTAAGAATCTTATCTTCCAATATATGAAATAATGCTATTGTTCTCTTAAAAAATCCAAAGCAAAGCACTTTATTTGGCTGGAGGGGGGGTGCAAGGAGGGGGGCAGGGGGTGCTGTGCAGAGTAGCAAAGGAACTGTCTTCAGAATATCCTGACAGTCTCTTTGAAAATGAAACATTTCATTTATACAGCAGAAGACAGTTGTGGCAAGATTAGAAATCATTTCAAATCTCCAAGGCAATCAAAATACAGTCTTTTTATGAGGATGGAAGGTCTCTTGTTTTACAGAAAATGCTAAATAAACAATTCTATGGACAGAAATGTGAAAGCAATTTATTATTGTTCTATTCACTTTGGTTAAAACTTTAGAAACCACATGAAGTCTATAAATAGAAGCTTTTCTTTGTCTTTGGGATGTTGAAAGCAGTTTCTCTTAGGTCCAAGGCAAAGAAGCAGGAAGTTATTGCTTTTTCCCCACCAAGGAGTCACACACCAATTCAGACAATGCCTAAAAAATAGATTCTCTATAGATTCTTCACTGTATATGTGAAGAACAGCAAACCTATCCACATGTTCTGAAAAATCCAGGGCATTGTGTTATGAAAGACTATGATGTGGGAGTTTCTATTTATTATAGACATGGGCAGCTTAATTATTTATGACAATATTGTATATTACATTACTAGTAATGGTGCTCTAGAAGTTGGATACATTGGAAGGGTTCATTTCTAGACTTTGGAAAAGAAAACAGTTCTGTAGAGATGGTTGTAGGGTTGAGAGGACCTGGATAACAGTTGGCCAAATTCAGATCCATGAGCAGTTCAGTTCAGAAATAGTGTTTTAACCAGAAAGGAGACATGCAAAATGATTACTTCTGGGTCAGTGTTATTTAAACTGAGGCTTGCAGCCTATTAGTAGGATTATAAAACCTAGTACGTGGGCTGCAACCATTATTTTAAAAAATGAAGTAGAATATAACACAAAAGAAAATGCTACAGCACATCATTCACAGTAGTGTTAAGTAGGATATGGTGAAAATACAGATTTGAACCCATATATATGTATATATACACACACATATATACATTTACGTGTGTAGGGGCTTACCATGTTAAATTTTTCTTATACTCTTATTGTTATCAAATATTATTAGATTAGGTATATTTGTATCCATACAAATTATAACCTAAGCAATTTTTATCCAATCATCCACTCCCATTGCTGCCATACAATGAGAAAATTAATTTTTTTGAGAATTTTTCCAGAAGGCTAAAGTCTAATAAAGCCTGAGCACAATAGACCCTTAAGTGTTTAATGAATAAGTCAATATAAGAATGTACAAACAGATGCTTGTTTACATGAGTACAACAAGTGTATCCAAACCAGAAGATTATGTGAACTACTCCATGGGACCTAGCTGCTCCCTTTCTTACATCAAGCCACACTTCCAACACTTTGTCAAAATAAAATGCCAGCATCACTCTTCTGTTGTAAATGGCACCTATATTAACAGAGACATTAACATTCACAGGCCAGAAAGGTGTCTGTGGAAGCTGTGTCTACATTCTAGCAAAACTCTGCTTGGAAAAAGAAAAACTTGAGTTAACTGTTCAGGCAGTTTGTCTACACACTATAAATCATCTAGCTGAAAGATGAGCCTTTATCCATCAACAGTTCTGTTTATCATTCCATAAGAAAATGCATGGATGAAAACAAGGACTCTGGTATCAGGATACATGACACTATATGAACCATCTTCACCTAGGTCCACTGTGTGGCCTCACACCACTTAACTGCCCTTTTGTTCACATACAAAGAATTGTGGCAGTGGCTGATGGTAAGTGGAGGCAGACACATATAAGGAGGAACAGATCCATCAAAAGTTTAATCTGAACTAGGAGCTCTGGAAGATCCGGATATTGACCAGTAAGACAAGTTTCTTCCTGTAAGACATTGGAGTCAGTTAGGAAGATATACCTTAGAAAGAAATTCAAGTAGGAATATGGTCACATCTAAACAATAAGGATGACTTGTGTTTACCTGCTGGTTGCTTGTTTTAATCAACCACATGAGTAAAGATATAGAAGATTTCTCAAACTTGCAGATGACACAGTGGGAAGATATGATCCAAATATATGAGATCCAAAGATATGATCCAAATACATATTCAGCTCTTAAAGGGCTGTAAATTGGCTGAAATCAAATAATGCTAAATGTAATAAGGGAGAATGCAGTCTTATACTTCATTTTAAAAAAGAAAAAAAATTACTGTATAAGAACAGAATGGTGGTGGCCCATCTTAACATTTTATATGAAACAGACCTAGTTTTCTTAGCTAAACATAATTTCTTTATGAGTCAAAAGAAAACAGTGCTAGGAAGAAACAATAAAACACAGGCAGAATTCATGGAAATATAGACCCAGAATAAAGAATGTGATGGTCTTATTATATGCCACATCGGTTAGCAAACATATTTAGTTTACAGTGTTTTAAATACACACTGATTAACTGAAGCACATCAGCAGAAAAGGATAATAAGGAATTATTCTGGGTTGTAAGGGATGTTTAGCCTAGAAATCAGAAGGTCAGAAGAACCAGTGAAACTTCAGGAGTTCTTGAAATCAACGAGACAGCTGCCTTTAAAGTACCTAAAGGACTTTCAGGTGGGAAAAGAACATACACCCTTCTCTTGTGGGGTTTCTTAAGGAAACCAGTCCCAATGGGAAAATATGGTGGGGCATACTATTTGGTCCAATATAAAAAGAAAGCACTTTCTAAAATTCAGAGCATATAAAAAAAAACCCAAAATACTATGGTTGCATAAGGGAAATAAAGTCATTATCACTGGAAGAACAAAGGATTACTGTGATGGATGTAAAACAAGATTAGATCAAATTATTGAAGCGCCTTACAATTCTAAGAGTTTTAGACTAGGGCAGGATTCACTGTGAGCTGGGAACCCTGGGAGTAACACAGCTTCTCGGGGGAAGGAGGGCCAGAGCTGGCCCTTTAAGATCAACTCTAAAATGTACTCCCTGACTGCCTTCCCAAATCTTACTAATTTTCTGATATCAATCTGTATCTAAAAACTGGAATGAAATTGCTTCTTATTTCCCAAAAGCTATTGTGAAATCAATGATGCATGTTTACAACCAGTGGCATCTTAGGACCAAGAAACATAGTAAATTGGAATTAAACTGTTAAAGTGATAGTATCCTCTGGGGGAGTGGGACTATGAATGATTTTTATTTTTTCTTCTTGCATATCTTTACTTTCTGCAATAAAAAACGTATTACATTTGTTAGAGGGAAAAAACATTTTAAAAGGATGATTTAGAATTAGATTAGATTTTTATCTAGAAAAGTCCCACTGGTGAAAAATGAAAGTGGTGCTTAAGTTATGACATTTCAGTGTTTCCCAGAGAAAAGAGTAGACATAGTTTTCATTCAGCCAGAGTACTTTCTTTCGTAGACCGTGAAGAACGACCTGTGGCCTCAAATCTAATTTCAACATCAATGACTGAAAAGTTGCCTTTATGTTACTTCTCTCCAAATACCCACATGTTAACATTTTAGTGGGCAATATTCTACCGACATTCTTTTATTTACTAAAGTAGTTAATCTAAGTTGTAAAACTAGAGCCCCCAGGGACTCCAAAAGAAGCCATTTTTGTTTTAAATAAGGGAAAAAAATGCAACCTGTTAACATTTTTATTTCTCTGAACTGGCCTATGTACACAAAAGCTCTTCACGTGGGACAGGGATTGATCTTGATTATACTGTAGCGATCATGGGCTAACTCGTCTACCTAACAGAGCCATTATGCCGCCCTCACTTAGTTTTCAGGACCGGTGAAGACTTATTATTATATCCCACTCTGTGGGTTCATGAACTGAATTTTTAAAAATAACTATCTTTTGCTCTTCTTTAATATAATGTTAAAACCAGTATACATTTTAAAATCCCCCTCCTCCTATACCCTACAAATGAATGCAGAGACTAGGTGCTATGATCGTGAAGGAGATATCCAAGGAGGTGTCAGTTTGAAATATATAAAATCTGAATATACACTGTTCTTTCAATAAAGGCTGGGCAAGGGTCATAAAACTATAAAAAAAAATACCCTGCCCCTTTGGACTATAACAGCTAATCATTAGCCATCCATTCGTAATGTTTACTTTTAGTGTGTTATTTTCACATTTTTCTTCATGGGGACTAACCATTAGTATCCCCCTAAGACTAACAAAAGTACATTCATTGCCTGCTGGCAAATGATTTCCGGCCCCAGAGCATTTGCTGGTAGAAAAAGTTAAAGTATATCTAGGCTTATATTTCTATTATTGTTGGGCATTAGCAGAAGCATAAATTTTTCTTCCCAAGACCTTCATTCTGGCTGGTTCACAGATGATAGTAAAGGAGGCACCCCAAATTTACGCATACTTTTTACATGCTTGTGAATCAAATTTAGGAAAATACAAAAATGTAAACATAGTAGATGTCTCGAAAATTTTTAATGAAATGGGCAGATTTTTAAATTCATTCTCCACAATCAGCCTTCTCCCCTCGACCCAGAAAGGCTACCCCAAAGCACCATCACTCTCAAATTAATATTCTTCTGCATTTTAAAAAGGGAGCTTGTTTGCATTTAAACATGGCTATGTAAACAAGGTGTTGGACTGGGATAGATTTTCTTCTCAGAGTATTCAAGAGCTGGAGTGAAGCTATTTAAAGAATGGAGTATTCAATTCCTTAGGCCAGATGCTAGTATAAATATGAAACTATGTTCACACTGCAGATGAAACTATTTTTAGTCAGTGCATTTTGAAGAGCACTATTCAGTTAAGCATTGTAGGGTGGGCTTTCAGCAAGCTACAAACAGAACCTAGATGGATTCTTGCCCCCGTGTTAACACACTGACACCAGGACCATCAGGAGGGCTGTCCCTCAGCTCGTACGCACCACTGTGGCCTCACCAGTTTATAAGGCCCAAGGACTTTCTTGCAGGTTAGTAAACAGCCAGCGACCCCAGCCCTGTCTCCTCCCCCACATCCCTGGATCCTCCCTTAGGAGATCCAAGACACCCCCCCTCAGTACAGGCACTGTGGGTTAACCTTTGCCACACCAGGGGCCCCCGGTTGCTGACTGGTGCCCTATAGTTGCTTATGTGCTGATTTTCACCCGTGACTCTGACTGTCCAGTAAGCTGGACTCTGGATTTGATTCCAGACTTCAAAATCAAGAAAGGTACAAATCTTTTATTTTAGAGGAGGGGAAGGGTAGTGGCAGAGGGAGAGAGAGAAAATTCTAAACAGGCTCCATGCTGAAGAGGCCGACAAGGAACTCAATTCTATGACCCTGAGATCATGACCTGAGCCAAAACCAACAGTGGGATGTTCAACTACCTGAGCTACACAGGTGCCTAAATCCAAAAGGGATCTGAGGACCACAGACATGTGCAAAAATCAAATGACTCTGGGGCAGATCCAGGCACTGTTTTTCACACCAGGCACATCTGTCCCCACACGTAAGCTCTGTTGAGCAACTATTATTAATGACACCAATGTAGGTGTGTTGGCTGCACAGCTCATTTCTTTCTCAGTGCCTTGCACATGCTAGATACAGTTATAGCGAGCACACACAGAAGGAGCTCAAGACATACATAGCTGAGGATGACTGGAATCTCCTGAAATGGGCTACAGGCACAGAAATGAAGAGTGCAGCTATCATGCGGCAAGCAATGGTCTAACCCCCCAACCCTTGGCCTGCATTGTTTTCCAAGGAGTTTCCTGTGGGATTATTGGACTTTACAAAGAATGGTTTTGCTCCTTCCTCAAATAAAAGATGCTCTGCTGGGCCAGTCCTGCAGGGCAGCAACACGGGCCTGTAGGTTAGCTGTTGGGCTGAGCCACGGCCCTGATGTCACCAGACTTTGTTCCTGGACGTGGCCTAGCTCTCGCCCTCCCACAGACAGGTCGCCTTCCTGTGCTCTGAGTGAAGCCAGGAGGCAGGTGTGGGTCGGCACCCCTGTCAGTGTCTCCAGCGTTAGGCTGGCAGGGGAAAATGTAGGGAAACAAAGTCCAGAGGTGGAATGATGAATACTTTACTTCTTACAATCTAAAATGGGGGATAAACCAGCCAAACTGGGGACTTGGAGCTGAGAGGCCCAGGAACTTTCCATTGTTGTCTTTTTTCATTTATACAAAATTCATTCTAAGGAAAGCATTATGAAGTGAGAGAAGCAGGAGGGAATAATTTTATTTGTCTTTAAGTATATATTGTTTATTAAAAAATTCATGCATTATACAAACCAAAGGCCTCACCTTCTCCTGACAGTATACTCCCACTGCCTCTGATGGAAAAGAGGCGCACATTTTTAGATTAAACCCCACACCCCCCATAAAAAACCTAACTGTGGCACTGAGAACATGGATCTAAATATTTCTCAAGGTTCTACTAACATTAGAAACCACTCTAGCTTCTTTCGTGGTTTATTATGATATCACCAAATCCCTGCTATGTATTTATAGCTTGTACATCCTAATTACTAGTCATTTACTCTAAGACTATAAATGTTCTTTGGCGACTTAAATGGACAACTAATATTTTGGTTGATGAATTAAGGTACTGCTCATGGATGGTAGAATTTATTCTGGTCCAAACTTCAAGAGTTCATTTGTCAGATATTTTATGCTACTCTTCTTTTTAATGATTCATTTACTGTTAGTAATATTTGTATTCAGAGCTGTGGTGTTTCTAGCCAACGGCGCAATGCTCGGCTGAATTATCTTTTTCTATCCCAGCATAACAGAGTAGAGCACAGTCAAATTGAGGATGGTCTTCAGTACACTTTTGGAATCAAATCGTCTGGCAAACACAACCAGACCCATTTCTCAAACCACATGCAATGTTCCGACCAGAAACGTGCCTGCAGAGTCATTAACACGCCCCCTAAAACGTGCCGTCCATATTTAAATGATTAGGAGAGCGTATGGGCATGAGCCTGTGCTTCCTAAGCTCTTATCAATCATGCAACACAACGCAGATGTGAGCCTTCACCTTTGTTTTTCATGGGCCACCAAGTACACTCCCTTTTAGAGCAGGGTTCATTTTCTTCTGCTTAGCTTAAACCCAACACTTGGGCAAGCGAGTTACTCTAATCTAGACACCTTGAAGGATTCAGTCTCAACAAATCACCTTTGTCAAGGCAAATTTCTCAAGAAACTAATTTTACCCAGGATTCAGTTTTACAAGGTTTCACAATCACTGTTTGGGGCCAGGTGAGGGTAACAACAATTACCCTTTTCTTCACCCACTGGGATCCATATGTAGAAACTGCCTAGAGTTGAAATTCTTAAGTTTGCAACCCCAATCAGGGGCTGAGTATTAAACCATTCACAAAAGTCCAGGCATCTCAAAAGTAAGATTCATGTCATTCTAGTGTCCCTACAGCATCTAATCTATTGGTGCTCAATTAACATTGTAACGGACACATGGAAAGGGCAGGTGCGTGGTGGGTTATTTTCAGACTTCACATCTGTGTGGCAGTTACACTTCTGAGCCAATAGATGAATTCAGTGTAACTGGTCCCAACCCCTCCTAGCCTGCTGTTGACATGAGGCTTGCCACAGCCTGAGCAGTCTCTTTGCTATCAATAAGCTAGGCTGGGCTGTTGCCCAAGAGAAAAGCCTCAGAGGAAATGACTTAAGTGTGGTATACACTAGTGGTACCCAAGTCAATTTTGGGTGGTACGTGGATAAACAAAATTTTTTATTTTAAGAATTATGTATTTATCTTCACTGTTATTTATAGCAAGTGATACAGGTTTTCCATTTATAGTAGTGAAATTAAATTTTCTATTAAATCAAATTAGGCAAAAAAAAGGCAGTTAATTTAAAGAAAAGTATTAAGTAAATAGTAAAATAGGGAGTTTTAATGTGACAAAAAATGTGCTGTTGATTTACAAATAATTAAAGTCTAGGATATCTTAATTTAAAGCCTAAGACTTTAATAATGCTGCCATTTAAATTTTTAAAATATTTATTTTTGAGAGACAGAGAGAAAGACAGAGTGTGAGCAGGGGAGGGGCAGAGAGAAGGAGACACAGAATTCAAAGCAGGCTCCAGGCTCTGAGCTGTCAGCACAGACCCCAACACTGGGCTCAAACCCATTAACCATGAGATTGTGACCCAAACCAAAGTCAGATGCTCAACCAACTGAGCCACCCAGGCACCACAATAATGCTACTATTTACCAAGTACTTTATTGTGCCAGACATTGTCTTAAAAGTCTGAAATTGAGTATATTATTAAATCCTACAATATCTTTGTGAGGTAGGAATGATTAGAAAAATTTTTTTTACTGGGGATCCAGAGTTCAAGTCAAGGTCTGTAAGACTTCTACCATTGCATTATGCCGTCTCCAGGTATAAGATCTAAAGCCTAGTCCTCCAACCATTTAATCCAATGTACATTTTGAACACCTACTCCATGCCCGACAATATCTTAGATTAAAAGTAGGGTTGGGGGAGGGACTCTCATTCCCTTCCCTATAAGTAGTTTAGTCTAGTAATTGGCTGATAAGAGTCTTGATTAGAATTTAAAAACAAAAGGTTCTCATTTGGGGCTTCAACTCATATTCCCAAGAAACAGACTAAAATTAAACCCATAAACAGTATACAGAGCTCCCTAAGTAAAAGACAAAAGTCATTATTTTAGAAATATTAAGAATATTGAACATGAGATTGATGCACATAATAAATAAGTTGCTGTTAAAAGTGGCCACTGGGTCGATTTGACAAAAAGCCTTTCAAAAGAATCCGTAGGCCTAATTTTATAAAAATCTGATATGTAAAAATTAAGCCATAGGAATTGTATTTACATCACAAAAGGGCACTCTACTTCATCAAAAGCAGTCTGCAGAGAGTTTCCCACTGTTGCAAGCTCTTTACAGTACCCTATGAAGGAAGTAACTAATAAAGATATAATGTCCACACAGCATATCCAGATTATGCAGACAGTAGAAAATAAGAATTGCCTATGGTCTATTCTTGTTGTCAAATTTCTAATTTGAAAATATAGAAGAAAAATATATGAAATGAGAGAGCGACACATGCTTGAAAACCAGAAAACCTCCTATCTGAAAGTGGATTATCACCAATATTGTGGGTGGACACACATCACCCTCATTTTTCTTCCTCAGAGCATGACAAGTTTGTACTCTTTAAAGAGAATCAACGAGCAGTCTTTTTTTTTTTTTTTTTTTTGAGAGACAGAGAGAGACAGTGCGGGCAGCGGAGGGTCAGAGAGAGAAGGAGACACAGAATCTGTAGCAGCCTCCAAGTTCTGAGCTAGCCATCAGCTCAGAGCCTGACGCGGAGCTCGAACCTATGAACCGTGAGATCATGACCTGAGCCGAAGCTGGATGCTTAACTGACTGAGTCACCCAGGTGCCCCTCAACCAGCAGTCTTGACCCAAGAGTTCAAAAGCAAATTTCAGGACAGAGTCCATGAATGTGCTCAAATGTCATTCCAATTTTATGGATGTAAATGTCTTCTGAGTAGGGAATCCAGAGCGTTCTTTAGATTCTCAAAGTCATCTCTGGCACCCCCACAAAAGTTAAGCACCATCAGAACAGGAGACTCCAAATACCTTTCCTCCCAGTCACATATGCATGGACTAGCAGGAAAATGCACCACATAAAATTTGGTCGGAATGCCGGAGAGAGGGTTTTTTTTGGAGAGAGGGGTTACTGATAATCAGACATTAAAAAAGAATTTCATAAGTTTTTATCATCACAGACTCCTTTCAGAATCAGATTAATGCTCTGAATGGTCTCCAAGAAAATGTGTATTTACATATAGAATTCTGCATAAAGATGTGGCATTGGTTGTGGGGGTGGTTAGGCATCCTCACAAAATTTTTTTCATTGGTCCTTGATTAAGAACCCATGACTCAGATGATTCTTCAGCAGTTTACTTAAAGCACTATCCTAAGTTACAAAGTTTTGGGGTAGGGGTGGGTAAGAGAAAACTGATGATCATCAGTACACTGCCTACCAAACCTTGAACCTGTTTTCTGTAGTATAGATCTATACCATCCCTATCTTCCTTCCTAGAACAGATTCGACAGAAGTTTTATTCATTCAGAAAGTTCTGCCCAAGGTAAATTCTCTGATTTTGTGAGATCCACCACTAACACTGCCTTCTGGAGAAATTGTTTTATGTGAATTGGTTTCATTAACCACACTCACCCCATTTGCAACTGTGAATGATGTAACCAGAAAGAAAGTTGATATCTTCATGGAAAAGTTCTATCATTTGCAATCTAAAATTGACAACTTTTTTCTTAGCTTCTAGGTAATAGAAGCAGAGAATATGATATGAAAATATTGCTTTGATGAATCAAGGACACTCAATGAGAGGATAAAGACAACATTCTGAGTTTCAACTGATATCCTTTTATCATCAGAGAATGCATTAGTAGGCATAAAAAGTCTTCATAGTTATGAGACAAATGGAACTCTATAAACTCAAAAAAATCAAGAAGGAGCCTTCAGCTTAATTACCTTCCCTTCAACATCTCAGAACATTTTCTGGGTAGAAGTGCTAAAACTTTGACAAAATATTAGAATTTCAATGAGGAATATATAATATATAACATATAATATATATACACACATATATGTATATATATATTTCTTCCGCTAACTAGGCAAGCTTGGTATAAACCACAATGTGTTTATCAGAGACAATGAAAGATTAGTATTTAACAACAAACACAGGAATTCTATCTGGAAAGCCAAATTTGAACAAAGTCCAAATTCCCAGTCAGAGGAGTAGGCCGTTCAGAAAGAAGATCTACACCAGACATGATTGATCATGAGATTCTTCACTTCTTAGTAATATCCTGGTAGGACAAAGAAATCACATGGGATGGAAATCTTCTCATTTATTCAACAATCATAATATAATCCCTGCCCTTTAAGCATTTATAAGTTTACTCACATTGAGAGGAGACATGTAGTTAGAAAACTTCTCCCATGTTTCTAGTGCACTTTGCTTACACCTTTATCCACACCCTGGCAAACTCTTTGTCACAATCTAGCTGTGTCTGTCTACCTCACTACACTATGAGTTCCTGACACTGGGTTGCTCTCATTTTCATCTTCCTCCCACAGCAAATCTAGTGTCCTAGCCTTCTTAAGCACTCAGTGCATACAACAGCAATCCTACTTCAAACTAAGAACTTCGGCTAACCATCACAGCTATTGAAATCTCGCAGGATCAGCACTGTCCAATATAAATAAATGTGAGCCACATATATAATTTTCTAGTAGCCATATTAAAAAAATAAAAGGAAAAGGTAAAATAAATTGTAATAATATATTTTAATTAACCTAACATATCAAAAATATTATTTCAACATGTGACTGATACAAAAATTGAGATATATATCTTTTATGCTAAGGTTTTGAAGGCTGGTGTGTATTTTTTACTTATAGTACATGTAATTTGCATGCTAAGTATGCAGCAAAATGATAAGAAGCCTTATAAAAACAATAAAGTTATTTTGTTTAACCAAAAATATTTTAATTGTTTCAATTTTTAGTTTTAAACTGGAATTCATTAAAAACTCAGTTTCTCTTTCGCAGGAGCCATGTTGTGTGTGGTTAGTGTCTCCCCTACTGGAGAGCACAGTTGTAGGCTATTTAAGTAGCTGATAAAAGTAAGTTGCCAGATAGTGAGCGTCCACAGTAAGATCTTATTTTTAAAGCAAAACAATTTGCACATGCACACACACACGCTAACTGGAGCAGTAACCACCAACTGTTAGTCACATGTGAATTCTAAGAGAAGGAGTAAAATTGGAAAGGAGGTAAAGAAGGACTCTTAATTTTGAATTTTTATATGTATTATATAAGTAGTAAAATTATGGGGAAAATGATTTAAATTTTTACATGTATTATACACAAACAATTAAGGGGTTGTAGCCCCATCTTTTCTTTAAGTAGTGACAAATATAGTTACACTCTGAGAGTGGCAGGGACAGCTGAGATTCCTTTAGATGAGGACTATTAGTAAGGGGAAAGAATTAGAAGCCATGCTACATAAGGAGTGTGGGATTGAGGCTGTTGGTATTGGACCAGTAGAATGAAAACATGGGGGCAGGGGCAGCTCGTTTCAAATATTGCTAACACTATCAAGGAAAATAAAAATTTGTCCTCTGTTTTTATAAGAATAGAATTAGTAACAATAGTATACCATTAATATAATAGTTTGTACTATAAAGCACATATTTCAAACTGAAGTCATCAAAAGTAATAATTTCTAACACAGAGATGATCAAAGATGGACTGGAATTGCCTCATAAGATCATGAGTTCCCAACCACTGAAAACAGTAAAAGGCCAACTAGTCAAAATCTCAGCAGAAGACATTTAAGAACTAGTAAGTACAGGAAAGATGTCATAAGTAGAAAATTGTAACTAAATTGTCAACCCTGAGATTTTATTATTCTATGAAACTGATCATTATCCCAAGGGCAGGTGTGAGATATTACAAATGTTTACCCAACATCCAATTTTCCCTTCCTCCCAAGAATGCTGTAGGATTATATATCCTAACCTCCTTGAAGTAAGACATGACCATGAAATTAATCTGGATGACTAGTGAAATGTGAGTAGAAGTGATGTGTGTTATTTCATGTTACTACTGAGTGTAAACATTTAAACTCTAGCACATAGCTCCACACCCCTCTGTTCTCCTTCCTATAAGCAAGAAGCAACAGTGTGGAGCCATCACAAGAGGGAAAATTTGTCTTGTAGAGTCCTATACACCACAATGAACTGTGCTTAAACCAGAAATAAACATTTGTTGTGTTAAGTCACTGAGATTTAGGAGATGTTTGTTACTGTAGCATAATGAAGGCTGTCCTGATGAATACTGAAAATCCCTGTTCATGACCTTCACGAGGAAACACACAAAACCATGGCCTTCACAGCGTGATTTGATTTCTTTTGGAATAATTAGGTACCTCAAGGACAAACAGATTTCCACTTTGACCATTCCACAAACACACAAGCACCATACACCTATCTATACAAGCCCAATATACCGTAAGAACAGTCAGTTCACAGCCAGAGAAGCATCAGATGAGGCCAGTAACTCACATGTTTCACTTGTGAGATCCCAAAGTACATTTGGATTCCTGGCATCAAATTTTCTAACCAACTAGAATCAGCTGTTCATTATGATCTAAAAGTGATCAGAGGAAATAAAAGCAAATGGTTTGCAGCACAATACACACTTGGTTAAATACTGACCAAAAGAATTAAATTTTAAAACATCACCTTAAAAGCACTTCAAAATAAGCCTCAAGGTTTTTCAGATCCCTAGAAAATTGGGGTCGTGACTTACTTAACACTGAGTCAACTTCTGTGCCTTACAGTTGATACTCCAATGTTTAGGAGTTAACCTGAATGAAGTCACATATTACTAGTATCCATATCTTGGTATTATTTTATGTTGCAATTGTCTACTTTACTTTTTGGAAGAGAAAACAGCATTTTGTAAGGTTTACTCTTCTAAAAGAAAGAGGAAGGGAAACCAACGTTCTTGACCAAATGCCTCCTCTGTATGCTTGACAATTCCTCATATGTGATCTACTCTAATCTCTCCCAGTCCCGTGAGACAAGTATTGTTAACTCTGTTTCACAGATAAGCAATCAACACAGAATTACAATTCTTAAGGTCATACAGCTTATGGAGCAAAAACTTTAATTTGAATCTAGATCTATCTATCTACTAAACAACAGTTTAGTAGAGTGGTCAAAAAGAAGCCAACCTAAAGTGGTAGCTTCTGTTTGCTCATTCTAAATCTTTGATTGAAAACATTAATACAGAACAATGCCAACTAAATAAGTGTTATCAATTAAAAAAAAAAAAAAAGGAAAGAAAGAGAAGAAAGACACCCATACAGAGGCTGCAAATGTGAGAAGCCTATATTTACATACAACCATCACGTGATGTGTAATTAGCCAGGTAACTATAGGTTTTTCTCTGCTGGAAAAGTATATGTTTCATCCTGCTTTGAAATCTGCCTTATTATCAGCACTTCTATGAAAACAATGTTTTATTTCTTATTGAGTGAATAGACCATGCATGAAGCATTGTTTTTGCAGGGCCTAATAGATACTTTCTTTGTGAACCAAAGAAGTCAAACGGGTAGCTGAAAGGTAAAGAATATGCTCCATCATGGTTAGCAAGTAACCATTTTAAGGGAGGTGAGGATTAAAATAGTGCAGTTGTCCAGAATACGAAATATTAGATGCCATGCTAAAACTATCTCCTTAATAACCTGTCACCAAAAAAAAAAAAGATTACTAATAAGCCGATAATAAAAAAAAAAGATAAGGCAGGGCAAGTCCAGTCTGGATCTGTTTATTTTCCTTCACATTTTTGTGACTTCTATAATCCTGAAACATATAAAAGATTCCCTTCAGGAAGAGATGAATTAATAAGTGCCAGCATTAATACATAAAATGTTTACACACAACAAATCCTTACAACTGCACCAAAAATCCTCAGGCTAGCAGCTAGCTTTGAGCACGTACAAAAACTCTCTTAATAAGTTTCCTACAGTAAGTCTATAGATGGCTGACTACAAATTAAGCCAAAATAGTAAAAATCAATATACCCTCCCCCAGCATATTGCTTCTCCTCCCAGGTACCAATGAGACAGCCCCTCTTCTAGAAGGCATCATCCTAAAAAGTGCTGGAAAAGAAGCCAACCACTGTATGCACACAGGGATCCTAATCTGACTGGAGCAGAGAACTCCAGAGATTTCAGAGGTTGATCATAAAAGTCGCATGTTTACTCAACCTAGGAGGTATAGCTTTGAAGTTAGAGTTGCCTACACGATAGACCTAAGACTGTTATGGGGAAGATAAGAAAAAGATACTGCATTCTATTGCTAGTTACAGAGTAAGGAGCTTAGTACGTGGTAGAGACACTAAGTGTGATAGAGCTCTGTAAGCAGAGAAAATCCTATGAGCTGAATGGCGAACAAGGGCTTCCAGGACTTATGCTGAGTCTTAAAGAAGAGACAATTTCTATAGGAAAGAGTCCTGGAAGGGGCATTTCAAGAATGAGTGAAAGCATGAGCCACTCAAAGTGTAATGCAGAGATTGAAAGCTGGGATGGGGGCGGGGGGGATGGCAGGAGGGTAGGTTCGTGCTGTTAAAGAGAAAGGAGACCAAGCAGTTAGACGAGTTAGACTAAAGCAGGAGGTTTACATAATGGATAGGAGATAAGGGAGAGAGATAGGCTTAACATTCCGTGTGCACTTTGAGCTGGCAATTCCGCCTCTACAAATATATAAGGAGATAGTCATGGGTATGTGCAGAGCAACAAGAATTTCACAGAGTTTTGGGAAAACAGAAGTAACCAAAATGTCCAACCATAGAAATACCTCTATGATAAAACACAATGCAGGCTGGAGGAAACAGTGTAGAACCTTTTAGGACATGGAGACACTGTCACAATACATCTGTACGAATTTAAACCAGGGAGGCAAACGTTAGATTTCATTTTTATGGGGAAAAGGTATATGCCTATGAATTGTCTCTGCACATATGATATACACTGGCATATAGATATATCAAAGGGCTAACAGCAGTTAGTTCTGGGTGGGAAGAAGAGAAGCAGCTTACGTTTGTCTGCTTTTTGTCTGCAATGCCTGCATTTTCAATATGAACATGGATAGCATAGGTAATAACAAAAACAGCAGCAATGAAAGTTATTTAATAAAAAAAAGAAATGGAGGCTGGGGTAAACAGTTCACTGGATGCTTGCCGACAACACTGTACTTTATCCAGTAGGCATGAGGTTTTTAAAGAAAGGAGGGCTACAGGCTGAAAGCCAATATTTTAAAAGGGTCAGAAGTATAAAAATGTTAGAAATTACTGAAAATTTAGAAAACAAGTGGAGAGGTCCAACAGAAGAAAGGCACTCTCTGGGATTTCAGGGAAGAAAGAAGTAAGGCCACTTCAGTCCAGCACACTAACTGGAAACACACACGGTGAGGCAATCAGGAAACCCCGAAATGGCAGCACTGTTTGCCCAGCCCCTACTGTGCATGAAGCACTTCCTAAAGGCTTTGAAAACCCACCATCATTCCTGTCTGTCCTAAATAAATATATTTATTTAATAAGGGGTAAAAGTCCAAACCTCAACTTTTCTCTGCAGTGACCTGTACAAACTACAGACTTAAACACATAATGCTGGAGGAGAGAAGGGGAGTGCATCTTTGACATTCAGGAAAATTAATGTTTTGCAATAAAACCTCACATTTGAAGTACTCTAAAAGATAAACGAGCTGTTTGGAAGAATCAGCGTCAACACTAAAAAGAATTAAGACTAAATGCCCCAATCAAATATCTGTTCACAAAACCCCCTGGAAAAGTCACATCAATTCACAGGTAGGATGTATGTGCTTTGTGCTCCAAGGTGATGCCGTTGTGATAGCAGGTGTAATAAAGGCCCGCAGTCAGTAACCACGCAGCGGCTTGAGAGAGGAGAGGTGGAAAGCAAACAGAAACATTTTAGACTTACAAGAAGAGGAGGAAAGCATTTTGTATCTCCAGTTGGAAGGGGAACTGTTGAATCCAACCTCATCTTTAAAGCATATTAGAGGCACAGAGTCAATGTTGCACTCCTATCACCAAATGCAAAAAGGTTTATTGCTCCAAGTTCATCAATCCATCTACGATACCAAAAATTAATGGGTTTGCAAGAAGCCAAGGCTTCCTAAAAGACTTTCTCCAGTAGCCCCCAGGTATGTAACAAGATAGATATATATCCATCAGATGGTGACCATCACAGATAGTTCATTGTGAAATTAATATTTCTCATTAATGAAATAATAAATAATAAAATTAATGAAATAGTAAAATGTACTTATGGGTTGATTGCTTTCTCCATCGTGGTCTTCTTATCATAGATATGACCACAGAGTATCTGATTAAAGACAAAATACCAGAAAGACAAAAACAAAAAGCAAGAACAGCTGGAGTCCAGGAGGATGACAATGCATTAAACTAACACACATGGTAATTTAGGGAATACTTGTCGGTCTTTATCTTCTTTCATCAGAGCAGGTTAAACAAGCTAGACACCAAGCTGGTATTCATCTGTGGACCTTTACTGAGGCAAAACTCAAGTGGGGCAAATGCTACCTTAAATGCGATAGTACTCAACTACAGGAACAATAGAAGCTAGAAAAGCACAGCACTGGTATTGAGCCATAGAGACTCCTGCCATCTTAGTTGACAATGATGTTCATTAGATAATAGTCTACTTTAACACTACTGTTTAAAAACAAAATCAAAAAAAATTCCAGGTGACAAAAATTTAGGAATAGTGATGAATAACATATTTTCCCACGTTCTTGCTCTGAGAAGTAGAAGTCCAGACCATACAGCTAGTATTGGACAGAGAGTCTTATACTTTAGTCAGTGTTATGTTCTATCTGTAGCCTGCCAAGCCTGAAGGATGTGTATCGTTGTAGTCTCTCTTCCACTGGAAACCACCTCTTGTTTGGGTCTAGGTTTCCTAGTACAGGTGAGCTCATAAAATATGAGTAAGCAGGTATAAAAGAACACCCAAAGTGGATCCAGGATGATGAGGGATTTTAAAACCATATCCTAGGGAAAAATTGAAAAAAACTGGGATTGTTCAGGCAAATAAGTAATAATATTATAGTATATATAATAATAATACAATAATAGGGATTGAGAACTTTTTCAAGGAAAAGGGAGAAGAAACATCAACTACACCAATGTCCAGCCTGACAACTCTATGAAGAGCTAGAAAAAAGCATGAGTTTCTTACCCTGTTCATACAGTGTAGCCAAGAGGTGAATACTGGTAACCCAAATACTAAAAATATCACTGAAATTTCCAATTTCATGTTTTTCCCCTCCTTCTGCCCCAACATCTCCAATTTTAAAAGAATAAACTCTTAAATTCTATAAACTTCTTTTCTATTGACTACCCATCTTCAGTCCATTATCAAGAGAAGATAGGAATCTGGAATTCTAAAAAGCATTCATAACTCTGGAAAACTCTAGAAGATCGACAAGTCAACTGAAATTCCAAACAAAAGCGTCTTAACTTAGAATGAGCCTTCATGAGTGATGGCAATGTGAGTATCTGGGCAGCAATATCTGTGACTACCTGCTGATTGGCTAGCACATGGTTAGATTTTGCAGACTTCCTTTCCAGCAGGAACAGCCAAGATGGCTGAGTGCAGACAAAATACATGGCTGTCAGTTTTTCAAGATACTTCTTACACACACATTCTACCATTATTTCAAGACAATGTTCAACTATTTAATTACGTGGGCAAGCTGAATTTTAACTTTGAAGTGAGATGAAGTAACCTCCCTGATATCTTCCCAGATCCTTAGAAAATATCCTGTCATTAAGTTGTTCTAAAGCTTTGAATGTCTTGGATACAGACTCTTGGAAGTGTGAACTTACTCCTGCCAAAGGTCCTTTGGGCTGTCACTTTACAGTGCTATGAAGGAGCCTTGTGAGGAAACAGTCATGTTGGCCCTTGGACAGCATGCTTGTCCATTGTTAACTGTGCCATGATGAGCTTCTTTAAAGAATGCGTGGTTGACACAATACCATCAGAGGGACCTGTGAGAAAATCCTTTAGAAAATCCTTTACAAATTTCTGATAGGCTCCATATATAATTGATTTCTATTTTGAACTCAAGGATACTGTAAAGGCCAGATCTGTTTCAGTGAAGAGCCCTTCTGTAGGGATTCCTCATGATATTTATGACTAGAATAATTCAGCAATATATCAACTAAGAAACTTTATAAGTTTCTACCTTAAGGAAAATAGTACAGCTAACCCAGCAATGGAAGCCAAAACACAAACAGCAAACATGCACATAAGACTGTTTGATATATATACAAAGTTTACATCTAGAAAGGAAGGAAGGAGGAAGGAAGGAAAGGACTGTCCTAAATAATTAGCATGTCTTTAATCCTAGTAAGTTCATTAGATGTATCAGGTGAAAATTCCTCATTATGATAAACCATCAGCACCTTAGCATGCTTCATAATGGAGACATTTAAACTGTTTTTTTCAATGCAGAGTTAAGAATCCTGACCCTATCCACATCCCAGGAAGCAGCTTGACATAACAAACTCAAAAGTGATCTGAAATAACCATTTGAAATACAAGGTCTCCAAGATTTCCAAGCAAAGACTATAGTTAATTTCTAACTAAAAGTACTTGACAAATCATTTACACTACTGGGAACTTACAGCCCAGCTTATTTTGACAAAATGTTCAAGAGGAAAAAAGTTACATAACATAAAAAAAATCTATATGTAAATAAACTTACAAAGCATTCATATGTTTTATATTTAATATATACATAATTTATATATACATATATAGATGTATACATAATATATAATATATATTTAATATATAATATATATTTAATATGCAAAGTATATTATATAATATATATACATTATATATACACAATATACACACATTACATATAATATATATTTAATATATAATATATACATATCACACACACATAATTTATACATGTGCATATATATTTAATAATATATATTTAATATATTATATATTACATGTTTAATATATAATATATACATATTATATATACACTATATATTATATATATTATATATAATATATATTAAAGCAAAGACCAGAAGGATTTTAATAAGAATCTTCTATTGAGGCAGATAGTAATGAGAATAAACCCTGCCCTAAACACTAGACTATATGATTCAGTGAATTCAAAAGGGACAAATAAACACACAGCTCCCCATCATATAGAACCTCCCTCTCACAGTAACATGGTGAAAACACTAGGACTTCAGCATCACAAATGCTGCCATTGACACTAATTATTCCCCAGCTGATTTTCTAAAAAATCCAGGGAGATAAAGCAAGGTACACACTACTACACTGATATTACATCCAAGCAACCTGAAGGTACAAACACCTGCTGATCTGCAGTATACACTGACAGATCTACAGGACAGGCAGAGCCAAGAGTTTCCTGACCTCCCATCCACTGCTCTTTCAACCACCATGCTGTCTACTCCCCAAAGTACAGTAAAATCCGAGCACCAGAAGGGACAGGGGAAGCCACACTTTCTCAGTCTGATGGGCCTTTAGAAGCAGAAATTGAATCAAGGGAACCCCCATCATTAAATTCAGCTGTACCCACACCCACATCCTTTGGTCTCTTTTCTCAATTTCAGCTCAGACACTTCTATCTTTTCTTTCTTTTTGTAGAGACACATTTGGAGATGAAACCATTCATAACTGCCCATCCACAGACAGTCTGTGGCAGCATAATTGACAATGAGTCTGCTGCAAAAAAATAAAAATGCTGTTTTAATAACCTTGGCCTAAAATACATTCTGTTGTATGCCTCAAAGGGTTTCAATAAAAAGTCAACCTGTAGAGACATATTTTCTTGGCTTAAACAACAATCCAAAGCATATAAATGTAGTCCAACTATAATGACATATTTATAGGCCAATAAAGCTTACTCTGCAGCTTTCATACTTCACTTAAAGGAACTCTGTAAGAAGCAGTGTTATATAAAATAATTTGATTTTTTTTTCAAACTATAACCCAAGGAATAAAAAATGCAAGTTTACTATGTTTAACCAATAGTGTTTATATTCCTTAGTTGCTAAAAATTTCATAAAATGAAATAATTCTTCATTTGACTACTTCCAACTGCCATACCAAATATGGATATCAAGTCCACTTTATTACAAAAGCTAAGTACTGTAATTCTAAAGACAAAAATAAATAACTAGAAGCTTGTGTAGTGAATGATTTAATCAACCCGATTCTTCTGGAAAAACAGGTTCTTGTGTTCGTTATGCTTATGAATAATACATTCCTTAACCCTCCTACTTTAACACAGTTCTTTCTTCTTTTTTTTTCTTTTTCTATAAACTTCAGTATGAAACTATCTGACAGAAGGTAAAACATCTCACTGAGTAAAGTCATAATTTGAACTGGTTTCATACTGAACTTTCTTTCTTTGAAAAGGACAAAGAGGTGGGAAGAGGACGAAGGCACTCCAACACATCTCACGAGTGTTTTTGAAGATTGTTGGCTTTCCCACTACCTAGATGTGTCATGTTATCACCAGTCATTTAGAATCTTAAACGAAAACTGCAGAGATTTTGTAAAAAGCAAACATGATATCTGCAAATATTGTCCTTGAAGGGGAAGGGGATAAAAAAATAAGAGCTGTGATTTGAATCAGAGCAGTTATTGGAAGCTGCCATTTGGGGCAGAGTTTCTCTTTACAGAGTATTAATTTGTTGGCAGGCACACATTTGTGAGAACGTTCTTGTTGTTTTTACTATTCAAAGAGGGACAGGAAGTGACACAAACTGGGATTAAAGGGAGCTTATTCTACCTAAACGTTGAGCAAGAAGAGTTCCTTAATTAGCTTTTAGATGTTAGAACCCCTTCCTTAAGAGTCAACCTAATTAGTTTGTTGTTATTGATGTTTTAACGTGATGAAATACTTCAATTAAAAAAATAACATACTGGAGTTTTATTTTAGCCACAGAAAGGTGAGATCTTTCCATTCTTTGCTTACTTCCACCAGAAAAAAAAGGGGGGGTCTTAAGTAATCTCAGAGTTCATCTTCTTTCTTTGGTAAGAACAATGAGGAGTTGGAAGTGTTCTACAGAAGGAAAAACCTAATAAGTGTGTGAACTTCCATTAACAATGTGGTATTGGAAGTGGTTTCAGTGTGGCCAAGAGAAAGAGAGATAAGAAAACCACTGTGCAGAAAGAAAAGTACAGACAACAAATATTTTGATGTTGCAGACAGAGAAAGGAAGAGGTTGAAGAGAAAGTTGCTGGGACAGGAATGCGTACAGCAAATGACACCCCCTACTCCCCAATATAAATCCTAACAATGTAGACTTGTAAACCTTAGATCAGGCAGATAATGGAAACTCATTACATTAAGGAAAGTTTTTGTTTCTCTTTCCACATTATTACAACACAGTGTGCATTCCAATTACAAAAGCTATTTGTCTCAAATTCCCCACAGTTCATACCAACTGAGTAGAATTTCAAGGCCCCAAATTCTATCCTTAAAGGGGTATTTTACATTAAAAAACAAAAAAGGAAAAGTACATGGTGTTTCTTGTTCACCAGAGGAGAGCCTCCCAATCAAATCTCCTGTTGATTATTTTCCCTTCCTCAGCATTAATTGTGGTGCTGTTTCCCAAATGAGACTAAAAAAAAAAAATTAGAATCACCTAGAAAGTCTTTTATCAGTACACATTCCTTGGCCTTGTCCCAATCTCACTGAATGAAGAATTTAGGGAAGCTGGACTTAGTAATCAGTATTATTTTCCAAATTCCCCTGGTGAGTCTAATAAACAACTAGAGTTAGAAACCATTGAGTACTTTGAATATTCACCATAAATCAATTTCTTCTGCAATCAGTGATTTAAAAAAATAGATTATGGACATTTTTTAGAATTCAGTAAGATCAAACCCTCTTGTTAGGATCCTCCTTGTTAGGATTAAGAGATTAAGTTTCTTTTCATATTCATTAATAAACTATCAATTTTTAAACAGAAAACAACTCTGCTATAAATACTCTTGTTTAGATGTGCAACATCAAGCTTAACCATCTACACATCCTTTTGTCCCCTGTGGGTTTCCTGTTTGGTTTTTTATTAGTAACAGTATATTCCATAACTAAAAAAAAAATCAAACAAACAAAAGAAATGTTTTAATGTTAAGGAAAACATAAGACAATAGCCATACAACTTAGATCATACATTAAAAAAATAATACAACAGATCTATTATTCAGCATTATCACAGATCAGGAGACTGGTCATTTGTTCATAAAATTGGGATGTGTACTAGAATATATAGGAAATTTAAGTAAGAAATCAATTTATTGGCTTTAAAATAAAACCACCAGATTGAATAATTTTCCCTAAATGTACACATGACAGGCTGCCATGTCCAAAATATTACTGCCTGATATCTACCAAAAGAAGACAGGAAACTGTTAGTCATTAACTCAAACTGCAAGAAAATATTAACACGATTCCCAAAGTACAGTACAGCTCATCACAAATCAGAATCCCATGAAAGACTGTTACTGGTGTTATGTAGTCTCTTTATGCCAATTAAATAAATTGTCGAGGTTTGTCATAATAGTTAAATCCTAGGTTAAAAAAACAGGAAGTTGTCACATTAAGGCATAAAATAGGGCTATGAAAATGAGCATTGTGCCAGAAAGAAAAAGATGCCTTAATATATTAAAAGTGAAGTTCCTCTTTGCCTAAAGAGGAAATAACTAGTCTAAATCAGAGGTCAACAACTTTGGTCTTGAGCAATGTTGGAGAGTAAGTCACTGAATGCCACAGAGACATACAAACAGGAGGGGGAGAAAGAAAAGGAAACAAAAAGGCACTGGAGAAGAAACTGTTAAGAAAAAGTAATAGAATTAATTATGGAGGCCCTCTTATACACCAATTATCACTGTGTGAAACCCTTCACATCTTACATTTCAGTGACCCTGTAAAGTCCCCACATTTTCAGATGGGGAAACTGAGGCTAGGAGGTTAAACAAATTGACCAGAAAACATGACTAATAAGCAGGAGGGTCAGGATTCAAACACTAATTAGAATAACTACTCCAAATCTCAAATTCTCCTTTAAACTTACAGTGGAATAAGGGAGGGAAGGAAAGAAAGAAATACTTCATGGTGATCACCAAGTGCTAAAAGCCCAGGGAAACCTATGCCATGAGTTGCCAACCAGTGGCTTCCCCACATTGACAGGGCTCTCCTGTTCCACATGCAGTAACTCATCTCTCTTCCTCACTTCACTTTCCACTCAATGTAAAAAAGTGAAAGGCTGATATGGTATTAATAGATGTCATACTGTCTACTTAGAACTAATATTTAAACTCGTCATTAGTTCAATTTCAGGTGTCCTAATTAAGTCTTACGCCTCACACAAATTGGAAGCTGCCTGAGGTCACGTGTGCTACCCCCCAGGTTCTGGCACAGGGCTCCACACGGAGAAGGCCCTGGGATCCGGCAGGTAACATCCATCCCTTACACACCCAGACTATCTGTCCATACTTGTTCCTAGGACCCTTTGAGGTTAAAGAAAGTTTATGTGTGTGTAAAATTACACATATGGCAGGGTTTCCAGAAAAGTCTATGACAAAAAAAGTAGAAGTTACTGTATCCGCCCACACATTAGATTTGGAAGTACAAATTCTATTTACCGAGGTCAGCCTTTTCCTTGAGAACGTCTTTGAAGTTGAGCCCACTGTTGAGGGTTGACTGCCTGTACTTCAGCAGGGCCTCCTTCTGTCCATTCCTTCCCAATGCCTCGGTTTTCACCGATCCAGCCTGGAGGCCACACCTCCATTTGGAGAAATCGGAATGTACCCACTTGACCAGGTCTTCAAGCTTCACGATTACCTTTTCGGAAACAGCAATGACTTCATCCTACAAAAGGTGGTCAGGGAATAACAAAAATATTATTGGTGGTTGAGAGGCAAATGATAAATTTTCAACAAAGCCCATCTGAAATACCATTTGAGTGGTTTAGCCTTACGTGAGCAAACAATGTTTTTTGGTGACACAACATCTCTAATAGCTCACTTCATTTCAATGGATTTTCACTGCTGGATGTCTGGTTGAAAACTAATTTATAAGACATATTTGTTATATGATTAGAGCAGTAATTCTAATAGCCATTTTTAATGCTAGTTGCCAAAGTCCATGCTGCCTATCTGACCACTCAGGTAAAAGCTAATTTTTAGGGGCAGTTAATTGCAAAAGTAAAAAGTGAGAACTAGGTGACTAATGGTTAGCCTGTCTCTATATAAATGGTCTAAGTAAATCTGGGATTCTTGGAACTCTGACTCACCCCCAAATTCCTATGTTTATGGTACATTTTCCCTTGGCTTATACACAAATATTGAATTTAACTTTTGTCCTAAAAATTAAATAAAACTGTGATGTAATCCCAAAAGAAATACTTCATAAATGTTATGTGCCTCCCACTGAAAGAAACTTACACATTCTCATGTTTCTTAAAAACTTTGTAAGAGGAGAAATGAACTGATTTTTTTTTCTTTTAATACATATGGGGTAAGAGGAGAGAGAGTGAGTGAGGAGAAAGTCTTTGAATCTAAAGAAAAGTAGTTGAAACTTAAGTTTCTCCTATGGATCATAAATTTGAATTTTAAGCATCTCTAATTGCTTCCAGGAAACAACCAACTGTTCTGACTCAGAATTAATCCAGCAAGATATTTAGTAGATAGCCATCCATGGAGCAAAGAAGGGCCTCTCCTACCCAAAGATTCTTTGGAAAAGGCTTAAGAAGATCATCTCACTGGGTTTTAAGTTAAATTATTTGAAGCATTTGACATTTCAACTTGAACCAACTTCTTTCATTTCTTTTACTTCACATTTCTGAAGAAAAGCTTAGCTGTGAAAACCCCCAGGCTTACAAAATCTTAGAAATATTTTTGACAAACAACAACAGGAAGATGTCTCTAAGCTATTAAACAAAGGAATTCACAAGTGATTTTGGCTAATTTTGCTGTTAAACATGACTCTTTCCTCCTTCTCAGCCACCTACACACACACACACACACACACACACACACACACACACACACACACAGAGTACTGCACACGTTACTCCAAAGCAAACAAAAAAGGGTTTATTAAGATAAGCTTCACACAATGAGAAACCCTGGATTTCGTTTTTAAAAATGCTTTCAGGTAGGATCTAAAATTTCACTTTTTCTCATCCAGTTCCAAGGTGCTTCTGGGAACAAAGTCTGTTAGGCAGCAGCAAAATAAATACTCTATCGAAAATGAAAAGTAAAACTTTTGAAATGGAGTCTTTTCTCTTATCATGATTAAATATGAACTTCCCCTGAATGGGACCCAAAGTGGGAACTGTTTTTATCCTCTGCTCCTGAAAAAAAATTCAATGCTTTGTAAACAATGGGCATATTACAAAGTACCATTTCAATGGATAATTTCACTCAGATTCACTACAACATCCTCTTGAAATAAAAGATCTGTAGTTGTCACGCATTTCATAGCTATTACATGGTGATTTTTAAATGTCAGAATGAAAATTCAGGCTGGGTATTGTTTCAAAGCATATGGGAACAGCTTCTGGACAAGGCACACCAGAAATCAAGTTTAGAATATACTGAAAATAATTAAGTATTATGATATAGAAGTCTCAACTTTAGCAAAGATGGAATTTGGCAGAAATGTTACCAAATATGGTTCCTTAGAAGAGACAAGTTTGGAGATGAGTGTTATTTTCAAATAGCGCTAACTATGATCAAATGATTATCATGTCAATTACCAGTTGCTTCAGATCTTTTCCAAGAAATGGCATGACTAGCGCTGGCTGGCTTACAACACCCGCCAAACAGTTTATTAACCAAGAGAAAATACAAACCTTATGATGTCACTGATGAATAAACCCGTCTTTCAAGATTCAGTCTATAGATTTTGTTCTCCCTCCTTTTCTCTCTCTCAGAAACAGACTTTATGAATATATACACATATATAGAAACAAATGCAGGAATTCACATAAACACACATAAGCCATCAACCCAAGTTTGGATTAATTGTGAAACCACCAGTATGTTTTACTGTGGATTCACAGAGAAACTGGCCCTGCAACATTGTCAAATGCCAGGATTTAGAAGGAAATCTGATAAGCGGAGGAGGGGGAAGCAGCCGACCAACCCAAAAAAACAAAACAGCTAACATATATATAGAAAATGTCTCAGGAAACATTGCTTTGTACACACAATGGCATAAATCACATGTTCATATTTACTATTCTGAGCAAGCTTTGACTGAAATTCCTAATACTCGCCGTTCTCGGGCAAGCCTCTATGTCTAAGAAAAGAATTTCAATAAGCTCATCTCATGATTATATTAGCTCTCTGCAAACCGAGAATTAGCACTGGATAAATATTGCTGATTTACTCTAATACAACACAAAAGGAACACAAAGAAATACACTTTGTTATTCTATTAATGTACCCTGGCTTTTCAATTAACCCAATTCCCGATCAATATTATGAAGGCTATGTTGAGACGCTATCGAAACCCGTATCCCCTTTCATCATTGTTTTAAGTGGCTTGTGTCTATAATTTGGATTCTGTGTCTACCACTGTATAAAACACAGGTTTTTCAATCATGGAATCCTCTATGTCAGAGGAAAGGATCTAGTCATAAAGTCACAAGCTAGCCTGTGTATTGTTGGCCTCGTACATGTTCTAAAAATTGGAAAATTTTGCATAAAAATCCAGACTTCCATGTTTTCATAAAATGAAATGAAATAATAGAGAAATCTGCCAACAAACAAACAAAAATAATGTCCCCCAAAACAGTTGAAAGTTGGTGCTTTCTTTAGATAAGATGCAAGATCTCCAGTTGACTGTTGACCCATTGCTCCCTATCTCCTTATCTGCCTGCCCCCCTGGGCAGCCAACCAACATTTGAATTTGAACACCCTGATATGTCCCACCTCCTTCATTTTATTGACAAGGGCAATAAGGTTCAGTGACGTATTCTCATACCAACTTCCAATAGAATTTAGACAAGAATCCAGGTTTCCTATCTGCCCACATAGTATTCATCCTGGACTCTGGAGTCCTCTCTCTTGGTTCAAATCCGAGGCCTGTAATTATTCACTGTGGAACACTGGGAAACTTCTTTAATCTCCCTGTGTTTCAATATTTTGTACGTATGTAGAAACAAAGGATAATAATACTATCTACCTCTTATGGTAACTGTGAGGATGAAACGGGCTGACATAAATGAAGTGGTATGTCAGAGTCAGCTACCATTTTTATTATCCTGAGTCCTCTAGACAAAGTGTGCCATGCAGAGATGAGTTTAGATGGTCCATGGGTGAACTTTTATATATGTATATGTTACTCATTGCTTATTTACTTTGTGGTTACTTTCCATTTATGGGAAAGTGGTATTGGTTTTCCATTTATATGAGATTTAGAAAGTTTCCTCTTTACATAAATTTAAGTTAAAAAATAGGTCAATTTGAACAAAACCATTAAGTAAACACAGGACATGTGGGTATGGCAAAAAATAAAAAAGTTAAGATGCTATGAAAATTACTGAAATTTGGGACAGTGTATTATGTCAATGGTTCTCAAAGTGTAGTCCAGGAACCCTGGGGAATCCCCCAGACTACTTCAGGTGGTCCATAGAATCAAAACAAAAATCATAATAATACTAAGACATTATTTGCTTTTTTCAGTCTTATTCTCTTTCAAGTGTATAGTGGGGTTTTCCAGAGACTATATGACATACGGTAAGGCAAGAGAGTAAATGCAGAAGCAGATATGAGAATCCAGCTGTCTCTGTTAAGCCAGACAGTAAAAAGCTTACAAAAATGTAAAACAATGCCACTGTTTCTACTCTTTGTTTTTGAAAATATGGTTAATGTTTATAAAAATGTGGCAAATATATAGAATGGGTTTATATTGCTGTTCTTATTTTTTAAATTAACTTACAGTAAAATTTCCTGTTTTGATGTAGAGTACTATGACTTTTAACACATGGCAACCGCTGATCTGTTCCTGCTATCTTATTTCTCTTTTCCAAATGTCATGCAAATTGAATCATACCATCTGAAATCTTTTGAGACTACTTCTTTCACTCAAGATAATTCCTCTGAGATCTGTCCATGTTGCTGTATGTATCAATGGTCTGCTCCTTTTCACAGCTGAGTAGTATCCCATGATATGGATGTGTCACAAAATTGTTTATCCCTTTGCCCATTGAGGGCCACTGGGTTGTTTTCAACTTTGTGTATTACAAATAGAGTCGCTGTAACCAGATAGGTGTGTGTGTATGTGTGTGTGTGTGTAAACATACATTTTCAATTCTCTAGATTCCTCAGAAAAGGGACTGCTGGGTAAGTGTATATCCAATTTTGTAGAAACCATTTTCCAGAGTGGCTGTACCATTCTGCATTCCCACCAGCAATGGATGAGACTTCCAGTTGCTTCTCATCCTTGCTGGCACATGATACTGTGTTTGTTAGTTAACTTATTATTGCTATTATAATATATATGTAGTGGGTTCTCATCATGTTTTAAATTTTCATTTCCCTAATGACTGATGATGCCGAACATCTTTTCAGGTGTTAACTTTTCATCCGTATATCCTTTTCAGTGAAGTGTGGGGTTGAAGTCTTCAGGCTCATTTCTCAAATTGGGTTATTTATTTTTTGACCATCGAGTTTTGAGAATTCTTGTATTTACTAAATATAGATCTGTTGTCTGATATGTGTTTTGAAAATATTTTCTCCCATTTTGTAGCTGATTTTCCATTCTTTTAATGGTGTTTTTAACAAAATTTTTAAATTTTGATCAAGTCCAATCAATCAGTTTTTTATTTGAATTATGGCTTTGCTGCTACATCTGTGAACTCTGTGCTTAATCCCAGGTCACAAAAAGCTTCTCCTATGTTTTCATCCTAAAGCTGTAGAGTATGATCCATTTTGACTTAATCTTGTGTAAAGTTTGAGATTCAGCTTGACATTCAGCTTTTTTTACATATGGATGTCATATTATTTTTATTTTTAAATGAATAACCAAGTATTTTAAGTTATTTCTTAGTTTGACTTATAATGCAGTAAATATCAATAGATATAATCCACAAAAACAAAAGCTCTTCAGTGTCCTCAATAGTTTGAGTGCAAAGGGTCTTCAGTCTAAAAACTGAGAACCATTGGGTCGTATCACAAAACTAAGAACTTTTCTTTTCCTTTGATTTTTTGACCCCTTAGTGGCATTTGATAATGAACAACCCTACCTTTGGTGAAACTCATCCTCTTATTAAGTGAGATTCTACTCTGCTTTCAGTCTTACAAGTTGTCCTGCCACAGTTCCATAGATGCTGGCAGAGGACACAAGACTCCTGAACAGAGACAAAGAGTAATTTATTGCTCACAGCAATAACTGCAGTGAAAGTATCATGTCTGTGTTGCTTCTTCAATACCTAATTCCCAAGATGAGATGCAAAGAGGGCTGGATGATACCTGCAGAGGCAGTGGGGTACATTATAGGAGTAGGACCCTCAGTGCAGGGAACCCAAATCTTTAATACTGCATAATTATACCCGCCCTCTGTTCTGGAGTAAGACACTAGCTCTGTCTTCCAAGGCTGTACATTATATAAGCATCCTTGAAAGGACAGTCCAGAACAGTCAGTGGCTCTGCTCACGAGATGTGCCAATACTCAGTGGATTCATGAAGAACACCTACCCAGCACCTACTACCTATACATTTCTTTGCTTTGTTCAATTTTCCTTCCTCCTCTTTCCATCTCCCTACTGGGAAAACGTAGGAAACATATACTCTTAGATGCAATCTGGGTCCAGATCTTCTTTCTCTGCATATTGCTCTTTGAAAAAATCATTCTTCATGGGAATTCCAATATTTCCCTTTATTCCTATGACTACTTTCTAGTTTGATTCCAAAAATTCATCTAGACTCCAGTCCCATGTTGTCAATTCAGATGTCTCAGCATCAACTCAAGCTCAGTGGAACTCCACAGCCCATTTGGCTTATCGTAAGAAAAGGTCTTAGTTGACACAAGGGAAATTTAACGTCCCCCAACTGTGGATAGCCTTCCCCCAATATCTATTTTTCTCTTATTCTTTTATAATAAACTACTAATTTGCTGGGCACAGAATAAAGACATCATTTGCCTGCCAGGTGCGGTCAAATGACCAAGTTCTGACCAAAAAAATTTGAGTATTAGTGATGTGTGCAACTTCCAGGTCATGCCCTTAAAAGGGAATGGATATGCCTTTGGACCATACACATGAGGGCAAATCTCTCAAGACAAAAAGACAGAAGGAGTTGCCCAGAGACCCAACCTCATGGAGCACAGTTATCATACCAGCCTTGAACCATTCACTTGTAAGATTTGACATGAGAGAGATTTGAACTCCCAACTTGTCTAAGACACTTATCTAATTCTAGGTCTCTCATACACACAGATAAACCTTTATCTTTATGAATATATCATTTCTTATAAGAGAGAAAATGAATGCAACCTTCCCTATAATACCATGAGGTAACCAATAACCAGTCATTGCTTAGGAGAACTATATTCAGCTATGTTAATAAAGCTCAAAGGATTAAGAACACATAACTGTAATATAAAGAGGTTGGGAAGGGGAGGATGGAATGAGAACAAGAAAACCTGGCATATTCAACTCAATCTTCCCCAAACATCCTAGATTTTTAAAATATTCATTGTAGCTATTGAAATGTGATAAACGCTGGGAATGCAAGCATACCGACAGGTTATGTTAGCTAAATAAATAGTGAAACAAAAATAATAGTCCAATTGGCTCTCCAATAATGGGATATTTTCATCTAGATAGAAACTAGAAATGAAGAAAAACTGTTAAATGTTAACATTTAGAAAGCCCAGTGCAAGCACATCAGCTTGTGCTCTAACAATTGCACTAGGCCTGTGTGCCCATGGTGTGCAAGGAGCAGAAGGTGCCACCTTGGGCCTGGCTGGGTTGGCCACTCTCATGCTTTCAAGCCCCGCTCAGATAACTGCAATTCTAGGCACCTACTGGTTTGGCCAATCACTCTCCCAGTTAGGCATTAGTGCGGTCCATGAACAGGACACCTACAGGGTGAGTAGAAAGGTTTCATTCTACAGCACGTGGTTGCAAGTTAGAGGTCCGAGAAAGTCAGGCAGGACAGAATGGTAATGGAGGTCGACAAGATGAAGTTTTCACTGGCCAGCCGTGAAATGAGAAAAATGAAGACAGTGCAGCTAGCGTTTCATGAAGTTCAATTTACTAGATTTCAAGGACTATCTTTGTACCAGTTAGGGTCCCAGCGGGAAATAGATGGAACACTTGTATAGTGATAATCCAAGAAGATTTTAGGAAGGGACTAATGACAAAGGTGGTGGTGAGATGTAAAGGAACCACACGAGAGAGATCGTACAGGAACTTGGGCTTAGAGCAGGTCAGTTATCATCACGTTTCAGCCAAAGGGTCAAAGCGGGCATGAGTGATTACCCAAATCAGAGCAGACCCTTCTAACAGTGGCAGTGACTCTTCCTTAGAGGGACACCTACAGCTGGAGGAAGCTCATAGGAAAGAACAGGGAATAAATACATGTCTTACCCCTCCTTCCTGTACCTGTCCTGGTGGGGCATCTCTAAGGCTGAACCCACTGGAAGCCACAGGGCCCAGGGGCCCTGTTAGTGGAGTCACACCAGAGAAACACACAGGGCAGACATTAGAGAAAAGGAAGCAGTGCTGATCTAGAGGGGCCCCTGCTCACTCTTTCCACTTAATACTGCATCCCTCCTCCTTTTATCCAGTGTTTGAATATCCATTTTCCTCAGAAATGAGGATGGCAATAGATGGTAGTAGTTGTTTTTTAATGTCCTGAGTAGACAAAATAAAATGATATCAACACCATGTTGTAACTGGGAATTACTATTCTTATTACCTGGGACATAATGTTAAATCCTTACTAGGCGCCAGTCTTTGATGCTGAATTGTGTAATTCTATGCTCTATAGTGAACGTCTACATCACAGAAACTAGTGTCAGATACCCTTGCTTAATTTCTCTTTCTCTTGTACTTCCCAAAGAGCCAAAGACTGTACTGTGCCTAAAGCAGACCAAAAATACTGATTTTAATGGCAACCACCCCTGAATGTTCCTTGTTGGGAGAAACTAAGGGATACTTAGAAAGCACAGGCTTCTGAGTCCAACTAACCCAGATTCCAGTGCAGTTCTACTCGGCTGAATGTCCACATTAAGCTTGAGGCATGACATCATCTTGCCAAGGTCTCATCTGAAAAATTGGGTGGGATGCATGGCTGGTTCAGTCAGTGGAGCATGTGTCCCTTGATCTCAGGATCATGAGTTCGAGTCCCATGTTGGTTTTAGAGATTACTTAAAAAAAAAAAAAAAACTAAAAAATGGAGGGAAAATAAGATTAAAAAAACCCTCACCTCATGGGTAGTAATGATGTTGAAGTTATCACAATACTATGGTCAACCCAGAGTAAGCATCCAAGAAATAATGGCTATTACTATTATTGCATCATGTCACTGTAACTGAAAATGAGGGAGTGAGAGTGAACAGTATTCAGATGCCACCTGTGTGCTCCTAACTCTTCTTAATTCTTTGTGAACAGTGATATCCCTGTGGCTACTGCTGGCTACCTCCAAGGGGGAGTTAGGGCAAAAAGTAGTTGCTAATGTCTGGGCTACTAAGTCATTCTATTCAGTTTTTGAAAAATGGAACACTCTAAAATGCTATACCCAGACACTAATCCATGCATTTAGCAGATGTACTCTCTTTCTAATCTCTACAAGGACTCTTTGAGGTAGGTGTTTCCAGACCCATTTTAGAGATGAGAAAACTGATGTGGAACCAGAAAGCAAATTTGGGGTTGTCCTTGTCTCCCTGGTAAATTGGTCTCTACAGCCCTTTCAGTAGGAACACTCCATCATGCTCCTTCCCCCCTGGGACAAGGGAACTCATCCCTAACAGTGTCCTGGGAGGTCCAGGGGTGGGGTCAGGTGGGGGGGTGGGATTTAAAGTCATTTTGCAACAAAAGGGATTTTAATTTTTGATTTGTATTGTGTTTTTGTCCCCAAAGTAAGATGGCACAAATTGCCATTCATGTGCTATTTAAAAATGTGAAGAATTTTCTGTTGTCTGAGAGATGAAGATATCCTCTCAAGTATGCACTAAGGTTTCATTTGACTCCCTGAACATGATGAAATGGATTTGCCATGGAGGCTCATTAGTGTATAGGGTTCCAATTTCCCAAGCCAGCCCCTTCTCTTCCAACCTCCTCCCTTCCTCCCAGCAGGCATTTGGGTGAAGCTTGTGGCTCAATGAACTATGGAAATCCATCCTGGCACAATTAGATGGAGTAAGAAAACAGAAGACTGCTCTGAGGTGTGATTTGTTAGGTGTAATGTGACCATCCTTCATTGTATAGCCGAAGGCATTTGTGTATCAAACAAGTAATTCAAAAATCCTAAATATTTTATGTTCCTAAATACATTTTTAATACACGCTAATCTAAAACCTGTTAGGCTGCAGCCTGCTCCCCTGACCAGAAGCCCATCTCTCAAGAAAGCACCAGAAACATCCTCTCATTAATTCCCAATTTCCACTTCTTACCTTTTGGATTTACCATATATGTGCCTTTTTTTCCTCCCGAGGATTAAAAACCATTTACATGACAAGCAAGAAGATGCATCCCAGTGTCCTAGATATTTCATCTCTAAACAAGCAAGTATCTGATATGTACCAAAGATGTGTGAAGTCAGGGGTTGAGCCTACTCCACAGTCTATTTTTTTAAACTACTTTCAGGGTGCCATAATAAACACTAGCTTGGCACTAATATTCTTAGCTCTGGCATTTATTAAAACATAAGCGATAAAAGATAAATAAGCCCAATTGCAGTGTGAAAGTTCAGGTAAGTTACCTAGAAGAACATTCTATAAAAGCAAAAACAATAACAATAAGACCCAAACCCAAATACCCCCCAACACAGGTGACCTAATACACCGAATGACTCCAGACTGCCCCTTTGACATCTCCTGGTCTTTTACCACCTAGTTTTACAGGCACATTATCCCTTGCCCAGGGGCACAGTTTAGCAGAGCCTATATTCTATAAAGATCCAAAAAGGAGGAAGAAACTTCTTTGCCCCTGTTGGTATATGAAAACCATGGTGAAAGCTGTCTGAATTATTCAGGGTTGTGGTGACTGGTCATGGAGTCTTGATATACTGCTGCCATTAATGAGAAGAGCAGTCTTCACGGAGAAGTACCAAGAGCCTTATGCCTATTTAGAACACTTTAATGTAGAAACCAAATAAATCTTCCTGTTTTGTGTAGCCTCTATTTAAACATAAACATATGATTTAGACATGTTCCCTCTTGTTAAACATCTTTTTCTCTCCGTTCACTTAGCGCAGTTCACGTTACTATCCTTACATGTCCAATAGCAGTGGAATAATTTGAGACCCACAGCTTTATTTAATAATGTAATTATCCTATATTGGATTACTTAAAGGGGCTTTGTATTTTTAAGTTCTAGTTTTTCCTATACTGGTGATATGCTCTGCCATGGTAAATGATTCAGGCTTCAATCAAAAGCTCTAAACTCAGTTTGGAAAAATATCGAGTGTTTTTGAATAAGCCAGGATTAATGCAAGAGCCAATTTGCAACCACAGTGGGTGACCTTTCTACTCCTGTTCAAAGACAGTGGTGTGGAGGCCGGCCCAGAGGACAGAGCCAAGCAACGACAATGGCCTGATTCCAACTACTTTGCCACCTCAGGCAGGTTGCATAAACTGGAGAATAAAGTCTGAGTTTTCTTCAGGGTAAGCTTTCTGAAACCTGCATAGCCTTCCATGACATACCTAGTGCACTCCCAAGTGCTGTTTAAAGAATGAGCAAGTGAATGAATGCACGAATGACTGAGTGGATGAACGAATGCTTCTGGACATTCTGACAAAACAGTTGTAGAAGGGAGTACAGAAGGAGCCATCCTTCCTGCCTTTATGAGCGCATTCACAACCTGAGCTTCCTGTGTTATTGTCAGGAGAGATTTTATTTGAGCTTTTCCTTAACTCAACTCAATCTGGTCCAGTTAACCTGTATTGACTGCTCTATGCCAAGCACTGGGCTGAGTACCGACCACGGAAAGACAAGGAAGAAGAAGACACTGATGCTGCCCTTCAGAGCCACACAGTGCCCAGGGCCCCCTGCTCTTGCTAAAATCTGAAGGTTACTCCCTTTTCAGTCCTTTGCCAGAAAGTCCATGCATTCTTTCATTCTCAGTGTTCTGAGCATCTATGCTGAGCTGTGCTGGATACTAGGAGCAGCTGGGAAAAGAAACCCCTGACTCATGGGTGCCAGTCTTGGGGGGTGGGTAGACAGTAAACAATAGCCATCAGCTAAATGTGTTTTTCTGAGGAATTGTCAAAAGTTATTTCATTTGTTTTCATTCATTCAACAAATATTTAATGAGCACCAACTATGTGTCAGGCATTGGGGTTATAGTCAGAAATAAAACAGATAAAAACCCTTATTTTCCTGGGGCCTACAGTCATTAAGTATGGTGTATAGTGTATGGTGGTGTGGTGTGTGTTGAGTGTGTCTGTGTCTGTGTGTGCACATGTGTGTTAGGGGGAGAGAGGGATGGGGCAGAAGAGCTAGATAATAAAACTGGAAGGAGAAAACCTAGAAGAGGCAATAATGGGAGACAAGGGATGGAACTGGGGATGAGTTCAAATTGAGTGGTTAGAGAGGTCTCTCTGCTGAGACCTAAAGAATAGAAGGAACTAGCAAGGTTAGGAGGAGAGGGGAGGAGAGAGAAGAACACAGGACATTACATGCAGAGAAAACAAAGAATACACAGGCACCGGGAGGAACATGGTGCAATGCCAAACTCAAGGGTAAACACACACACATGCACACAACATGGTCGCACAAATATGTCTCACAGCTGATGCATGTTCTAAATTTGAATCCAGACTCCTTTTTTCTAAGTTCCCAGTAGGTTTAGCATAGAAGCTACCTCATAAATCAATTTCCATTGTTAAAAATTGACCAAAATTTGTTTAATGCCACCTTTTCCTCAAACCTTACATATGTATGGGTTTTCTTGTTTTTAAAAAATATGTACTTATTTTTAGAGACAGAGAGTGGGGGATAGGGTGGAGAGAGAAAGAGAGAGAGAGAAGCTTTGTGCTATCAGCACAGAGCCTGACCGTGGGGCTTAATCTCATGCACTGTGAGATTATGACCTGCGCAGATATCAAGAATCTGATGATCAACTCACTGAGCTACCCAGGTGCCCCTGTTTTGTTTTGTTTTGCTTTATTTTAAGTAGGCTTTTCGCTCAGTGTGGAGCCCAATCCAGGGCTTGAACTCACAACCCTGAGATCAAGACCTGAGCTGAGATCAAGAGTTGGATGCTTAACTGACTAAGCTACCCAAGAGCCCCTACATACGTATGTTTTGAACACTTTGCTGAGAACCAAACTGCATCCTCCATGAACAACAAATAGATAACTTTTCCCATGAAATAGCTGATTTCCACAGAATTTATAAGATGAAAGTCCTGTTGCTCTGACATATGCACAAGGTTGAGGGGTGGCTAGAACATGCTCATCTCCTGTAGACACACATGTTAGAGTCACAAACTGGGAAAACAATCCCTCCCATTTGGGTGTTTACATGAACATATACCAACCTAATTAAATGCCACTCCTCAACCACTCTGCATGAAACATACCTATTTTCTTAGGCATTAAGGAGCCTGTTTAATTATACCAGCTACAGGGGCCTCCTTCCCCTTCTCTCTGCAGACTTATCACCACACCAGACACAATGCCCTTTCCAGCAAAACTCTCCAAATTCACTGATCAAGATGTTAGGTTTAAGAAAGACCCAATATGGCTTGTTGACATGCTCTAAGACTTACAAATCTTTAAAAGATTAAAGCAATCTGCTGTCTACCATGTATGCCTTCTATAATTAAATGCCCAGAAGAGCGAGGAGGTGTTTGGAAAAAACCACCCGGGGAGAATACGTAATAAGAGCTAGACTAGCCTCATGCTACAGTGACTGGTTCCATTGCTCATGGCTAATTTGGCTTCCAAGATGCCCACCTCCCAGATCTATACCCTTGGGTAATCCTCTCCCCTCCCTGAGTGTGCGCTGCACATCAGCTGACAAACAGAATTAGGCAAAGGTGATGCATATCATTTCTGAGATTAGGTACAAAAGGACTGTGGTCTCTGTCTCACTCACCCACTGTGAGGAAGATCAGCTGCCATGTTAGTAACTGGTCCACGGAGGAGCCCATGTGGCATCGCAACGACCTGAGGGGGGGCCCAGGCAACTGTCAGCAATGAATGAGACCCTCAGGCCAACAGCCCTCAAGGACCTGTGGCCTCAACAGTCAAGTGAGAGCTCAGAAGTAGGTCTTACCCCAATGAGCCTCGAGATGAGTATAGCCCAGGTGGGATCTGCAACTACAGCTTTGAGAATCCCTGCACCCCCCCCCCCCCGCCCCCGGCGCTAATCAGAGGCACCCAACCAGACTCCTGATCCATAGAATGCTAAATAACAAATGATGTTCAAAAACACAAAATTTGGGGTAACTTGTTATACAACAAGGGATAACTAATACACTAATCTTTAATACGGGATACATTTACACATACAGTCTGTGAAGCGAAGTGCTAAATAGCAATTTTCACTATGCCTGAAAATTAAACTAATTTCTGCTGAGAAGTGGGAAAATGCTTCATACAACTGCCTAAATCTTGAAACAATTGCCTACATGAGAGGTCTTTTCTTTTTGGGGGTACCCACAGAAATTTCTAAGAATACTACTTGACAATATGAGCATGCCTTTCTGGATGGAAGTGGCAAAGCAAAAAAACAATCTTATTAACTAAGGCTAACTTTGTTTTATCTTCTCTAAGCAACTAAAGAAAGAAGGGCTGCTATTACTTGTCTTTTTAGCACCCCCATAGTACCCTGGGTATAATAATAAATACTAGTTGAATTGAATTGGATAAAAATTTGCAGTCAAAAGGCCTCTGTTTAAAAATAGAACTGTCTTTCAAGAGCAGTATTGTATTACATCCTTAGCTACCAGAGAAGAAGCCCAAGCCTTGTCTCTCTTTTCCTTCTCCCACCTTTTCAGGATTCATCTTTTAAAGGCCCTTGACACAGCTAACCAGTTAGAATTCTGTTGCCTATAAGCACAATCTTCAGATCCTGTAGACACACAAACCTACAATCCTCATGGCCAAGACGGGGTTTTTCTTTGCTTAAAAAGAGAAACAAACAAACAAAAAGGGCAGAAAAAAATAAGGCCAAAAAAAAAAAAATTAAGACAACTGAGAATCTCAATATTCTGACATGCTGAGAATGTTTTCGCTCTGCTGCTTTGAGGGGTCATTTAAGGAATTCGGGGGGTCAGGAGTGATTTGAACACCTGCTTGGCTGTCTATTGAATTACTGATCTATAACATCAAAAATGTGGAGTGAGAAACAGGACCTATAACTGTAAAGAAAAAAACCCAGAGCCTGTTGATAATTTTAAAAGACACTGCCATTTATGTGATTCATACAATTTGCATTAGGAAAAACATCTTCAGCTTTTTACTCAATCCTTCTTTTTGCCTGCCCAGATAGTTGGGGACGCGTATTTTACAACCCAATGCATTGTTGCTGAACACACATTCAGCTCCCAGGAGCACAAAACACAATTAGAGTATTATGGAGAATATTCACAAGAAACAGAATGGAACAGATTATTTCACTTAAGACACACAGAATTCAATTATTTTCTGTATTTATAACCCATGTACACTCAATTTTGGAATAATTTGGTGAGGAGACGGAGTACTACAGCAGGGTTCCCTCTGAGTTCTAGTAATCTGATATACACTCTGGGATTAACCCAAAGCAAAAGGATTTAATGGCCCAGCAGGCAGTCTCTATTTTGAAGATCCTTCATCTGAGATCCCCAAGCCATTTTGGCTGGGACCCTTTCCCCTTCCCTTCGTGTCCTTTTTCTGATGTTTTTTCACTTTTTAACAGAACCTAGCCTTGCACACTTTAAAGATGTGTCCCCTATCACCACCACCACAAGAGGAGAAGAGAGGAGGTGTCTAGGGAGTGAAATACATTTTTAAACTGGGAAGGGGTGGTTAAGAATGGGAAATAGGAGAGGCTTTTTATTTTAATAGAGGAAAGGGAGAGTACTTAAAATAAATTCAGTGTTGTGCACATTCAGCAGATCAACACTAGTCTTTGGGAGTTGCATGGTGAGGGGGGGGTTGGAGAAGCAGCAGGTTTGGTACTTTCATTGGTGTACCAATATGGAACATCTGGAATGCAGATTTTGTCTCCTGACACCGTCATTCTCCCATCTCATCCTACTTTGTTGAGGCTCGTGGAACAGATGCCCCCTCAAAGTCCTTTAAGACCTAAATGGTACAGAACCGAATGGAGACCTGACTAGAAACCTCAAACATGGATCAAAAACTGTACCTCAACAGAAGAGTCTCATCATAGATGGGATGCCAGGAAGTTTAACTCATTCAAATCGACTTTTTTTTTTTAATGATAATTTTTCATACAATAGTTAGTAGTCCAACGGCTCAACCAATAAATTACTTATTAATAAGCTATTAACAGTCTAGTGCTATGATAGTCTTCACTGAGACAATAATGTTAGGATTTGGCCCTTGGCCAGGAAAGCCAGGGTCAATAGATAGCATCTGCTAAAGGTCTAGAAGAAGCCAGGCCATGGTTTGGTGCTCTCTGCCCACATAAATTTCATTTGAGATTCACAGGCCAGCAAGCTGAACCCAGTTTAGAGATAAAGAAATGGAGTTCGGGAGAGATTAACTAAGTAGACCAACATGACACCCAGCTCCCAACTGGCAAAGTAAGTATTCACATTTGGTTCTCTCATGCTCCAGACCATGAGGTTATAGTCTAACCAGGAAAATAAAATGCACATGTGAAATTATTAATCAGCACTGTCTTCAGGTTCCAGTCAAGTCTGACCTGCTAGACCCCATGAAATCTGACCTTATTTTCCATTAACTCCCTGCCCTCTTGCCCAGCAGAGACCATATCTGATATTACTACGTCCTCCCTTCCTATCTGCCTACAGCTCCTTCTACCAAGGATGTCTCCTTCTGTCCCTATCACTCCTCAAAAACACCTTCCATGAAAGCCTTAGTTACTTTCAAGGGCCTGCTCACAAGCTTCCCTTCTCCAGGATATCTTCAGCATGGTTACTGGCTGCCATGTTCCCACTCACACACATTTCTTTTCACAGTCAATGCCTATGCCCTTAGGCCTTACTGTGGGCCCCAAAATAGAGCCCTGGTGTTTTGGCACAGCCAGTCCTTCCATCCCTACAGACCCTGGCTTTCCCCTCCTCTTTTCTTTGCCGCCCCTTTAAGACCAATAGGTTCCTTTTGCTTTATTTACAGAAAATGGGCCAAACAGAAGAAAGGTTTAAAAGCTGTAACAGTCTGAAGCTTTGCTCTGGAGAGTGCAAGGTGGCAGTCTGAGGAACCGGGGAGGGGGACATGTCTACACTGAAGATATGTTTTGTTTGGCCCACAGCGTTTTTGAAAGTTGGACCAAACCGCCAACTAAATTTACACAAAAATCTGGATTTCTGACACTTCTCTTGAAAAATGAAAAGATCTGGCAATATGAAATGACATTCCAGTCCAGCAGTGATCGGCAGGATGAAAAGGGCACCACTCAAACGAGCCATGTGCTCCCTGGTTCCCTCAAGCACCATATTTTCTCCCAGATCTGGCTCATCCCACCTCACCTTACCTGCCTGGCCTATGGGCACTTACACAGGTGCATCTGCTCTAGGTCCCTTTCTCCCCTGCACAATTGGAGACATCATGGAGGAGGTGGCTTTTGAACAGGGCCTTGAAAAACAGATACAACTGTTGTGAAGTTTTACTTCACTGGGAAATGCCTCAATGAATTCCACACCCTTTTTCTAAGACTGCCTGTGTTAGTAGTTAGTTTCTAATATCATTCCTCCACTTGTCAGTGGCATGGTACGCTGTTTTTGCCATCTGTGTTTTGAAATCAAGACACCTCAAGTTCCCATTCAGTCTCTGTCACTTACCTGATGAAAGAATTTAGAAACCTCCACAAGTTACCTAACGTCTCAGTTTGCCCTTCTGGAAAATAGAGAGGACACTACACCCTACCTCAGAGTATTATCGTTGCAAGGAGTAAATAAAAGGTCACATATAAAGGCGTAAGCATACAGTTTTATTATTATCTTTACTAATATCATTTTAGGGGCAACTGAGTGGCCCCTGTTCATTTAGAGTCTGACTTTGTCTCAGGTCATGATCTCATGGTTCATGAGTTAGAGCCCCATGTTGGGCTCACTGCTGTCAACACAGAACCTGCTTCCGATCCTCTGTCCCCCTTCCCCCCCTCCCTCCCCTGCTTGCACTCTCTTTCAAAAATAAATAAAAACATTAAATATATATACAATTTTAGATCAGAGGTCAGGCAAACATTTTCTGCAAAAGGGCCAGATAGTAAATATGCTCGGCTCTGTGTATCACATGGTCTCTATCACAATGACTCAATTCCGCCACTACAATTGGAAAGCTGCCAGAGACAATTTATAAACAACTGGGTGTGGTTATGTGCCAATAAAATGTATTTACAAAACAGGCGGTTGGCCAGATTTGACCTATAGGCCTTAGTTTACAGACCCCTGTTTTCGACAACCCCACAGTCACCCAGTGTAAATCAGCTCTGAAGATGCTACATAGGTGTCTCAGTGATATCTAGAAGAGTAAAATAAGTGCCTCCAGTGGGCATCAGTGGCCGTCTCTAACCTGTTTACTGGATTCACCTCAAGTGCACAGAATTATTATAAGTCATCTGTGTATCAGTCAACCACCAATTTGCACATTCTTAGAGAGCCAGATAGAAGCTTTCAAGACCCTTATGCTGAACAAATAATGAAGTGCTAAAATAAACAATATTCATGAAGGCTCAACTGGATAATAATAGGTCAGTACATGATGAAAGTCCCAATATCAGTCCCTCAATATATTCTAAAGTGACAAGGGACATGAACGTCAGAGTCCTGACAAATTGAGGAAATCCAGGTTTCAATCCTGGCTCTGAGTCTTAACTATATGTGACCTTAGGCAAGTAACTTCACCTCCCTGGCCTCAGTTGTCTTATCTATAAAGTAAGAAATGTCACCATACAACCAACATTAGAGAATTTCTTAGAGAATTAAATGAGCATTTAATTTATATACCAATATATATGCAATGCCTGACACATAATAGCTAGTCTATAAACAGAAAATGTTGTAACTTCATTGAAAACACCATGCGTAAAATTTTTGCAGATGGTTTTGAAAAAATAGGAAGTTGGGGCATCTTCTCTTTATCTTCACATTTCAATGTGCAAAGATAAAACTAAAAGAAAAATGTTTGAATGGGGTTCTAAGATGATGGAGATGGGTTCCCTCTATTATGGATAAATCAGTCAAGTTGCTTTTCCCTTCTTACTATGAGAGAATGAGCAAGCTCTATGAGAACCAAAATTTATATTTATGTATTAGTCAACTCTTATATACCCACTATAGAGACATGACACATAGTAGGCATGCAATAAACATTTCTGAATGAAAGAAACCATCCACGAATATCAGATGTAGCAGGAATGCCAATTCCATTTATCACCAAGGGTGCCGTCTTGACAAAACTTTTCTTAAGTCAGAATAAATGTTACCATCAGTGGGTACTCTTCTAGATATCACTGAGACACCTATGTAGCATCTTCAGAGCTGATTTACACTGGGTGACTGTGGGGTTGTCGAAAACAGGGGTCTGTAAACTAAGGCCTATAGGTCAAATCTGGAATGAATATGGAAATGAAGGTAAGGTCCAGAGGAGAGTGTGAATATCCAGCCTGGTTTCTGTGTCATCATCAACGCTTGGGTAAGTATCTTGGCATTAAAGTCCATACTGTCATTAGTGATTTTATGAGGGATATACCACAGAAGGCACCATCTCCTGGTATAAGACAGGTTGCTGGAATGACCCTCCCTGATACACCCATGGGAAACACTCGCCTAATTTCCTCAGAGTACAACCTTAAGAGAGCAGCCCTTCCTCAAAGCAGTGGACCCACTGTGCCCGAGGGCATGGGCTTCTAGTTCTACTTGTCACTCAAAACTCTGAGCACATGCCGAAGATTTTAGCCTTTCTGTGTCCACTGAATAAAGGGGGCTAGGCTTGCTCTCTTGAACTTTCTGTAAATCTATTAAGATGTCCATGATAAATAAGACATGAGCCTTTTTCTTAGATGACCATGGCAAGTCTTCCTGATCTTCTTTATCAACAAAGACAAGGAACATCCAGCCAGTCATGCCTAAAACCAAACATGTCTGTGCAGAGGGCAGAGCCAGAGAAACCAGTGGCACCTGCGGATCTGCCAATGTTCCAGCCAGAAGGTCTCTGAGAATCTGAAAATGTCACCCCATGTCAGAGCCCTTCACTCCACAATGCAAATTTCCAACTAGAATGTCCTCAAAGTTGGGTAGTCACCGAGGAAAAACAACTAAACCTGAGCCTGTCATTGGGGAAAGTCAGAGAAGAAGGCAATGAAGAACAGTTTTATTCTCAAGTATACTATCTAGATAGCTTTTGTCCAATGGTACCCTAACCTGAGCTCAAACCAGAGGATGGCAAGAAACCTTGGACTAAAGGGAAAACAGGATTCTGTCAAAATGATTTCCAACTCCCATGTTCCACAGGGGGCTTGGGGAATGCTGGGGACAAGCGATCGGTGATAACTTGGCCTGTTATCTTTGTAGCATGGAAGGCTTCCCATGTGGGGGTTAAAACAAAACAAAAACCACACGTCCATATCTGTATGTACATACACAAACAAACACTTTATGTGTGTGTGTGTATATATATATATACATATACATATTTTTAAAACATATTCTTCCCTTAAGAAGAATACACCATATTAGCAAGTTTAAATTATTTGCACTTAGTTCTTTGTCTCCAGTTATACTGTGTTCTTTTGTGCTGGTAAAACAACATGTGCTTTAATTAGCAAATATCTGTAAATAATTTACTTGCTTTTCAAATACAGCAGAACAATGGGGTCAATTTTCACATACATTTACCCAGCATGCATCTTGGGTCTTAAGCCAGACTCTCCCATTGTTCAATAACTGTATCAAGCTGTCCAACGCTTGCTGCTTCCTTGGTGGAGGGTGGGGGTAGGGGGCCACAAACCCAAGTTCCAGTAGCAACATCCCATTTCCCAAGACCCCAGAAGGCAAGCACAGAGTGTTGTCCAGCCGGAGCTAAAACAAACTCTTATGATCTCTAACCCTGGGGCCTTTGGCAAGGAACGTGGGAGTATGCCAAGGGCAAGGGGCATTTCACGGCTGAAGGATACAGGTGCTCCACTGCCCCCCTGCCTCCGACCCCTGACAGTGTGAGCCCCAAAACGTAGGGTGCGATGGCTGAGGCCTATGAATCACAGCTTTATGCAGAAGGCTCTGCAGGGTTAAAGCTGGGCACCACACATGCAGTGCAAAGAAAGATGTTAAATCAAATGAGAATGACTGCTCCAAGACTGGAGGCACTATTATTTTGAATAAGATTGAAAAGGCCAGAAAAAGCAATTCAAAAACATTTCAATTATGTATTTCCCAGAACTACATCTTTGAGCAACTAATGCAAATGCTACCACCACAATAAAACTTCTTCCCACATAAAAGCATATAAAACAGGTTGAACAGCATATACTTTATATATCATATGCATATTTTTGACTATTAATAAAAAATTCAAAATCTATGTATGCTTTACTCTCCTAAGCAATACAGTAATTATGATTAAGGGACAGGCAGCACAAAAAGAGCCAATTTATCTTCCTCGTGCTCAGGAATACTATTGTGTAACTAAGCAACTAAAGACAAAATATGGTCTAATTAATTCACTCCTATGCTTATTTAAAAGACACAATTAGAACATTTTTATTTTCCAGCCTGCACAGTAGCTCAACATGCTTGAGGGTGTAGAAAGCAAAGCCTATTATTCTCAAAGACAAGAGTTTAATGTTTAGTGCCACTGATCAGGCTTGGAACTCAACGCTGGGGAGGAGGGGGTGTGTTCCACAGTCTGGGTGTGCACGGAGTCAGGAGAACAGAAAGGTAAGGTGAAGAGGAAAAATGTCCGTGGGGCCACGGTCTGGACTAGTAACATGTGGCCTCTCCCCCGTTTTCCTCACTGTGGCACAAGAATGCAGATAGGGCTGTGAACTTGATGGTCACATGTGCAAGGACATACACTACTGTGCATCTGTTTATACAGCCACAGAGATTCTATAGAAAATTCATGTAATTAAACCACATGTCCTCGTCTATGTGATAAATGTCAAATATCCATCTTTGATGCTGCTAACAGTGCATCTGATTTTAAAAGCGGAATTAATTTACGCAAGTGTGTGCTGGAGATTGATGCCATTAGCATGATTCGAAAGCACTTTTTCAGAAATAATCATCATCTGCATGTTTGAAATGTGTTGTGGATACGAACACTCACAGGCCAGGACGTGAGCCATGCTCCGAAGGCCAAGGCCTGGGTTCTAATCTCCAGCAAGCTGGCAAAGATCACGGCGTGGCTGGAAAAAGCCATCCGTGCCTGTGTAAGGGGCACAGGAGCAAATTTTTCAAGAAATGCAGGAAACCCACGACCACATCTCTGAAAAGCCAATGAATCTTTCAGCCAACAACCAATAAATTTGTTTGAAATTTCTTTAAAAGCCAAACCAAAGGGTAATCACAGGCTACAATATTATTCTGAGTGGAAGATGGCAAATATCCAACTACCCTGGCTATAAAAAATGACACATAAATACATTTGATTAGAGCAATTATATTCTGGATATCAGTTAAAACCAGACTTTGATAAATGGGCTTGTGTTGTGTATCACTAGATGCCGCTAAGAACAATGGTATGCTTGATTAATAATTAATAACCAAGTATTTACATGTATGGACTCATGTACTTCATAAAAATAACATTTCCTTAGTATGTGCCTGACACTCTAAATATCAAGGGAGGTTTTAATTGCTTACAATTTTGACTCACTATCAAACACTGGCCTAGTTAGGACCATCAGTCTGAAAAACACACTGGCTGGAAGTAGCTGGAAACCACACTCAGGTGAGGAGTGAGTGTTCCCCTCAAGTCCACTCTGTGCTCAGATTGCCACCCCACAGCCCTGACTTTTTGTGGGCAGAGGGCCGAAGATTGGATGGAGATGCTGGCTCCTAGCCTCATCATCCAGTCCCAAATAGACACTGATTTCTGTAGTGAGTACGCCTAAAGAAAATCCTTTACACTGCTTCACATCCTTGGTGCAAAACAACTATGGACTTTAGAAGAGAAAGAAAAAGTGTGAGATGGGGTGCTGCAGCCGGCCAATGCGTGAATGGCCATTTGCAGGTCCTCTGCCAGAAGACACTGGGCCAGGCCTAAAGAGTGCAGGCTGTGGGAAAGGACATTTTCAATGACTCTGTCATTCAGTCATTCAATCAATACTTAGTAAATAGCACTGAATACTATGTGGGGGCCCAGAGGTGAATAAGGCCCAACCCTCAGTTCCTGAGAACAGCCCTAGGGTGGGGAGGGGGAGGAGGAGTGAGAGGCAAAGGGAAAGCAGACAGATAAGCATCACAGAAGGCACTTGTACAAAGTACAGGGGAGGCTCAAACCAACCACGGCCCAGTAAGAACCCTGAGGGCAGGGATTCTCGTCTATCTTGTTCGAGGCTGTATCCCCAGGGCCTAGAACAGGCTCTGGCACAAAGTAGGTGCTCTATAAATAAGCACTGAGTGAATGAAACTTCAAAGATAAAGACAATACTTTCTAGTTTCCAGAAAGATCGCTATAAATAGTGACTTTAGTTATTCTCCACTGTAACTAAGGAGCTAGAGAGAGTCTGACAGCTTTTCTGTGACCCGTGTCTGTCCAGGAGGGTAAACCACGAGCTCTTATGGGGCTGAGACCCACTCTCCTTCATCTCTGTATCCCTTGTCCAGCACATAGTAAACCTTCCATCAGCATCCGAGGAACTGAATACATTCTTGTTCCAAAATCATGCAGATAGCGAGCCTTCTCTTGACCAGATGTCACATTTATTGTCAGCACAATTCACCGCATTATATAATGTCTTGTGCTGTTTTTACCTTTTTAAAAACATGTTGATCTCATCTCTCTATCAAGATTGATAAGCTTCTTGAGAAACAGGGTCACATCATGAACTGTTTGCATCCATCTCTGTACGGAGCCGAGCTCTAAGTATATGGCTAGCATTTGATTAGCTAGTAGTTTTTGATTAGCTCAAGATGGATGATACCAACGTTTGCTGGAGTTAGGATCTTAACCATACAAAATATAACTCCATATATATTCTACCGGTTCTCAAATTTTAACATCATTAGACTCAATGCTGAAACAGTTTTGTTTATGTAAATATTTTTGACATATTAATGTTAAATTATTTCTGAATACTACTGGATCTTGCTCCAATCCAAGTAACAATCACATTCCCTATTTCAGATCAACTCCACAGGCCAGAGGTTAGCAGACAGTTTGTAAAGGGCCAAATGGTAAATAATTTCCACTGTGCGGGCCATATGGTCACTGTCACAATTACTTGACTCCTCCACTGTAACCTGAGAGCAGCTATAAACAATGCATTAAATAAATGAGTCTATGTTCCAATTAAACTTTATTTACAAAAACAGACCTAGTGGTCCAGATTTCCCCTCCGGCCTTAGTTTGCTGATACTTGTCACAGTCCAATAAGTTCTCTCCATAGAATTCATTAGTTCTCACCCTAGTTCTAAAGGGCCAGCCAGTCGAGTAAAGTTATTCCTTCTCATAGTTTAAGACCATTTCTAAAAATAATAATAACTAATATAACTGCATCTATCCTTTGCTGAACTCTTGTGTATTAAGTACTATGTTAGTTGGCAGGCCTTTCTCATTATTATTTCTAATACTCTTGGCAAAGTAGAGATCATGAAGTCCATTTTACAGAGGGGGAAACTAAGGCTCAGAAAAGTTAAAGAAATTGTCCAAGGCCAGTGAGGTCACTGAAGATGTCAGAATTTTTAAAAACCAGCTCAAGGATACAGACCAGAGACTGAGGAGCCATGCAGCCCCTCCTAGATTTCAGAATGTGTCTGAGCACCTGAGATAGGATACAATCAGGCAATCTTTGAAACAAATCTCGCTGATCCAGATAACAGATGCATACTTGAATACTAACATGTTAATCTTCAAGGAGCTTTTTATCTTGGTGACATAGCTAAACCCATCACATGGATGAAAGCCAACCTGATATGGGGAGACCTATACTGACCATTTGTCCTTAAGTAAACTAACGTACAAGCTGTCTTCTCATAGAGAAAACCTTTCTTTAGGAGGGTCCATGGCAGTCATCTCAAACTTCAGTGAGAACAGTAATATGAATATTAATGATAATAATAATGAGTCACCCATTATTGAGGAATCTTCTATGCACCAATTGTACGTACTTGGCATGTAATAACTCATTTAATCCCTAAAATAATCCCCAAACGTGGGCACTGTGTTTCCATTTTACAGATGAGAAAACTGAGGCACAGAGAGTTTAAAACTCGCCCAAGATCCCACAGCTAAAGCAAGACTGCTTAAAATGCAGGATCCTGGACCCCAATTACAGAGATTCCAATTGCATTAATTTCAACAGGGGCTTTGCAATATTAAATGTTGACAATTTTTAATGACATAAGCACTTTTAGAAATCCTGACTACATGCTAGCCTCTGTAATGCCCAGATGTGCTGGATCCTGACTCCCTGACAGAATTGGCTTACTCCTCCACACTCACAGCTGCAGGTGACCAGTAAAGCTTCTTGTAGAATCTGGCCCCCAGTCAGGCTGGAATCCAATCTTGCACATCCACCTATTTTAAGAGGGTATATTGCCAATAGATTAGATTAAGCGCTTGGCACTTTGAAAATGAATGTAATCAGAAGTTACCCAGTAACAGAACCAATTACCCACCTACTTTGCCTTTTTCCTCCTCTGAAGAGATACTGGCTGAATATGGCAATTGTGGGTAATTACTAAAGACACTTAACTCCTTGTATATGGCCCTGCTACTCAGTTTCATGGTAATTTAAGACAGTATCATGATTAGGCCTGGGAACCTCCACACAGACATAAAAGTTATTCTGCTTATTGTTTATAAATTAAGAATAGCATAAAGGCCACCACAATCATTACTCTTTCTATTTATGTAAGGACTATACAGTTAATGAAGTAGTTTTGCTCATACATATTTACAACAATCCATAGACAGCCTTATTATTGTTCCCATTTCACTGCTGAAGAAACTAAGGCTTAGAGTGTTTATGATCGTTCAAGGTCAAACAAATAATAAGCTGCAGAATCAAGATGTGACCCTGGACTGCTCTTCCTCACCCCTACCAGCCAGCGCTGGAAGTATATAAAGGCAGCAGTGCATATAAGTATGCAAGTCATTATCATAATCAGTACAACTAACAATAAATTGTCAATGGTTATGAATAATGGTACTAAAATGCAACTGTTCTTGTTAGATACCACTAGGTAGAATTAGGTGAACTTTATAAAATTAGAATGGTTCTTCTACCTAAAATCTAGTGACCTTTGGCAAAACTGATTGACCAGTCATGATTCTAAAATGAACAAGCACCCGCCCACATTAGTACATACTTCTAGAATATAAATGATAGGTTAAAACTCTGGTGTCCAGGGTGGGATTCAGTAGGAAAATAAACCAACCCTAAAACTTAAGAAGGCCTAGGTCCTAGTCTGGTGACCTTTGACAAACCACATAAGCTCTAAGCCTCTGTCTCCATCTACAAAATGGCATACAAAGTCCTGCCTATCCAGCCTCTTCCAATTATTGGAAGGATCAATAAAATATTCCCCAAAAAGGCCCTCTGCAGATCACAGCAAACCACACAGGGACGCTATTTCTAATCTCGCACAATGATAATTTTCCTGCATTTAGAACTGACGTCTTTACATTTCAAGAAATCATAAATAGACAGAACAGTTCTTTTAAACCAAAAAAGCATACTGAGTCCTGGCTGTCCTTTTGAAATGGATGCTGATGTCAGCGCAATCAAGAAAATTATTAACCTCCATTTGGTTACTTAAAATAAACTGTACTGGCTGATTAAATGTGCTGAACATTTTCTCCAAGTAACCGTCCACATCACCAAGAAACCTTTCTCTTTCAGTTACACTTTGCAAATGGCAAATGCATCATTCAAAACTATTTAAAATCAATAACAAAAATCATTTCACTGTATATAAACAAGTTAATGGAGTAAGTGAAAACAAAGCAAATTTCTTAATGAGAGGACCCTGTTGCCCCCTCTAGGTGCCGGCAGTAAATGCTGATTTCTGTAGGCTCTCCTCCAGAGGAGCCGGCTGCTGCTATTCAGCTAATGAATGACTAACTTAGGCCAGGGGGGAAATGACATCACCAGGGTGGAAAACCGATCTGCATTGGGAAACTTTCTACCTGCTTTACATTTGTCATAATTATTTTGCACAATGCAGCCTGCATTTGCATAATTTTGAGGCGTGTCATTATCTCAATTGAAAATTGTTTTAATATGGCTGAATAATTCACAATGACATCAGCCAAAGTCCTAATGAAATATACAAGTATAATCATACAGCTAATTACCAGCCGTGTTAGCATTAAAAAACAAATCATGCATAATATTAGACGATGTATACGCAGCTGAGGATTATAAATAGAGCCATCTCCCTCCCCAAACCCCCTAGAGTTTACTTTTAAATGGCAAGATTAATTTTCTTAGGTACGGCTCATAGAGCAGTGACGAAATGTACAGATCATTACAACGGTTTGCTTTCATTTCCCCTTAATGAACATTTAAAAAAAAAAATCGTGTATTTAAAAGCACTGTATATCTATTCATTACCATCAGTTCTAACAGATGCAATCTTGGGCTATTATTGTTTTTATTCTTAAATCAGAATTCGTCATTTAAGTACACCAACAGAAATTAAAACTGGACCAAATGGGGTCAACTTGGGGTCTTTAAAAGTATTTCAATTTCAATTAAAAAAAGAGAGAGAAAGTGTGACCACAAAATATCCCATAAAACACTGAATAATTTCCTTCTGGGTTTAGTCAGAAGTCTATTAGGCACCAGCTCTTTTCTGGATATTTAATCCTTCCCTTTTCCAGATCACAGGCCATGTTGAAGTAATAAATTTGAAAAGCAAATAATAAGAAATCAGGAGGGGGAGGGGAGGAAGACAGCTGCGCAGGAAAGTTGGGTCGGGGGAGGGGGGCTGAGCTAGACCTTGGGAGGGGAAAAGAGCTCAACCTGTTGGTAGGTTGCAAGATTTTTCACAGTATTTCTAAACAACACCTTTGCAAAATCGCAGGCAGACGTCGGGAAGTATGAACGTTTAAAATCCAAAGGGGGCGGTGGAGGGCAGGGGGGGGGAGGGAGGTGCGGCATTCGGGGAGGAAGGCGGGGCTTATTTCCGAAGAGGCAGATCCGAGGGCGAAGGTTTTGACGAACTCCAGTAATTAACCGGCAGAGACCACTGATGGGTAATTCGATCCTGGGAGAGGGAGGGAACTGTCGATGCCAAAAGTACAATCAACTACATCAGACCAAGGGATTCTGGAAGGACTGGCAGGCAGCTCCACGCTCCGGGATGAGTTAAACGCGGAACCATTCATTTAACAAAAAGACCCTACACCTACCTAGAAAGCTCGAGGGCCTGGCACAGAACTAGCTACCCTCAAAAGTCTCAGTTTGATCACCCTCCTCTCGCTTGGGAAACACAAAGCCTTGCCAGGCAGCCGCGCACCCTCCCTCCCCACCGCACCGAGGGCACTGCCTCCCCAAAATAGTTCCCCCGGTGGGTATCGCGGCGCTGAAGTCGGTCAGCTGACAAGGGGAGCCCGCAGAACTGCGGTCACACATGAAATGACGGAGGCGAAGGAAGGGAGGCGGCCGCTCGGGCGCCCGGTGACAGCAGCTCACCTCGGGCGTCCTCCCGGGAGCGCGGCTAGCGCCCCCGCGGCCGCCCAGAAACGTGCCGGCGAAGCTCGGTCCCTCCCCACCCTTCCCGGGAGCGCCGTCTGGGCACGGAGGCCGCCGGACTCCCGGTGCCAGTGGGCGAGCACACACCCCTCTGCCCTTCCCTCCCCCCGTCCCGGTCCCACACATCCCCAAAGATCGCGCTGGAAGACGTCCACTTTGCGTGGAGTAATTGAAAACTAGAACATCAAATGGTTGTCCAAGGGGGAGGGGGTGGGGGCGAGAGATAGTTGTTAATGCTTAACGTGTTTGTGCCGGTTACACGACCGCTTTGAAATCCGCCCGGGCAGATCTGCAAGTTATTTGAATGTATTATTCCAGTACCTGTCATTTATCACTTTATTCAACACGTCTTTGCCAACTCAATAGCTTTTGATCTCACTCTGCCTCCATTTCGTAATTTCCGCCCTCTTAAACATATCAAATACTTACTTAAAAAAAAAAAAAGTGAACAATATCGAAACCCACCGAAAGAAATCCACCCAGCCCCGACCAAGCCAGATGCGAAGGTAAAATTTTCAAAAGGCAAAAAATTATAAAAAAGCATGTGATGTTCAAGAGGCAGTAACAAGAGAGAGAACGATCACACACACACACACACACACACACACACACACACATCCTTGAACAAAACCCTTCTCGAACAAGTTATTTGATCTTGACTAAAATCAGCAGTTGGATCCTCTTTGTAAAGCTGACAGCCAAACTCTGACAATGGCAAAATACTCGAGCCCCAGCTAGTGGCGCTACCCCTTTAAAAAAGGAGTCGATCCTGCTCGCCTGCAGAAGTGAATACAGTATTTTCAAGCTTGCCCAGTAATAAGCATTACTAGGGGAGGGGGGGGGATAATAAAGAAAGAAGAGAGGGAGATATAAGTTTACCACCTCGCCATGGTCGCTATTTCTGCCCTGGGGAGTGTCTTCTGGGAGGAAATAAAGTTTAGAGCTGGATAAAAGTTGCCGGCTGGTCCTCTCTTCCCACAACAGCTGGAGCTCCGCTATGCAAATCGGATCCTTTGGCGTACATCTTACAAAGAAAAAGTCGCCAAGGGACAAAATTCTTGGTTTGCCTTCAAGGTGGAATTGAAAAGCCTTGTAGAAAATGTAAGGTCCGTGCAAGCCACACGGTGAGCCGACCCACTGCAGGGGAAAAAAAAGCACCAAATAAATAACGTAGCCATCAGAGCACAAACATCTATTCCCAGACACATTTACACACAGACATCCACACTCTTAATACAGAAGAGCCAACAGATATAAAGCTGGGTGAAAAAATAATAGAGCCCACAAATTTTCTGCCTCCCTTAAAAAAAAAAAAAAAAAAAAAAAACTCCGAGCACCCCCACCGCCACCTCTCCCTACTTCTCCATCTGAGGCGGTAAAATTACATTATGTATGTATGATCAGTGCAGGGATTTTTTTAAACAATAAAAATGATTTTGGGGGATGCAGAGGGTAAAAGTTTGGTGAAAAGTTTGTGGGGGGTGTGGGTGGGTGCAGAGGTGTGGGTGAGTTGGGGGGCTGGGGGGTGCCGGGGGGTGCCGGGATCGGAGGAGCGGAGGAGAGCGAAATACCTGGAGTGAGTTGGGCTCCATCTCGACGTTCTGAATTGATTGAACTCAACATTCTCTCCAAACTTGTTGGCTTGAATGGATTGCATCAGGTCCTGGCAGGGAAAAACATTCTCTGCCTTCGGCTGGCGTAATGTCTCAATATAAAACTGAGCTCTTGCCTCCCCTTCGGCACCAAAATGATTGAAAATATGTCCTAATATTTCTCTGACGACTCAATTTTCAGCTCCTGTCAAAACTGTGTAGGTTTCCTTCCAAATGTGGGATGATCAAATTCATAATCGGAAGAAAGGTTCTGTCCGATCTCGGCGGGAAGAGGATGGATCAAGGCAAAAAACATATAGGAAGGTTTGTAAAAATAAAATCTACCCTAGAACTGTGTGAAGATGAGATCTCCCTCTTCCTAATCTCCCTTGTCTAGGGGTGTCGTCTAATGAGATTTTTGGAGGAGAGGAGAGCTGGCGAGCTCCGCTTTGCATCTGACAGGACCTGCTTGTATATGTCTAATATAAAGAACATTTCCTGCAGAGATTCCGGGGCGCTGCTCCTCTTTCTAATGCTCCTTAGCAGATTTGCTGTTATTAGAGATGTAGATTTGTTTGATAGTTAAATTACGCTTCCTCACTGCCATGTTTTCGAGAACTAATCTGTTAAATTATCTTTTGATGCCTATTTACATGGAAGGGAAAAGTGGGTTATCGATTATATAAACATATAAATATTAATGCATTTGTTCGCTTCGCAAAAAAAAAAATACTCAGTGAAAAAAACCCCCAGAAAGACAAGTGAGCAATGCATACACATCTCAGGATTTTGCAAACAATATTGAAGGGACAGCGACTGCATTTAGGGACTGGAACAATAAACGATGCATGATAAATCAATAAATGCGAGCTGCGAGTCTGCTCGGAATATGAATTCAGGCTCCCGGTTCTGCGTGTGCATTCTTTAATTTTGAAGTATATACACTAGTACGTGTTTACAATGCTGATGGACGCCAAGGGCGCTCTCAAATGATAATGTGTTTATATAACCCAGTGCTACAGGAATAATATACCGACTCCTACCCCACCCCCATCCCCTCCCCCCGCCAAAAAAGGGAGGGGAGCTTCCTCAATAATAGTTTGAAACTGAAAAAATCCATTTGCAAACTAGTTAAATACAACCAGAAATTAAGCTGTTGAAAACCGGGGGCATGAACCGTAAGACAATAAAGGTTTTAAATGTGTATATTTATTGTTCTGGAGCCCTGGAGCATTTCGAGGTTTGCATGCACGGCTATTATGCAAACACAGAGAAACTTAAGAGCGACAGAACAAGGAACAGGCAGAGACTGCAAAGCCCTCGCTCGCTCCGACCCAGCTGCCCGTCCTCCGCCAAGCTAGATTGCATTTTCGCAGTGTTGATGTAAAATGGTGTACTCGCTTCCCCCATGCTCCCCACCCCCTTCCCCGCTCTCCTCCCACTCCTTCCAGCGCCTCCCGCCCCCCCCTCCTCGATTTTATTATATTGGCACCAATCTTTCTAAAGTGGGTCTGGCATGCTAAAAAAGTAAACATGTACTATATGGGGAATAAGGTCTGTATAGTATGACAGTTGAAACTTGATCTGTGATAAAATTACAGGATGTTGAAATTACTAGTAAGCTATTTTTAACGCTTTCGCAACGTTTCACCTCTAGTCACAGCATCTAGTTGAAACAGGATTACTTTAATGAAAATTATATTCACATGGCTGAAGTTAATACACCCGGCAGAACACAAATGCCTCATACTCAGTGACTTGAGGTGGAAAGACCCTCTGTGTGTATTTTTATGCCTTTTCATAACGTCTGCGTCCGCTGCAGTAAGAATTAGGGCACTTAACATTATCTAAACCACATTTTTGATTCAGAACATGGGGAAGTAATAAAAGGCAAGATCTATCTCGTTTCTATACACACAGAGATAAACGAAAGAAAATGGCAGATCCTCCAATTACAATAAGTAATAAAAGCCCGTGCCAGAGAGCCAGCATTCTTAAAGATGAAAACTATTTTAATAATTTAAAGTAATATCACAACTCTGCACCGTGAAGGAGGACAATGTAACAATTCGCAGCCTCCCATCTTTGCATTAGCCAAATTATGACTTGCACATCACTCTTTAATTATCTTCCTTGAAATTTCATCTGATCTTTCTATTTTATAAACATGGGTTACAAAAATAAATTACAGCTTTCTCGCGTTTTCTCTCTTTAACTTTATGATGCATACTGCAGACATTTGATTAGAATAAGCCATTTTTTTCCATTTTTTTACATATGAATAGACTTGACTGAAGGGCATTTTACGTATTTTTTTTTAATACAGGAAAGATGCCTAAGGCTTCAGTTAGTCTCTGTCCTGTTAGCGTAAATATATACATCCAGTTCAAGACATCCTATATTTAAAAACTTGAGTTGCAGTATTTTGACAAGATCATGTTTGAGATCGACTCTGAGTCAGTTTCCTGTATGACCAATGCAGTAGCATTTATGCAGGAAACCTCAACAGAATGCCTGAGGGTATCCCTGGATTGTATATTAAATCTCTCAAAAATACACAGCTCTTTGGAGCATCTAAGTAACTTCTGCTGGTTTTGGTGCTGTAAGTCTTTTTAAGTGTCTGTAAGGGACTTCATCTAATTAGAAACCCTGTTTCTATGTCTCTTCAAGGTAGACGCTGAACTAGGCTGCATGCTGCTTAGTCTCTCTTCTCGTAAACTCCCGATAAGGTATTTCAGATGTTAACAATTGCAGGGATCTAAGTCTGAATATTTTTGAATATCTGCAGTCTCATAATCAGATGAATGCTAAATTTCAAAGCTGAATCACAGGAGTATCTTCCCTCTCTTTTTACATCACTACCCACTACCATCCCCATGAAAATAATAAAATCTAATAAATCAAGCCTCTGGTCCAATCCTGTAAATGGCTTTTAAAATCACAGATCACAATGGTGTGTGTTTAAAAAAAAAATCAAAACAGAAACCAAAAACAAACAAAAAAACATTCTCTGTTTTACCTCTTTAATATGATGCTGATAGGCACCTGTAAATTATCTGTGTAGCCAATATCCATACAAAGAAAGTTTCAATTAAGATAAGGAGATTGTATTGAAACAGTTCTTTGAAGTAATGTAGTTAATAGCCTGTTTGATTTCTGCTTGTGAGAGAGTAATAACGTGGATTCAAGGCTCCATCAATCACAGAGCAGATGTAAGACTTGAGACACCGACACCCAGGGGAATAGAGGCAAACTCCTGCAGTGCAGGGTCCTTGGGCTAATGTAAAGTAAATACTCATAAACAGATTGAATGTTGTAAGAAGACAATCCATTCAGGACAGTTATAATCATGAAAGCAACTGCTTTATTTATCTATAAAAAGCTTGTAGCTGGGACTCATTGTATATAAAAGAGGAGTGGGAAAGAAAGCAGTATATGTTTATATGACCCACTATTCCTGGGTTCTTTCTTACACTGAAACACAGAAACCTCTACCCACACATCTACATTCCTGCTGCTTTGCTAACCCAAAACCCAACTCTCGTTTTATTTGGTTTATTTAACTGGTACAAAATTTAAAAAATCTTTCCCACCCCTCAAGGGGGGGTGGGGAGCAGTAGACACATTTTTTCAGTGTCTGTGAATCGTTTCATAAAGGATCAGGAGGATTAAGTTAGTTGCAAAAACCAGCAGTGACATAATTAGGCAGCTTGGGCTATAATAAACAGGATCATAAAAAAAGTACAGTTTGAAGAAAGAAGTCAACCATTTCGAAAATTCAAACCTCTCTGCGCACCTCTGGGCCTCCCCTCCCCCAAATTGCAAAAGACAACTGAAGCATTTTTGACCTTGGCTACAATAATACTTCATGTTTTAGCACTTTAGTCAGCATTTTATCTACTAATTGCTACACACTACCGCATGTGGCTCGAATCTGCCACTGCAGCTTGCTTTCACTGGTGAGCGAATTGCTTGATAAAGACTGGGAATTCAACCTGGCTGTTTCCTTTCTTGCTCCCCCTCGCCTCCCCCCTCTTTTTTTCTTTTCTCTTCCAGCTAGAAGCCGCTAATTTTTGCAGAAAATACTGCATGGATCAGAACAGGGACAGTAAATGGTTCCCTAATCTCCTTCCACAGACTAAAAACTCGGGCCACTTTGGCGACTGGGAGGCAAAGCGAGGAGATGAAGGGGGCGGGGAGGAAGGAGTGGGGCGAAGCCTGGGGAGGGTGGATCCTGGCCTGTTGGCGGACCTGATGCTAGGTGTTTCTGCACACTGGTCTCTTGGCTAGTTCATCCTTGACTGGAAGTCCGTGGGACTCCGCGCTGCTACCTGGGGACCTCGAGTAGGGGCTCTCTCCCGTTTTGCTTCGTTAGGAAGTGGGGTTCGAGGGGGTAGCCCCGGAGTCCACAGACTGATTCGTGGACTGAAAAACTAGCACTGTCTGAGGGTCAGCCACCGCCTAGTCCCCTCCCCCTTCCAACCCTGGCGCCATAGTCAGCGTTGGGGGTGGGTGGCATTATTAATAAGGTGGCCTCCCGCAGAGCAGGCTCGCCAAGTCTTAGTGCAACAAGTCTATTGGTTTGAAGGAAGATAAACCGGGTTATACGGGTCATTGCTTTCCAGGAGACCTCTAGTGGTCAAAGGTTGAGCTACATCTTAAATATGGGGCTCCTGTTTGTCGCCAGTTTCCTGGGCTGGATCGCCAACTCCGGTCAGGCAATAAGGTCGGTAGCTAGGTACAGATTTGTCCTGCACTTGAGGCCAAAGCCAAGAGAAAAAGGGAATTCTGAGAAGATCTCCCAGGGAGGGGTCATGTGATGCCCTTTGTGGACACAGAGGCCCCAAGTTTCTCTGCCCTTAGTGCAGGTGGCGACTTCCTATCCTATCTTGATTTTCTTTCCAGGTCTGAGATTGGTTAGGTATTCTCAGGGAAGTTGTATTAAATTTGCCCAAGCCGTTTCCAGTTATAGTAACAATGTTGAATCAATTTTTTAAAAATTTGCTTGTAAATGAAAGCCAAGTCCCACTCTTTTCCCATGATCACAAATACACACCATCCCCCTTCATCTGAACAATTCATTGCCTTCAAATGCCTCTTATTTATGAGTTATTCAGTTTAGAAGCAAATAAGCTTCATTTCTTCTTCTTTTTAAGACTGCACACACTGCAGCGGTGCCCATATGACATTTGACTAAATTGTGACCTTGTTCCTCTGTTGGGATGACACGCCATTTCAACTGCTGGGGGGATGGGTGGTGGTAACATACAGGTTCTTTATTCTTCAGACTCATTTGTGACCTACATATTAATAAATAATTTGATCAAATCGCCCCTCAGCATGGTATTGCTGGGGACAGTTATCTTGGCTTGTTCTAAAAATAGAGATGGCAGCCATCGGAGCTTATTAAAACATCTTGCCATACTTGATTTAAAAAAAAAAAAGAAGAAGACAGGAAAATGTACAGACATGGAGCCTTTGCTCTACTGGGGCACTCATATAGTCCCTACTAAAAATTTCTCTGGGCCGTTTCAAATGAATGTTAATGATGCCTTGTATTTTGTGATTTATGACTTAAAATTACTTGACAGGCATTAAGTAACTCATTACTTAGAAGCAGAGTGGGCATGGTAAGTAAATCACTACACTGAAAGTCAAGGGGACCATTCTTCACTGATTTTTCTATGTCTCCCTGTCCATGGCTATAATTATCTGCAGGACTCAAACCCTAATTCTGGCTTTGTCAGGATTTCTCAGATAATTGGGGCAGAATTATCCAGACTGGTCATCTATGTAGTCACAGCCCCGGGTGCTAGGCCATCAACCAAACCCACGGAAGCGCCAGCAAGTCCCTTGGCTGCCTCCACCTACATTTTGCCAGGCCACAGACTGATAATTTAAAGACGTGTTATTACAGGTTGATATATGTAAATGTAGTAATTCCTACTAAGGGTGTAAAAAGATCTGAGTACTTTAGAGGAAAAATAATACCAAGAAGAGTAATGAGACTGTTCCTGTTCTCATCTTCAGGAAGCTTTGGCCAAAATGAAATTGCTCAGTCTTTTCACCAAGAAGGTAGCAGGCCCGATGAACCCTGCTTAGGACTTACACAATTCCATTCTCAAGGTGTGCTAGAACCAGCTATTATGGGCTCTCTAGATCTGATTGTTATGATTTTCAGGAATTTTGCAAGCTAGCTATTAAACGTATCTATTATTAAACATTAAATTATATAAACTTAGAATTACATATTGTATTATAAACAAAGGTAGTACATACTCAAAACTCATCACTTGCTAATTATTTTACTAGATTTTCCTATTATTTATACCCTTGAGGCTGTTTTTACCTTTTGTGTTTTCATGGTTGCAATATTGTAAGATGGTGTGCTAGTGGACATCTCTTCCCAGTCCATGGCCATTGGTATGTTGGTAGCTTGAAATTGGTTGTGGTGGGAGTATTTAAACCATGGAACTCAACAAACATTACAAATCAGGGCTTGATTTATTGTTTTGTTGGATGTTTGGACTTAATGATGGAGAAAATGTTAATATTGCAGATTGTGATAGTTCTATTTATATATCAGTCTGGGTCATGGGGTGCTCAGATACCTGCTCAGATGTTATTCCAGATGTGTCTGTGAATATTTTTCTGGATGAGATTAACATTTGAATCAGTGGACGAAGTAAAGTAGATTGCCCCTTCCCTCAGTGTGGGTGGGCTTCATCCAAGTAGTTGAAGGCATGGATAAAACAAAAAGTCTGAGTAAGAGGAGACTCTTTCCTGGCTTCTGGAGATGGGCCATAGGTCTTTTCCAGCTTTTGAACTCTGACTGAAACATTGGTTCTTCGTGAATCTTGAGCTTAACTTTTGGACTGGAACTTTTGCCAGTGGCTCTCCTGATTCTCACATCAGCTCTCCTGGGTTTTCAGGTTGCCAGCTGCAGATCTTGAGACTTCCAGGTCTCCAACCACATGAGCCAATACACATACAGACATTCTATTGGTTCTGCTTCTTTATTTTTTTTTAATGTTTATTTGTTTTTGAGAGAGAGAGAGAGAGAGTGTGAGCGGGCAAGGGGTAGAGAGAGAGGGAGACACAGAATCCAAAGCAGGCTCCAGGCTCTGAGCTGTCAGCACAGAGCCGGATGTGGAGCTCAAACCTACAAACTATGAGATGATGACTTGAGCCAAAGTCGGACACTTAACTTACTGAGCTACCCAGGCACCCCTGGTTCTGCTTCTTTAGAGAACCTTGACTGATACACAAATTGATTCAGCAAAGAAGTTGCTCATGTCATTTATGAAAGATTAGAGTTCTGAGATACATCTTTTTTTTCACTTCTGTTTTACTCCGTCATATAAATGAAAAGATCAATTGACATTTATGTTGGAACTATATTCATTTGTTAACGCAATCATAGATAAGCTATTGATACAAGAGTTCAGCAAATAGTTAACAAAATCATTCTTTGCAAATAGATTGGCTATATGGAATTGACAGTGAAAAGTGTTGTGTATTTTATTATTATTTGTGTATTTGTGCTACATTCCTGTATATGAGCAAAATGTATTATGAACTTACACACCCACATATTTGTATATATCCAAATCTAGATATACACATATGAACATATCTAGATCTAAAGAGACACACACATACTTTTTTTTTTAAAAGATGGGAAGCTAGTTAAATATTTAGAAGCATATCTCTGTCTAAAGGTAGCCTTGAGCCTGACATGCAACTCAAACTTCTAGAGCAAGGATTGGCAAATTATAGCCTACCACCTGTTTTGTACACGAGCAAAGAATGTGTTTTACATTTTTAAATGGTTGAAAAAAAATCACTAGAAGAATAATATTTTGTAGCATATAAAATTATATGAAATTCAAATTTCAGCATCCATAAATACATTTTATTGGAACTCAGCCATGCTCATTCATTTATGTATTGTCTACGGCTTCTACCGTGCTAAAACAGTTGAGTAGTTGTGACAGGGACCGTATGGCCCTCAAAACCTAAAATATTTACTTTTGTGCCCTTTGTAACAGAAGTTTGTAGTAGAAGTTGTCTGTTCTAGAATATGTAGGTCCTTTCTTTGGATGCAAGTAGTAGACACAACCAAATGACCTTCTGAAGTCTTTCCTTGCCATTGGTCCTAGAAATCCTTCCTCAGTAAACAGAGAAAATGGAATACCTAATGATGTAAGGGATTCAAATCATTGCCTCCAGGAGAGAGCCAGTGCCATCCCAAAAGTAAGAGCATGAGATTTCCCACCTCTTTGCTTGTGTTCCCACCACTGGGTGACAGTGCCTTTCTTCCTTACCGCGTGTCCTAAAGCACTGTATAATTTTGTTGGGCGCTGTTAAATATTTATTGAATTTCTCGTCCAATGTGGTTCGGTTACTGTGTGTCTATGTGTGTGATGGGACCCTTCAGGATTAAAGGTGCTATATAAATAGAGGATTATTTTATGACTCATTATTGCAGGTTGAGACATGTAAATGTGGTAATTCACTAATGCTATATCAGTGCATATATCTGGGAAACAAGAATGCATTATCCTTCCATTTAAGTCTAACATCATTTACATCCTTTTAAAAAAAAATACCCAATCAATTTTTTTTTAAATGAAAGAACGCAGTGGAGGAAAAAAAAATTCCTTTAATGCAATACTTCAGCTGAAAGTTTAATGACACAAAAGGCAGGCAATTCAAAGTTACAGTTCCCACAGCAACTGTAACTCTGCTATATAGCACATTTAGGCATAGATTTCACAGCATGTACTGCAATACAAAATACTCCACACTGGGCATGCAAGGGGGCAGAGTTATGGTTGCTATGGGTACCATGACTTTGAATTTCCAGATTTTTTGAGAGTTTAAATTCTCAACCAGAACATCACATTAATAGTTCATTTTTTTGCATTGAAAATAATAAAGATTGTATCACTGTTTCCACTGCCAAACCTATCTCCAGCTCAGTCCACCACTTAGTATAAATACCTACCCAAACATATTCACCGTGCTTGCTAAAATTAAACACATGACCTCAGCCCAAGGAGTATTTTAGTTTGCAAATTTATATGCAATGACTTTCACTGGATTAACTAAATCTGCTCCCCCCCTCCTTTCCAAAAATCACCAATAAATTCATGTTAACTCTTTCAGCATTCTGGCGTATTTTATCTGTTATTCATGGGCTGAGAGGATATGATAATCAGATTCATTGTGTATGAATGTGTGATGTATATATTTATAATTTATACTCTGTCTACTTCCAAAAAGAACTGGAGGCAGCAAACTGCATGTATTCATTTATTCATTTATTCCTTGGACAAACCATGCAATTTTATGCCCTTATGCTAGTGGTCTCAGAACCCTTTTTACTTTTGAAAATTGTTGAGGACTTCAAAAGCTTTGGTTTATGGTGGATATATATAAATAAAAATTACATATTTTGATATTTATCATATTATAAGTTATAATTGAAATATTAAAAAATTAAATATTCATTTTAAAATAACAATAATAAACTCATGGTATAACATGTTTTTTTTATAAATAATAACTGTATTTTCCAAAGCAAAGAAATCAGTGAAAAGAGAAGCATTGTTTCACATTTTACAAATCTCTTTAATGGAAGACAGCTGGATTCTCATAGTGGCTTCTACATTCACTATGTTGAATATCTCAAGTCATGTAGCTTCTGAAAAATGCCACTATATTTTGTGAAAGAATGTGAGTGAAAAAAAGCAAATAATATCTTAGCATTATTATGATCATTATTTTCACCCTGTGGATGACCCAAAATGGTCTGCGGGGTCCCATGGTGCTTTGAGAACCAGTGCTCTGTATATTTTCTTATGCTAGTTTTCCAAGCATAAGGTAGTAAAACTCCTATTCATGCTTCAAGACCCTAGGAAAAATTGTTCCCTTAGCTATATTCTCATAGCACTTTATATATGTGCCAATCTGAGCATTTATTATGTGTCCTTATGTTTGTTTAAATGTCTGGAGTTGATGTTGTTGTTGTTAGACTATGAGTTCCTTAAAAGGGAACTATGCCTTATACATTTCCATATGTATGGGATGTAAGAGTTCAACTCAACAAACAAGTGATAAGATCATTCCCATTTATTAAGTCCACAATATATGTTAGGAACCATGTCTCAAATTAATTCCCCATAAAAATGCTATGAACTTGGTACTATTATTATCAATATGTTTTGAGGGAGGAAACTAAAGCTTACCCAAAGTTGAACAGCCATGTGCCTCCATGCCAAGAAATAGGGAGGGGAGTAAAAAAGCAAGAAACAGTCTCTGCCTTAAAGGCATTTACAATCTATTTTAGGAGATAAGACATAATGTACAAATGAAAGGCAAATAACAATACACAAGTTAGCTAAAAACAGACCTTGAAAACTGTAATTAAAAAAATGCCCACTTAAAAGAAATGGCTACTTACTCAATGAATTGTTTAGATTCAAACATTTAAAAAACATACTTCTATCAGAAAGCCTTTGTTTTGGAATGCACACCAGGTAAATGTGTATTTGTTTATAAATTATACATTTGCCATTACCCTATATGTTACAGATGTAATAAAATATACTAATATAGTCAAAGACTTAAGTTATAAGGAAATTTAAAGGAATTAGATAAAATATATATAAAAGACATTCTAAAGTGTCGTTTAGCATGCTAATGAATTATGCACCTCGCTTTGGTGAATAGTCAGCTTTAGTTGACAAGTGGGAGCCCACTTTGGCTGCACCCTACAGTCATCTGGAGAGTTTTCAAGATGTGATGCTAGTGTCTCACCCCCAGGTCAATTAAATCAGAATCTCTGAGTGCAGGTACACAAGTTATAGGGATTTTTTACCCTCCCTTCCCAAGGAGGGAATTGTAATGTGCAGCTAGAAGTGCAAATCCCACACTGTGGTACCAGAGAAAAATCAGGGGCTGTAGCTTGGGAAAAAACCACGGAGAAGATGATATTAAAAACAGCTTTGAAATTTTTACTTTGAAGTATTGAAAAGTCCTGTGTGTGAAGTTGAGTAAGATGATCTTTAAAATGTCTTCTTGCTTAAGTTTTTTTGGGGGTGGGGGTGGGGGTGGGGGAAACCGTACCCATTTTGAGTGTACCTGGCTTGTCAAGATCTAGAATTGAGGAGTTCTGAATTTTATCCAGTGCCTGGCTGATAATTTATGCTGACCCCTTGGGCTATTTTTCAATAATAGTAATTTTGAGGGTGGTGATTTTCTGTTGTCATAAAGTACTGAGTCTTGGAAAAGTCTATTCTTTGGGCCAATATGCAGGCCTTTAAATGGGATCGTGAAATGTTTGTTCTGGAAAGCGTTTTAGAACTGAACCCTATTTTACATATGAGGGAAACTGAGACCCAGAGATGTTAAGTGGTGTTGGATGACTTCTGTAAGGCACAACTCTGGAAAGGAAGGTTTGGCACGTTAGACAATGGTTCTCAAATAAGGGCTGTGGTATTCCACCTTTATAAGATGCCTCAAGCCATTCTGGGACGGGATGTCTGGGCAGAAAGGGGTGAGGTAATTGTGGTCCGTCCATGTTTAGTGGATCCTGTCAACATTGGGGTTGGGTTAAAATATTTTTTCAAGGTTGGGAGGGAGCACACATGGAGGAGGAGCAGAGGAAGACGGAGAGAGAGAATCCTAGGCAGGCTCTGCACCCAGCAGGAAACTCCACACAGGATCATGACCTGAGCCAAAATCAAGAGTCTGACTATTAACTGACTAAACCACTGAGGAGCCCCTCAGTTTAAACATTTTTAGACAAATAATAAATAAATAAAACAAACAAACAAACAAACAAACAAAACAAAAAAAAAAAAACCCCAAAACCTTGAATGCAAAAAAAAAACCCCAAAAATCAAACAAAAAAAACAAAGAAACACCTTTTTAAGACAAATTACATAGAACACCCCTAAACTCAAAAAGTTAGAAAGCTCCCTGAACTGTCTGCTCACCCATTCTTAGGTCTTTTGTGATTATAGTGCTCTAGAACCCTCAGTGTGAATGAGAAAGTTAAACCTGATGAAGTCTGAAGTTTCTTTTGACCCTTCATGAAACTTTTGGTACTACACTTCTAGGTTGTGTTACACAAACATGAGGACAGTATTAGAACACAAAGTTGGGTTCTAAGTCTCCCCCTTTGTGCCGCACAACAAGGACAAGAAAGGTATTCCCATATAATTTCCATTTTGATATCCAGAGCCTGGGGCCCATAGAATTCTAAAACAAGAGTAGCCATGCTTCACCATGCCTGCTCAGCAAGGGTCATTATAGGTACAAGACAGCACAGAGCTGCTAGACCCAGGGGGACCATGTCATGCATAGACCAAGAAGATTTCATGTTGATGACTTGTCAAGATTTTTTTTTTCCCATTTGGTTTAAATTGGATTTCATTAAGTGAAAAACAATGTATGATATCATGTTTGTTTTTCATTCTTTAAATCACAAGAAAGTATTGAAAGATTTAAATGTAGGCGCTAGCATGACACTTCACATTCTTTTATGCACTGTTTGTGCTGTTGCTTGTTTGGGATATCCCTCACTTGTCTTCTTCATCAGTCTACCGAAAGAAGTCCAGCACACCAATTGAAAACTGGGCAAACAATGTCCTAGATGTCTGTATACTCAGTAAGTAAACCACATTTTATATTTTAAGTTTATTTATTTATTTTTGAGAAAGAGAGCAAACACAAGTGGGGGAAGGGCAGAGAGAGAGAGACACCAAGTCTGAAGCAGGCTCCAAGCTCTGAGCTGTCAACATGGAGCTGGATGCAGGGATTGAACCCATGAACCTTGAGATCATGACCTGAGCCAAAATCTGTTGTTCAACTGACTGAACCATCCAGGTGCCCCAGTATTATCCACATTTTGGATGAAGGCATTGACATGCCTGATGAGAATAAGTAACTTGCCTAAAATCAAACAGCTAGAAAGACATAAAGGATGGATTCAAACTCAGGTAATCAGTCCAGGGTTTGTGCTTTTAATACGCATTCTACCATCTCTCTGATGACACTGTCAGGGATATCACAGAAGAAAAAAATTCAAATATGTGATGAATGTATTAAACAGTTGTCTTCATTTGGATAAAAAAATTAAATTATAAGATGAAAGTAGATTTACAACCTATCAACCTGGCAAAGATTTTAACGAGTAGCCAATGTTCAGTTGGAAGTAAGAGAACAGAATTTGCTTCACAGAGGGGAGTGCCAATTTGTATAGTCCTTCTGAAAGACAATGTAGCAGTATATAACACATCCTTTAGAAACAGCCTACCCTCAAACTCAGAAATTTCCCATCTATGAATTTATGCTAAAGAAAAGTGTAAATAGGTTCACGAAAAAGAATATAAAATGTACACCAGAACATTGTTTAAAATAACAAAAATTTGGAAGCAGCATGAGTAATTGAAATAGCAGATTGGCCATAAAAATCGAGGCACAATCCCAGGAAGGAAAAATATGCACACATTAAAAATGTAATAGAAACATGTTTATTGACATGGGAAGATATTAAAAATACTGGTGTTTTAAAAAGGAAATCTCTTTAATTTAAAACACACAAGTTTATGTCAATAAGAGCTTTAAGGCAATTATGTTTCTTTGTACTTTTTGGTAGTTTTAAAATTTCTACAATGTATTATGTATGTATTTATATATGTATTTTTATATATCCTCTATATATACACTAGAAAGTGCTCAACCTTCCTTGCTACTGGAAAACCTTGTGCAGATGTGCAGAACAGGCAGTGACTGTAACCAGAGAAGGTTCAAAGTGAAATTAACAGCTAACATTTATTGAGCACTTATTATGGGCTAGGAGCTCTACTAAATACTTTGAATGAATTATTTCTTTTAATCTTTACAAATCATATGCTATGAAGCTCTCTCAGCAGTCCATTTTAGCAGCTGAAGCATGGAGAGATTAAATAACTTGCTCAAATTCACTAAGGAAGAAGCTTCTAAGGGGAATGTGAATAATTTGCAGGATTCAGAAAAAAAAATAAAATTGACCCTTTGGTGTTAAGGAATCATCTCCTGGGGAATGGGACATTAACTAGTTATTCTCCAAAAGAAGATAAGTTTATCTGGTTAAAAATTAAATCATCTGTTATTAGAAATTGAGACCTGAGGGAATCCAGGATAAGTAACTATATTGTGTGATTTTTTTGACGGGACAGTTAACTTTTTCACCAAATAGAAAGTAGTTTGCTGGTAGACTTTTTTTTTTTTTAATTGGATGTGATACAAAGGGTATCTGATCTGAGGAGGAGCCTAGAGCAAGTCAATTCAATTCATTTTGGTAATTTGGGGATTTTGCTTGGCTTAACACCCATCCCCCTTCTCAGTTCCTCTCTGATGTTCTCCTCTACATCCTGAAGAGTCTCCTTCTTTGATATCTTCCTGTTTCTCCCACCTAACTACCTGTTGGGAAATACAGAAATACTAAATGTTATAGTAACATTTAGTAGGCCCTAAGGGTGGCAGTACTGTTGGAAGGAAGTGACCTGGAACTCTTTCAGGTTGTGTTTGCATAGCACTTAGCATGAGAATGAGAAAACATTAATTGTGTACATCAAAGAATGGGCAACTGATAAGTGACTTAGTCCTAAGAACAAGTAATGAATCAACGGCCAGCTACAAAGTAAATGTGCCTAGTGCCCTTGGGTCTCTGTCTAACCTCAAGGCACCTTGAGACACAGAGGAATTGTTTTCACTATTGCCATTGATGATCCTTAATATTCTATCTCAAATAATGGGAAACAGAATCTTGAAAAGACAGTAAAACTTTCATGATTGTCATGAAGTTTCGTTCATGACATTTATGTTCCTTGGAATATAATTTCGAGGAATGACTCTACTCATCATTCCCTTCCCTGTCATTCATTGAAATCCAACCCAAGGGCCCCTTTTCTATGGAAAATTCTCTGATGCTATCAGCTGAGAATTATCCCAACATTCCTGGAACTCCATAGGCAGTGTGTATTGCTTTCCTTGGCTATGACTCTTTGAATAAGTTATATAGTTATATTGCTCTTCCCTTGAGAGAAAGGAACTCTCCTAAATAACAACAATGGGAAAACAACATCAATTACTAAGGTATTGCAAACCTACTTATATCAGTAGAGAGAAACCTAGTGATTTAAAGTTAGACACAATCTACCAGACTAAGCCTTCAGTGCATGAGGCTTCCAATGTTTCAAAAGTCCAGTGTGCTGGAGCCTCAGTTCCCTCATCTGCCAATGGGACGAATGACATGAAGAGGCCATGAAATTGGTAGCGGAAAAATTGAATTTGCAAACTATTAAGAATTTTTTACAAACAGTGGAGCATTTAAATAAAATGAAGCTGATGTCTTTCTAAACACATGGCATTTTTTCCTTTTTATTTATCTATTTTATTATCTTTATGCAGATAATTTCCATTTGTTCTACTGAGGAGAAAAGAAAAAAATTTTTAATTTTTTATTTATTTTTGAGAGAGAAGGAGAGACAGTGTGAGCAGGGGAGGGTCAGAGAGAGAGAGAGATACAGAATCTGAAGACAGATTCCAGGCTCTGAGCAAGCTGTCAACACAGAACCCGACAAGGGGCTGGAACCCACAAACTAACAGAACTATTGTGAGAAGAAGGTAAGAGATGTGGAAAATCTTTATCCAAGACATCGGGCATTATTTTAAATCATAAGCCAAATCCTATGTCAGAGGAGATTGCTGTTATAGGATGAGTGGTCAATACCTAGAATTAAAGTATGATCAATGAGACCAATGACCTGGACCTGACATCCACTAAGGAAAAGTCTGAATGGCTGCAGTGGTCACAGGGAGATGAGGGCAGCTTGCACCCAACCAAGGGGGAATATTAATATGCTGAAAAGTAGTAATCTGACAAGTTTTCCTAAAGTAACTGTCTAAATCTTATCTGTGAAATGGGTTTTTCAGGAAGAAAAATGGATCAAATAAGTTTGAGTTAGGATTTTTACCCACAACCTTTAGGATGCAGACATGACTCAGTAAGAGGAACATAGGCAGGGAATTTTAATTTTCTCCAGGGCAGTAACCTGGCCAAAGCTGAAAGTAAACCCATTGCCTTAGGATCTGACAGAAAAAAGAATGTGTTTGTGAACTGCTTGGGGTTTCTGAAATAAGAACCAAAAGAGGAAGATTTGAATGATGTTTATCCAGCATTAAAAAAGGGGAGGCTTTCATTTTGGCAGTCATGGGAGTATTAGTCCTTGGAAAGCTGGATTCTATTATGAAAGAAAGGGTTGATTAGGCACACCCTTTCTGGCCCTTCTTCATCAGTCCCATTCTAAGAGGAAATAGTTCCATGACTGATTAGTAATGTCTGCCATGGTGTGGATGGGGGGAGTTATGGCACCTTTGTCATACATTTTCAATCCTGCAATAATTATGCAATGACTAATATGTGGTTAGTATAAAAGTTAGAGGCAATTGTGTCTACTAAGTTATAAAAGGGTTTCAATACTGATCAACTACCCTTAGAGACTTTATGTCTCTATTCTCTGTGTGTTCTGAATCTCTGTTGTGGTAGGGTGGAGGAACAGTGCCATCCCAGTAATTTGTAACAATCTAGGTCCTGATGCTTCTTCATTCTATTCCCAGCTCAGAGATGATATTTTCATTGCAATGGTTCATAATTCAGGACTCACATATCCAAATCTCCAAATTCTGCACAGGGTTAACAGAAGCAGAAAATAAAAAAACAAGCGAATATTTGCCAAGTGGCCAAGGGTGAAATTGGTAGTGGAAAAATTGGATTTGCAAACTATTAAGAATTTTTTACAAACAGTGGAGCATTTAAATAAAATGAAGCTGATGTCTTTCTAAACACATGGCATTTTTTTCCTTTTTATTTATCTATTTTATTATCTTTGTGCAGATAATTTCCATTTGTTCTACTGAGGAGAAAAGAAAAACTTTTTTAATTTTTTATTTATTTTTGAGAGAGAGGGAGAGACAGTGTGAGCAGGGGAGGGTCAGAGATAGAGGGAAATACAGAATCTGAAGACAGATTCCAGGCTCTGAGCAAGCTGTCAACACAGAACCCGACAAGGGACTGGAACCCACAAACTGTGAGATCATGACCTGAGCTGAAGTCAGACACTTAACCAACTGAGCCACCCAGGTGCCCCAAGAGAAAGAACTTTTTACTTGAGTTGAGTGACTTCAGTATTGTCAGTGACCAATTAAGTGGTATTTAAAAAATGTGTGCACTTAACAGAAGACCATAGAGGAAGGGAAGGAAAAAAAAAATAGCTCAAACAGAGAAGGAGGCAAACCATAAGTGACTCTTAAATATAGAGAACAAACTGAGGGTTGATGGGATTGGGGTTGGCAGAGAAAATGGGTGATGGGCATTGAGGATGGCACTTGTTGGGATGAGCACTGGGTGTTGTATGTAAGTGATGAATCATGGGAATCTACCCCGGAAGCCAAGTGCACACTGTATACACTGTATGTTAGCTAACTTGATAATAAATTATATATTTTTAAAAATGCGTGTACTTCCTAACAGAAGAGTAATAGACCCTGGGTGGGGTCGAATTAAAGGACAGGACAGAGATGTACAGAGAAGGAAATAAGAAACACTAAGAAGACAAAAAGAGATCTCTTCTTTGATTAACATCTCTACTTTTTGACCCTTCATTATTTCTGGTCCTTTTCCACCTTCAGCCAATAAGATGGCTGCTCCCTGGGGGAGGGACATTCATTAACTTGTAGCTAGAGTAAGTCTCCTCCTTCAGACTAGTCTTTCTCCAATTTCAGACACTGACATATTTTCTTTCTGATTTTTGCTTTATCAATTTACCACCATTATTGTTTCCCATTCATTACTATTTATTTGTGTTGACTCACTTTTACAACTTTTTATGGCTAAAAGAAAAATCTGTGTCACTTGTAAATAGAAGGTAACCAAAAATAAATAAATTGATAGATAAGTAAATAAATAAATACAGTGGAAACTAAAACATTGTTAAAAATTTTTAGAAATAAAACTCAGTGATGAAATGTAAATATCTCTAAACCTGAGAGATTTATAATTTTCTACTAATTTCTAATTTTTTAAAGTAAGTTTCTCATTGAGAAGAATGTATCTATTTATTAGCAGTCAGTAATGGAAGGATATTCAGCCTAGTTCAATCTATAATCATCTAACCGTCTACAGTTTGGAAGACAAACTTTTCTAGGGAGCCATGATGGATGGTGGGAAAAGCTTGGGATTTCTAATCAGACTGCACTGAGTTCTAGCTCTTACTGGTCTCTCATAGTAAAAGTAGGATGATAATATCCACTTCACAGGGCTCCTGTGGGGCTGGAAGATAACATATTAAAAAGTATGTAGAGCATATTTAGGCAACTCTAATTTTATTTCTTTCTACCAGTATAATATTTATAGAATATCTTTGGTTTTGAGTAGTTTGTTCTGGGTGGAGAGAGACATTAAAAAATACCCAGAATCATAGAATTTGAGAAATGAAAGGGATTATTCAGAAAAAAATAAACAAAATTTATGGGCTGTTTTTATTTTACATTCAAAATACATACAGCTTTATTGAGTACCATAGGAAAAATGTACTGGCTTACAACATATACTATCTGCTTCATTGACAAGAAAAAAGTCAATGAGCAAATTGTTACAGTTTATAGTCATTCAAAGTTAATATCTGGGCATATTTGAGAAGCAGAAATAAGGTAGCATTTTAATCCTTTAGCTTTACATTCAAAGTGAGGCCATGGGGGTGGATGTGTGGGCCTCACAGTTCTTTGCTTAGCAGTCGTTCCCCTCATGACTGATGAGGAAACAGACTCAGAGCATCAAGTGTCCCCATGTTCTTAAAAAACAAATAAGTCATATATGGTAGCAACAGAATTTTTCCCATCGTAGGCTCTCATTAAATGCTTATTACCAATTGACAGCATTGTGTACAATTCTATAATAAGTGAATGCTTAATATGGAAGGAATTTCAGGGGTCAGTATTAAGGAGTGATGTGGCTCAGGGGGCAGTGGGAGAACCAAAGGGATCAAACTAGAAAGGGAATTCCTCGTAACTGTTCCTATACAAGACTTTGGACCCAATGTTGCCATGTCTGACTTCTAAAGAGAAGACGGATTATTTGGACTTTTGGGTTTTTATGTGAAGACATCTTTATCTCTTGGCAACTAAGCAACTAAACTGCCCTACCTCTTCTCCCACCCCCAACCCTCACCCCTACCCCCCACCACACACACAGAGAAAAACAAAACTTTTGTGTAGGTCAAATAGGAAGTGTCCATGGTTTTCATCTTCTCTGAGTATTGCCATCTTGGTGCATCTGATTTAGGCCAAGTGTTTCTGCCCAAATGAGAAGATGGAGGCCCAGAAAGAATGACTTAGCCAAGGGCAGAACAGAAGTCTTTCTTCTAAAACCTCCTATGACAAGCTGATAGATTAGTTTAAAAAGTATGATGTAATAAAACAGTAAACTGATAATCTTAAGAACAATAATTCTGAGTACGAATCTTTGTTTAATTGTCTGTAACCTATTTTATCTGAGCTGTTGAACGCATGAAGTTAAGAAAGCAGGCCACTCTTCAAGAGTTGGTAAGGGTGGTTTGAAAATTAAGTGGAAGTATTTGTTGGTGCAAGACAGTCCCAGAGGTGAGTCCCTATTCCAAAATTGTGGACCAGCAGTTAAAGTAATGTGGAAATATGTTTATCCATGGTCTCAGAGAGAAAGTTGAGTGAGATAATGAGTGTCATTTGCAGTTCCATGGAAAGAAAACCCATGCATCCTTTGCATTAGTCTTCAAGGATAAATAAATGGATAGATGATTCATTTATTGATGTGACAAATAATGACTGAACTCTTACTATGAACTAGTCATGGTTCAGGCACTGGGGATGTGACATGAGCAAGGGAGAAAAAAAAGAATCTTTGCTCTAATGTGACTTATATCCTAATAGGTTGAATGAGCTACTTAGGCAATTCTCAACTGGCTAAATAATGGATCAGCTCTGCCATCCTATTTAGTCATGCCGACAAGAACAAGAAAGTTGATGATGGCATTGGGAACAAAAAGTTGGCTCACTTGCTCTTAGGCCAATATTCTATTGCCAAGGCAATGATATGCTCGCTGGTCTGGATTATGGCATAGACTTTTATATTTTGAATCAAAGCTCTAAAAATACTAAGAGGCAAAAGATCCTATTAACAGGACAAGGCAAGAGAACTGATATCATTTTACTTCTTTGTTGCCCGTTCCTCACTTAAAAAAAAAATACCTTAAACCCAGTACAAACAGGGCATGCACCTAAATTAAGCCTGTAGTCAGTTTTGCTGGTAGAGACAACACGTTTCTGTAAGTGATTCGTCTTCAGCCCTGTTGGCTCTGGCAGATTTATAGGGGTTATATTTTCACACACATATTGTCCTTGAACAATTTCTCCACTACCTGGAACACTGCTCTCTCCTTTCTCCCTCTTGTCAGATGTGCCCATCTGCTGTCTCCCTCCCAGACTTTTTCTTTAATAACAAAGTAATTGTTGACATTGTAAGAAAAATCCAATTCTTGGTTGAAATTTACGTTCCACGGGGTCTCTCTTCAGGGAGAAAACCAGCAGGGGATAGAGTTGCACATTCCTTATGTTGGGGCCAGCTCCCTCCAAAGCCTGCATTACTGTGAAACAACTGCACTGCCCTTTCCAGCTGGTTCTCTTTTCTTTCCTGGGAGGGATCAGGAAAGACTAATGTTTCTTGTCCTTCACCTTTCCTCTAAGTGCCAGGGCTGCTTCAGGGAGCAATGTCAGCCCTGGGTCACAGAGAAGAAGATAGATGAGCCTGGTAGCCCCTGAGTTAGCCGGTGATGCCCACTTCCAATTTGCTAGGTGATTTTGTGACCTTACACAGGTCATTTCTTAAACTTAACAGTGCCTGATGATGAGGGGAACTTGGAAGTTATGATCAATGATTGCGAAACCTCCTATGGCATCCACAGATGAAGACATCCAGCCTGGCTAAATGGTCTTAATAAAAGATCTGATCAAGTGTTGCTACTGTTTTCTAGAAACATGTTGACCCTTTTAGCATATTTTATTGCAGGAAAGTCCCTACTAAGTTGATTTAACTGGATTAAAGACAATCTTAATTAAGAGACAAAACAGAAAAGTGGTTAAGAGAAAGGGCTTTAGAATCATATAATCCTTGGTTTGTATCTCTGCTTTATTTTTTTCTAGCTTTAGGATACTGGATGAGTTACTTAGACTCTTCAAACCGAGCTTCCTGCTGGTACAAAGAAAAGAATGACTTCTACAATATATCTTGAAGTTGTCACATTGTCCTAAGGGTTAAATGAGACGATGTGTGCCCCAATGGGCACTCAATAAAAGGTCATTTTTATTCTTGTTATAAAGTATAAATTATAGAATATTTTCAGCAAATACATTTTTAATTAAGAAATCTCAGTGAACAGAATCTTCATGAATAGGCCCTTATGGGACTTGCCATAACAAAGCAGTAAACATATATCTGAATTGCTGTATTACTTATTTATAGGAAGACATCGCTTTGAAAATATTTCTTAAAGTTCTGAGCAAAATGCTTTGAAGATCAACTCCAGAGTAGGGCCAATACTCCCCTTGAACCCTTGTTTACACATTAAGTCCTTATTTTGTAGTTGGTGCAAAGACATGTTCAGTTTAGCTGCCTCTGTGGAGTGATATATTCTGAATTTGCAGTGTCTGGATTCCTGAAACTTTACTATTGTTAAAGGCCTTAATCTCAGAGAGATCCTGCTTATGTAGAATATGAAATAATATAATATATGAAACCATACATTCGGTATGGTTAATCTAGAATACGTCTTGTTGATAACATGATTTTGAGGCATATGTCTTGGTGTTGGTCTTCAGTTAGATAGTGATAAAGAGAATAATGATAATACCTCCTACATCCATGGAAACGATTTCCTTTGTGCTTTACAACAATCCTGTGTGGCAGAACAAAGCACATGCTATTTCTCAGATTTTACAGTTGAGAACATTGAGGATTGGAGAGTCAGTCACTCACCTTGTGACACTTGCCTCACTGGTTTGCAAACCTTTAGGTAGCTATTTAGCTGCAACACTCTTTCAGAATCTGAAATGTTTTAAGGGAAGAGAAAACAAATAAATCAGAGACTAGCCTACCAACCTCACTCTCCTGTCCTGTCTCCACATTCAATGGTCTCTAACCTGAGGCAGCCTTCTTTGACATTGAACATGGTAGCAATGGCAGGTGGTCATGAGAGAGTAAAGCTCTTTGGTTCCAGATTCCTAAAGGACCTTGACATCTAGTGGGACTTAGAAATGAGATCTGTGTGCCTGATGCTGGTGTAGCTGCCGTGGCCAGTAAAGCACTGACCCCAAAGGTGAATTGACGTGGTGCTGCAATCTGATGGCCTCTTCTCCCTGATCACCATTGACTGAAATCCTGTTTCTTGCCTATCAGATGTACACAGGGACCAGCAGAGTCCATAAAAAAGGAAGAAACCTAGTATTGGTGATGCTGGCATACACAGAGGAAGCAAAGAATGAAACCTGTGTTTCTGAATTGAGGAAATAGCAAAGTGGCCAGAGGGACATAGGCGCCAATTTTATAAAACCCTTTTTTGCAATATCAGTCTCCAAAACAGATTATAATCCTTTGGATATAATGCTATTACATATTCTTATTTCTTACTGGTTTTGAGCACAGACACACTTTAGCAGGAACCTAGTTCATTAGAGAGATACGGAAACATAGTCATCAACAATTGTTGAGTGCTTTATGCTTACAAAGCATCTCCAGATATATGTACCTGCTCATTTCACCTGGCAGTGCAACCTCATCAATGTTGGTTGAATAAACAAAATTGTCTGCAGAGTAGGTATTTTTCTCTCTATTTTAGAAAGGAGGGAACTAAGAGATTAGGTGATATGCCCGTGGTCAGGCAACTGGCATAAGGTTATCTGACCCTGAATCTGGTGACCTTTCCATTAAACCAGTGTCTGTTCTCATTGACGCCTTATTGTGCCATTGCATGCTCTTGCTGACATCCTTATCACTACATCACAGAAACAGATTTTTATGCTACAAACAGGTTTAGGCCATGTCTATTTCATGCTCTTCTTGGTCTATAAAGAAAAAAAGGGCCCAGGGGAGTTTAGAGTCAAACACTTATGTGGACTTATGATCTCGTCCTCCAAAGAGACTCGCATTTTAGCTTCTTGTTATCTGCTCTCCTGAGACCATACAATTTATGATGTATAAAAGTTAGAGTTGGGGACACCTGGGTGGCTCAGTCAGTTAAGTGTCTGACTCTTGGTTTTGGCTCTGTTCATAATTTCATGGTTTCTGGGATTGAGCCCTGCATTGGGCTCCATGCGGACAATGCAGAGCCTGCTTCGTATTCTCACTCTACCCTCCCTCCGCCCCCCAATAAATAAATAAATAAATAAATAAATAAATAAACTTTTTTTTTTTAAAGTTTAGGAATGTACAAAAAGTGCCTAGGGAAACAAAGGTATACAAGAAATGGAAATGCAAGATGGCTGGAATAGAGAAAGGTATCTGTATTGGTTAGGGGTATAATAGCTGCTGTAACGGATTCTAAAATATTAGCAGTTTAACACCATGAAAATTTCTCATTTAACAGTCTCATCCAGACGTTGCTCATTGGTAACACTGAGGTATTTGCTCCTTGCAGTCATTCAGATATCCAGGTGAATGGAGGCTCTGCTATTCTAATCATGTGACTTCCTGGCACAGGTCATCTTGGGCATCAGAAGAAGCAGACAAAGGAGAGAGGAGGCTGGAGGGAGGGGATTGCATGGAGGTTTTATTTATGGGCCAAGCCTGGAACACAGCATTACTTTCCACCTATAATTGTTTGAACTCAGTCACATGACCATGTAGGATGCAAAGGACACTGGGAAATGTAGTTGTGTTTACAGGGAAGAGAAGAAACACTGGTGACCAGCCAACATTCTTTGCCACAACATCCAATGGCACGATGGTCATTACAGGAAATTGACAACCTACTCAGGTTGAAAATATTCCCATGTATCTGCCCTTTAGATGAAGTTCTTAAAAGATCACAATTCTGAACTATAAGTTCAGAAGGAAAGATGAGGGGAGACAAAGGAGGGAGGAAAGAGTGTCCAAATTATGTTTATCCCTTCGTAACGATATTATTAAGTTTCTCTTGGTCAGCACAGCCCCAGGTCATTGTTTCCTCATTTGGATTCCCACACCACTCCATTTCCTCACCTTCCCTACACGTAACAGCTTTTGACGATCAAGCTCACACCTTTTTTCTTCCCTCCATCAACTTTGAAGTATAGAGTGATTTCTGGAACTATACAATTTGGTTCCACATTATTCTTCCTTTACTTACTGTGTTACCATGGGCAGGTCATCTAGCTTCTCTATATCTCAGTTTCTTTATCTATAAAATAGAACCTACTTCCTAGGGGTTGTGGATATTAATTGATATAATATGTGTGAAGGGCTTAAGATGGCAACTGGTAACTAGTAAGCATTCACTAGTTATCATTTTTAGTATTTTGATATTGTCTACAAGTTCCTGAAATCTTCCTTCGCTTGATTTCCATGGGCCTCTTGTGGATATTTTCTTTCTTTTTCTCCTCAGTCTCTTTTGTAGGTTCTCCTTGTACTGCTGACAACTGAATTGGGAGTTCCAAGAATGTACTTTCTCAGTCTTCACCTCTTTCTTCTTCCACAGTCCTTGGGAGTTCTCATTCACTCATGTGTCTCCATCCACAAGCTACACGTGGATGACTCTAGAACCATATTTTGGCACAGTTACCGTCTTTCAAATCCAAGTTAGTATTGTGTAACCAGGTGTCAAACCACCATTTCTATTCAGGAATTGCACAGTCATCAACATCTTGACACATTCAAAATGGAACCCATAATCTTTGTCTTCACCACTTGCTCCTCTGTCTAAATTTCCAAACTTGGAGGAATGGCATCATCATCTCCTTTAATCCCCAGGCTAGAAATAAGGGAGTCCCTTCAGACTTGAGTCTTTCTTTCATTCTCAATACCCAAACTATAACAGTATTATTACTTTTTCTTTCCCAAAATATTTACAACCCCTTTCACTGCTTCCATCTTTACAGGATTTCTTCCTCCACAGGCCCTCCCTCTCCATGGCAAGAATATATTCCAACTATTGGCATCAGGCTTTGCCATGTGAATTGCTTTGGTCAATGAAATGTGAGCAGAAGTATGTCACATTCTCTGTCTGAGCAGAAGCTGTAAGAACCATTGCTTTCTTTTCTTCTGCCATGAAAATGAAAGGTCTCAAAGAGGGGCTGATCCCTGAGCATGGGTCCTAGGATAAGGAAGACTCATGGGACAGAGCTGCAGCTGTTCTACAGCTGGCATGCAAGATGAGTGGGAAATAAACCTTTATCATCATAAACTGTTGACTGGTCATTTCTTATTGAAGCACAGCCAGATTATGTGCTATTTGGGGCTAGGTAATGAGCAAGTAATTGTTCCTGGAGGATGTAAAGGTGGCAACCCATGTTATAGGATGTGTAGTAACAGTATACAGAGGTAAGAAATGCCACTTGCAATTACTTGGAAGTATGGGAGTTTGGGAAACAGAGTTTACTAGTATGCCTTGGATCTGTTGACTCCATTTGATAAGAAGGAGATGAGCTTGAAAAGGAACTGGCAGATTGACAGGTAAAATTAAAAGGGCATATATAAGCTCCAAATTGCAGGTCTTATGGAAATGGAAGCATTTTTCATCCATGCAAAACACATCTGACAAAACACAAAACTGAGAAATCCTTTGACTATCACAGTGGAGTTAAAAGTTGGTCTCATAGAGGGGTGCCTGAGTGAGTCAGTCAGTTAAGCATCTGAGTCTTGCTTTCAGCTCAGATCATGATTTCACAGTCGTGAAACTGAGTCCTGAGTCAGGCTCCCCTTTGGGCATTAAACCTGCTTGAGATTGCCTCTCTCCCTCTCCCTCTCCCTCTCTCTCTGTCCCAACCCTGCTTGCACTCTCTCTCTCTGAAAAAGATAAGAAAAAACTTGGCCTCTTATAACAATACAAGTGTTTCTAGAGCCTTTTGTAATGATATTCCCTGGGCAATTACTTCCCTTTTAATCTTTTCTCAAGTGTTACTTTATTTTATTGAATTTTTTTAAACATTTATTTATTTATTCGAGAGAGAGAGCATGAGTTGAGTAGAGGCAGGGAAAGAGAGAGAGAACTCCAAAGAGGCTCCACACTGTCAGTTGCAGAGCCTGACTCAAGGCTCGAACTCATAAACTATGAGATCATGACCTGAGCCCAGATCAAGAGTTGGACACTTAACTGATTGAGATACCCAGGTGCCCCTAGCAAGTGTTATTTTAAAATAGAACTCTGCCCTTATATTTTTGATAACAGTTTTATCCACAAATGATAGGGACCCTAACATTACTTTCTAATTTATTCAACAAATATTTATTAAGCACCTACTGTGAGTGAGGCATTGTACTAGGTCATCAGGATGTGTCAATGAACAAAACATGCAAAAATTTCTGTTGTAGTAAATTTTGTGGTCTGGTGTAGGTGACAGACAATAAAGTTTAGCAAAAAGACAGTAGACCCTGGGAACTTGGGGGCAGGTAGAAAGGGTGGTCACCATGGAACTGACTGCAGAGTAGATGGCATTGGTAGATATTCTTCAAGAAACTTAAAAAGTGGGAGTAGAAAAGCAGGTGATAATATGATGCTGTTCGGGTGTTGGGTCATTAAGACTTTTGTCTCTTTATTTTATTGGTTTTAAAAATGGGAGATAATAAAATATACTTTGTGCTCAGGGAAAAAAATCTATAGAGAAGTAGAAATGGGAGATGCAAGAAGAGGGGTGACCGAAGCAGTTTTGTCACTTGCTTTATTTACACTGCATCTTGGAGTGAGCCGTTTCAATCATGGCTCTTGGTTTCCCTGGATATTGAGCTATATCAGTAGTTTTCAAACCATATTCAGGAGTTTTGTAGCCAGTGAGTTGGAATTTTATTTTAAAGTAGATTTCTATTCAATTTTAAGAATTATAATAACAAAAACCATATTGCCCCCACTTCTACATATTACAGCCTATCAATTCTTTTATTTGTGTGGCTATGTAGCCTTGTTTTGTGGAGGCCTTGGAATAGAGTGTCCTCTGACATTTGAAGTTTTCTAAATAAAGTTTTCAGTTTACATTTTTAAAATATAAAACTGTTACTATTTTACACTACTTATTTGTATGAGAGATAGTGTTCTCAAAAGCAATGAACTAGATGCTGAGGCAAATGTAAGACTACTAATTGTCATTCATAATTCCAAATATCAATATTTTATATTTATCAAATCAGTCTTATCATCTTTACCTGTTGATTGTATAAGAGGTTAAATGTTAAGGAGCAGTTGGGTGGCTCAGTCATGTCAGCACCTGACTCTTGATTTTGGCTCAGGTCATGATCTCCAAATAGGCTCTGCACTGACAGCATGGAGCCTGGTTTTGGGATTCTCTCTCTCTACCCCTCCCCAAAATAAATAAATGAATGTTTAAAAAAAAAAAGAGGTTAAATGTTAAAATCAGGACTTTTTCTTGTTTGCTTTTTAGCTCAATTTATGGTGAAATACTGTTAAAATCTAATTTATATGTTGGGGTTCTACATATGATTTCATTGACAAAATATTTAAAGTCTGAAAGCTGCAAGATAGGATTATTTCTAAAATTCCTTTAAGCTCCATCAAATCTGTAATTCTGTTGACCAAACAACGTAACCCGGATTTATAGGATAATTGCCAACTTCCCATTTCTTTTGGTTGGAGCAAGCTTTTGAGCAAGAAGAAGGAAAAAAATGGCTGAGTGTGGAGGAAGGGAAATTTACTTGATCTTACACTAAAGAATCAAGTGGCCAGTTTTATGTCACTGTTTCCCACAGTGTAGTTGGAAATGGATTCCCCTTAGTGGGCCATATCTGTCTCTTGTAAATGACTCTAATTCAGTTGGTCACTTGAAAAAAAGCAACATCCAGGAGCTATTCTGAACTGTAGCAAACTGAATTCTGTAATCCAACCCAACACTTAGTTTTCAGACTGTCAGTGTGTAAGTATATGCTTTTTGCTTTCTCTGAATTTGCATAAACTCCAGTAATCTTTTTTTCCCTTGGTTGATAATACTGTTTGTGTTAAAATCACACCTTTTGATTTCTTGCATGCATATAGGCTTTTCTCCTGTTTGGGGACGTAAGTGCTTTTATCTCACCCTGCAATCAGTCACAACCCGGGGTGGAGGCAGGGAATGTTTGGTACAATATTTCCTATATAAACAGTTTCACTGTAAAAGGAACAATATGGCTCTAATTTTGATGTATGATCAGTTTGGAAATATGCAAACACATTTGAATATACATCCTGTACATGACAACAGCAATGTGAAACTGGATACACAAAAGGGTCTTTTTTCGCTGCAGTGATTTCCCCAGCCCTCCCCCAGCTAGATAATATCAGCTTTATTTCCAAGCTTTTAAGTGGAAATGCTTGCTTTGATAGCTTTCCCAAATTGATAAAAATATATATAGTCAAATGGAATTTTTTATAATGGTCAAGTTATCCCCTGGCACCCACACTCTCTCTTAGTCTGAATACAAATAAAAGCAGCTTAAATTGAAGAGGGTTTAAATTTTTCCAATGGAGCTGTGAAATAAAATTGGAAGTGGCAGTGGTAGACACACAGCCCAGGGACAGTTCAGATGCATTTGTTCTGTGTGACAAAAAAGCACTTGGATCATTACGTCCTATTCGACTGTGCCAGGTGGGAAGTGAACTTTTGTCTCTCTGGTTTGGTCACAAGCTGCCCAGATGTGGTTTAGCATTGATCGGGCAGCCTAGTGGTGGCAGGGTCTTTGCTCTTCTAGCTGTTTCCCACTATACAGCTTTGAGGTTGAACAATAGAAACACAGTGACTGTAGTTGTAATTTGGCTACTTACATATTCTATAGTGAACAAAGATCCTTTCTTAAAAGGTAAAAGTATCACCCATAATCCTATGACCTGAATATCAGGACTATTTATTGCAAATTTACTCAATACCAGAATTTACTAATATTAGCTAAGCCAACTTGTGAGGTTGATACTATTATTAATATCTCTGTTTTTCTGATATGGAACCCAAGGTTTAGAGAGACTATGTAATTAGAGAAGGTAACATTCAGGAGGAGGCCTAACTAGGATTAGAGCTCAGTTTAGTGGACTCAGGACTTCACTGCTATGCAAACTGTCTCTCAGCTCTAATGCACAAGTTTTATTTTTTTGTGTGTTTATTTATTTTACTGTGTTTTTATTTGTCTTTGTCCATAAATATGCACAGGTTTTTTTCATGTGAAATTAGAGTGAATATATACACAGACTATAATACATTAAAATTGGAATATTTGGGATATTTTAAAAATTATCCTAAGAGTTTTTGATATTACTTTTATAGTCTTCACTACTATGAGGGCAGAGGAAGAAAGAGAAGATCTTAGCAGGCTCCACTCTCGGCACAGAGAGACTGATGTAGGGGTCAATTCCACAACCCCAAGAATATGACTTGAGCTGAAGTTGAGAGTTGGATTCTCAATTGACTGAGCCACCCAGAAGCCCCTATGATTTGGTCATTTCTAATGGCTGCATAGTTCATATTAAAAACATATTTACTGTATGCTTTCAAATTACGTGCTAGGCATTTTTAATATATGCTAGGCATTTTTCCAGCCCAACTCCCACCCCCTGCCAGAAAAAAAATTGTTATAAGTATGGATTTTACTTCTATTTTACAGATGTGGAAGTTGGGAGTCACAGGATTTATGTAACAGACCTGAGAATGCACATTCGGTCAATGTCTGGGAAGAAACACCAGGAGAGACTTGACTCCATAACCTCGCTCTTTCTACTATCCCACAGCTGCCTTCAGAAACTTAGTAAACCGCAAGTCCAATACTTGGGGCATGGATAGGTATCATACCCTTTCTGGGCCATAAATGTACTGTGTTGATGGCAGGTGAATGTTACAATGAGCATAGTCTCTGTCCATTGAGAGCTTGTGGTGTGGCCCACAATGCCGGGAGGTAAGCCTCAGTGGGTGTTCCGATGATCAGAATAGATTTTGGCAGATTTATCCAGGTCCGACTACCTGTCAAAGAGCATGAGTTTGCAGGGTCAGGGACTTACGTCTCTTGGGGCTCTGGGACAGAAGATCATTGGATGGGACTGAAGGCATCTTGAGCATTCAACTTCAATGCTTCGTTTGGGGAGGATGTACGCAGATGGGGAGCCCCCCACCCCACCACCTGACATAGTGTGGAAACTCTTTTTCTGCCATTGCTGAGTCCTAGCTATTTTTTTCCCCTCATTTCTGCCCTTTCCTGGTGTCTTCTACATCTTAAGACGGTGTCTTCATTGATTCAGGTTGTTACAATAAAAATACCATAGACTAGGTGGTTTAAGCGATATATCTATAGTATGTATAGTTCTAGAGGATGGGAAGTCCAAGATCAAGGTGTCAGGAGATTCACTCAGGTCTGGTGAGGGCCTGAGTCCTGGTTCACAGCCAGTCCCCTTCTCACTGTGCCATCACATAGTGGAGTGGAGGGCAGAGACTCAGAGCCAGCTTCTGTTTCTCTTTATATTAAGGACACTAATCCTATTTATAAGGGCTCCACCCTCAATAACTAATTATCTTCCAAAGCCCTCACCTCCTAGTATCTTCACGTTAGAGGGTAGGATTTCAGCATATGGATTTGGGGTTGGGTGGGGGACGAAACAAATATTCAGTCCACAACAGTTGGGTTTCCCAAAGTGGGTTGTGGGGATGCCTGGTGGTACGCCTGAGATAATTTTTAGGGGCACCCAGATAAATATTTTAGTTTAATGGTTATGCACTTATTTTAATGTATATTAGAAACAAACATAACGCAGCTCAATAAACAGTGACAAAGGCATTCGCTCAGGATGAGGCTGACTTAAAGGAAAGGAGTGAATCGTCTCAAGAACATATGAAATAAATAAGAAGACAGGTGGTACTAGGATGTGCAGAAATCCTGGGGCGCCTGGGTGGCTCAGTCGGTTAAGTGTCCGGCTTCAGCTCAGGTCATGATCTCACGATTTGTGGGTTCGAGCCCCACGGCGAGGTTTGTGTTGCCGGCTAGCTGAGAGCCTGGAGCCTGTTTGAGATTCTGTGTCTCCCTCTCTCTCTAACCCTCCCCTGCTCACACTGTTTCTGTCTCTCAAAAAAAAGATGTGCAAAAATCCTGAAGTTGGTTTGTGAGCGAAGGAGGTTTGGGCAACACTGCTTGGAAGGCGCTATTTCTTGCCCTTGCTTCTCTCTCTGCACTGCTGCCTGGTCTGTTACAACAGCACCAGGCCTTCGTGATTCTTGTGGCTGGAACTCCGCCTCTCTCGACCTTCAAAGGCACCCCTTCTCCGCCCCTGTGCATGGCGCAGTGCCCAGCACAGGGTAGGAAGCTCAGCAGGGATGCTTCGTTTCTGGGCCCTGAGATGGCAAACAGGCCAACCTGTGGACTGCCCTCGGGCTCTGCCTCCCGGCAGTCGGTTCTGGGCTCCAGGGCCCCTGAAGTCTGATCTAGGAAGAGAAGGAAACAAGGGACTGAAATAGAACGAGAAATCTTGAACACAGATAAAAGGCTTTTGATATTTGCATGAAATATGCTTCTTAAAGAGGAACTATTTTTATAGCATTATCTTTAAGAGATTATAGGCAAAAATTAATTTTCTAAGTCTTTATAGTTAAAACAGTCTGTGCGCAGAAGGAATTTAAATTCCTCTTTTAATAAAACACCATGCATTGTCCTGCAGGCAAAGGGCTAGGTTTTTTTTTTTTAATGTGATTATTTTGTGATTTCAGAGGCCAAGAGAAATTTGTGAAATGCTGTAAAGACCACTATGCTTCCCTCAGAGCATTCCAGGCTGTGTCTATGCTTTCTCATGAAGGATTATTTGGGGTGGGGGTGGAGGGCAGAAATATTACAATATAGCATTTCAATAAAGTATTGTAAAAACCATAAAATCTAGCAAGGATAGGAACTAAAGCTTTCTAGGTGAAGGAATTAGGAGACAGGCGAGGCAAGACTAAGTGCCTGAGCTAAATGAATAGAAGGCCAATAATTGAGTTTAGGACTAACTGAGGGTTGAACCAAAGGCACTTGAAGTGTTAATTTATTAAATAACCCTTTGCTTTCATGGCTTACAATAAAAAAATATTTGTGGTCAGGAAAGTTAGGAGACAGGAAACTGAAGTCTTCTAAACCCATTTCTACGCTTGGAATGAAACCAAACCTTTATCCAATCATAAACCTTATGTGTTTATTTGCAAGGGAGTAGAGAGAGAGAAAAGAGGGTAGCAGTATTTGATTCCTATTTAAAGTACCTCTTTTTGCCATGGATTTTAGTCCTAATGGGGTGTCTTCATGCAGCTTAGAGGAGACAGCTGTGCCCCTACCTCTCTCAAGCCTTGATCCATTGCACCTCCCCCCTCCCCTGCCCCCAGAGCTGATGTGCATGTATTGGCTCAGTTTCCCGCTTTGGTGAAAATTCACAGGGAAGTAGGGAATGGTTTAATGATCAAAGCTGAACTTGATCTGTATCAAAAGGATCCTTTCCATCCTGGACATCTGAGCCACTTGAAAATAGTTTAGATCCAAGAGAGAGACTACCCAACTGTCCACACAGGCCAGCTTGAAAGGAGATTGGGGCAGATGACCAAACAGGACTGGTCTTTAATACTACGGCCTGAGAACAGCATGTTTGAGGGCAAGCCTCTGCCCTTGGGCTCCTTTCAAACAGCAGCTGTGTCCTGGTCTAGTCTCAGTAAAGAATTTCATGGGGAAGACCCCCGGCCCCAACCAAGAGCCAGGGCAAAAATATGAATTTCTTATATGGTTGGATATTAAGATCTTTATTTGATGGATGAAGGAAAATGATTATCTTGGTGTGTGCTACTGAGGAGTGAGATGCTGAGTCCTTGTGGATAGCAGAATGATCTTGATGAATAACCCAGCCTCTCTAAACCTCTGTCTCCCCACCTTTAAAATGGGGTTAAGGACAGTTTGCATTTCTATGTTTGTTAATAAACAAACATCTAAATTCTCCATTCCCAGTCCAGGGTTCAATGTGGTATAATTTTGCCTCCTTTACAAGCTTTTTTCACAGTGTGGATGTGTAGGAATGTGTATAGGTTTGGTAAAATCTTATTCTTTACCCAGTGATATTCTGGGTCAAAGTTGGCCAGAGGTTATATAGGAACTTAAATGTGCAAAATGCCTACCACGTATCAGGCATTTTATGTACAGCATCCCATCTAATTCCTACAAAAACAAAAAGGAAATTTAGGAGACAAAGATTATTGTCCTTACTCTCAGTTGGGGATATTGAGCCTGCATCAGCTCATGTGATATAGGCAAGGTGGCACAGCCAAGGACATGATAGGTTCCAAACCAGGTGGTTCAGTCTCCCAAGCGTGGGCTTTGTTACCTACAGTGGGTTAGCTGCAGTGGTAGGGTGGTGCTGACGGTGGGGAGAGGAGACATTAGAGGGACACCAGAAGTCATTGCTCTGGGACATCAGGCACTGCTTAAGAGGCATGAGATTTCCTCTTGATTAGGTCCCGAGAAAAGTGCACTGTGAATCAGATTCCCTGACATACAAGGAACATTCAGATTCCCTGCTTGGGTCTGGGGGCAGATGCCCTGGAGATTGCAGGGACTACATGTGGGGTGGCTGTTTACTGAGCACCACTACATGCCTGGTTTAGATGTTTATGAATACATCTCCCACTTAACTCTCCCACTAGCCCAAGGTGGGATGTGGGCATCATAGCAAATCAAGGCCTATAGGCTTGCAGTGCCAGGATTCAAGGTGGTGTGTTAATCATTTTGCTCTGTTACCTTCAACCAATGTACAGAGAGAGCTGTGGAGGGAATGAGATAACACAGCACTCAGGAGGCCTATGTCACAAGTTTGATCTTTTGGGCCAATTAGATTTGCAAACTCCTTTTTATTTTTAATGTTTATTTCATTTTGAGGGAGATACGGGGAGGGAAGGAGCAGAGAGAGAGAGGGAGAGAGAGAATCCCAAGCAAGCTCTGCATTGTCAGCACAGAGCCCAATGTGGGGCTTGAGCTCATGAACCATTGAGGTCATGACCTGAGCCACCCAGGCACCCTTGATAATCCCTTTTAATTGTTATTGGTGTTTTCTCCCTTTTGCTAGAATATGGCACATCAGCCATGGGCCAGGGGATTTGGGCAGGACTTGGTGACAATTGCCACTGATGGGTAGTGATCAGTCTTAGGAATCTTCATTCCCAGCCTGAGCCCTAGGATCACCTCTGTCTAACCACACACAGGGAGGGAGCTTCTGAGTGGTTCTAGGCCAGTTTCCTTTATGAAAAATGGTAATCATAATAATACTCACCTCATGGGGTTGTTTTGAAGATTACATGAGAACCTGTTTGTTTGGAAGTAGCAAGATGGAAGCAGGGTCTAGCCCATGGGTGGCCTGCAAGGTGCTTTGAAATGTTTTAAGTACTTGCCAACATTTAAAAATTATGAGATATAACTGACATATCAATCTATCTATCTATCTATCTATCTATCTATCTATCTATCTATCATCTATCTATCTTCATCTTTTTCTTCCTCAAATATGAAATTCATGATGCAGATTTTCTCTAAAAATTCAGAAGATCCGGCAGCAAAAGACCTTGGTTCCCATGATATAACAATCAAATCAAGGTAAACACCAGCTGCTGCCTCAGAAAGAGCACATATGTTCCAGTTTGCCTCAGTCACCTGCACTCCCCACTATCTGCTTTGTTTATCTGGCTTCTGTAGGCCTTGCCGTGGAGAGTCTGCACACAGTAGCAGCGTTGTGTTTGGTGTAGGTAGAGTAACATGCAGAAAGTACCTGCCCATCTGACTCCAGAGCTGCACTACTCAAAGTGCAGTCCACAGACCAGCAGTCCCAGTTAGGCAGAACCTTTGGCCACACCCTGGGCCTATTAAATCAGAGTCTGCCTTGTACCAAGCTCCTTAGGTGATTCATATGCCCATTAGAATTTGAGAAACACTGTTCCATTGTTTTTATTATTAGTTGGACGTTTAGACCCTCAGATTTATGGGGCAGGACAGTAGAGTAAGTGGGAGACTGGCCTAGGACTTGAGAATGGAATTCAAGTATATGTGCTTTGTGACTTTGACCAAAGTCACTTTGGCCTCATCATGTTTCTCTGTAAAATGAGAGGACCAAGCAATATTTATAGTTTGCATTCTACAAAAACACTTACTAAGAGTACGGCCTCTAGGCAAGCACTTCTAACTCCATGCTGGGTGTTAAGGCTACATAGCCCAATGACGCATAGGCAACTTGTGCCCACCCTGTGGGGGGCCCCCCGTTCAGTATACCAGAGAGACAAACAAATTAACAATTATTGTACTATGACAAACACATGCCCAGGTCATACCTCATGCTAATACTCTGTGATCCCCAAATAGCATTTAGAATGCACTAAACGGTCCCCAGCGTCCCGACCCAGGTAAAGGAACCCCCATGCATGTCTGAACAGCTCTCTAGCACAAAACACGCCCAGGGAAGAAATGAGCATGCCATGTTGATCAGCCAGCAGCTGGGTGCAGACCTAGGGGAAAACAGATGTTGGATCAACACGGTGAAGAGTGTAGATCTCATAGACCTTTATTTATTAACTTTTATCTTGGAGGAGAAGAATGCTTTTTAATTTCATTTAAAAAATAAAGTAAAGTAAGGCCTCTAAGCTACTGCTGAATTATAGATAGTGCTAATTTGGTTCAATTATTTTGCTCATTATGGGCAGAAACACAAGTTGCCATTCCAGGCCCAGGACTGAGAAATCAGGTCCCAGATTACTCGTGTGAAAATACAAGTGGAATTTAAAAATGTACCAGATAACTAGCTGTCACACCTGATTCATACCACCCGCTCTAAGAGAAGTGGCCGTTCCATCTTTTAAAACGTCATTAAAATATCAAAAATAAAGAGTTCATGGAATTAAAGAAACATTATTTTGTTCACACAGCCTGAAAAAATGTGATTAGGCAGCACTCCTGAAATGGTGATATTCAATCAGGTAGGCGTTTGTATACCAGCACGGAGCAGATATTGCTGGTTATGTAAAATGTTGCCTCGTTATGTGGTCTGTGAGGACAGGCGCCAGGGAAAGAAAGAGGTGGAGGTGAGGGTATATGGTTCATTCGTTCTGAAGTCAAAAGAGTGGAGTTTTTTTGTTTCAAAGCCAAAATAGCCCTGTTTTATCAAATAAGCTATCTGGGTTACATTTCCTGTCAGCAAAGTGACAGGATCCACGTTGATGCTTGGGTTCCAAATAAGACTGATTTAGTTATTTCTGTCACTAAACACAGGCTAAATTTCCATTCAACAAAAACAAGGATAATTGGTTTGGTTTTAGAAAGACAAGCAATCATTTTTCATTAGTGTATGTGGGAAGGAAGCATGCTGTTGGTTGCTAATGTATGCTCACAATGATGCCAGGGGATGGTCATGCAAACTCTACTTAGCAATCATTTTTTGAGAAATAATTTTCTTAAAGTGGGAGCTCTGCATATAACTGAGTCTCTTAACCCACACATCTATGTCGGCTCAAATCATTTGGCAGAAATAAGTTTTTATTTGTTGTGTCTTGTTCAAGGTAGGCACTTTGTAAATGCTGATTGAATTCATTTGCAGGAATATGAGTAGAAATTGGTGTAAGAAAACACTGGGCTGCACAGTTTGGCCTTAGAAATAGAGGATCCCAAGAATACTGATGCTTCATAACTAAAAGCCTGTCTGGAGTGTACAGCCAGCTGTGTTCAGGTAATGTCTTTCTGGAGAGAATGCACTGGAGACTTTTCGAGTTCTTGAGTTTTCCAGCATTGGACAGTAAACCAGCTCGTCTTGATGTGTATGTGAGCTATTCTGTGAGGAATATTCATTCAAGCAGCGAGTCTCCCCAAAGCCAAAGCTAAGGCCAAAACCAAGGTTTGAAAAGTAAAAACTCAGCTGATTTGACCATGATTGCCCTAATTTCAAGAACAAATCCCAGACAGAATCACTGACAGTGGCCAGGCATTGGGGTGGCTTTCTAGAAAATACTAAGAATTACTCAGCTCAGTACTAGCCCCATATTGGAGGTCAATCTTTGATTATGCCTGAAAGGAGCTGTAATTTGGTTAGGGCAATGCTTGGCCATTGGAAGCCCAGTCTACTGCCCCAATGGTCTCCAATGAGGGGTGTGGGAAGGAAATATTAATACTATTTATATTAAATTTTGGTCTCATCCTTTTTGCTGTTTGTTGGTTGGTTTCGATGTGTATACATTATACTACACATATTTAAAAGTAGAGCAAAGATAACATTTATAAACAAGTAAATATACATTTCTGAGGGATGCCTGCTCACCTTTCTTTGTAATAATGGAGTGAAATGATCAAAATAGTTTAGAGATATTGTACTTGAAACTCTGTGAGGGCAGGGCTGATGCAACTTTTATTTATCTCTGTATGCCTGGTTTCTAGCACAGCACACAGGAAGCCCTTTTTATATTATAACCTCCAAGAGAACGGACTCTTGTTTTTGCTTAATATCATATCCCAGGTACCTAGCACAGTTCTTGGAATTTAGGAAGTGCTCAAAACATTTATTTTTTTTAAGAAAATTAATGTCTATCAGATAACCCAATTGCTCCAATAGAGGGTTTTGTTTGTGAGGGGCCTGGGAAGCTCAGTTAAAGGTCCAACTCTTGATTTTGGCTCAGGTCATGATCTCATGATTTGTGTGTTCAAGCTCCAAGTCAGACTCTGCACTGACAGCACAGGGCCTGTTTAGGATTCTCTCTCTTCCTATCTCTCTGCCCCTCCCCTGTTTGTGTGCATGTGCTCTCTCTCTCTCAAGATAAATAAATAAACTTTTTTAAAAAGGAGGGATTTTGTTTGTTTTTATAAAAGTTTCCTTACATAATTGAAGAGCTTTATCCTAGAAGATCTTTGGAGGTATTTTGGACATTTTGAATGATCTCTTTGTCCAAACCTTCAAAACAGATGGTAAGACATGCTCTGTGTTTTACATGCTGTCAGGATTCCCTTTCTTTTTAAATTGTAAATCAGACTTCTTTTTAAGCAATCTCAATTAATCGATGCCCAGATTTAAATTAAGGTACTCACTTTCTTCTCAACATTATGATACTTCACTTTGCAGAAGGATTATCATAAAACCCCTTTATTCTTTTTAATTTTTAAGTTTATTTATTTATTTTGAGATGGGGGTGGGGGGAGAGAGAGGTCAAGCAGGGGAGGGGCAGAGAGAAGGAGAGAGAGAATCCCAAGTGGGCTCTGCATTGTCGTCAGTACAGAGCCTGACATGGGGCTCCAACTCACTAATCACATGATTCCGTGTGAGATCATGATCTGAGCTGAGATCAAGAGTCAGACGCTTAACCAACTGCACCACCCAGGTGCCCCTTATAAGATCCCTTTAAATAAAGGATATTTCTATACAATAAAGTTTGACTAATAAAAATTCATGTGTACTCACATTTTTAGGAATACTCTTCTGTATTGTATGAGGCAGACCTTCAGAGTTGCTTCATGTACTATGTCTTCAGTGAAGAGAGAGCAGAATGACGCCCAACGATCACTGAAAATCTCATGGTGAGGTATAGAGATTGTGTGTGTGTGTGTGTGTGTGTGTGTGTGTGTATGTGTGTGCTTTCCCTTATCCACATTGTGCCAAGTTTTTAATCACATGACTGAGAACAGCAAAGTACAGAGTTACGAAATCCCTGATTCAAATCTTAGCTGTGCTATAATTTGGCTATAGTGATGTTCTGGAGTCTTAATTTATAATAATTATATCCAATAATGCTTCCTTTTTTGGCATATGGATTAAGACTCTTTTGGTTTGTAAATGATAGAAAATCTAATTCCAGTTGACTTATATAGATAAAAGGAGTTGATTTGCTCATGCAAGTGACAAGTCCAGATCATAGGAGTGGCTTTAAGCCTGCTTCAGTCTAGGGCTTATCCAACATCATCACAACTAGGTCTCCCCTTTCTTGGCTGTGCCTTTCTCTTCGTTAGTGTCATTTTCAGGTGAGGCAAGACGGCTACAGCAGTTTTGGAATCATTTCTGGGAAAGAGAATGTACATTTGTCTCAGCTGCCCAACTGCGCTTCTTGCCTCTCATTGGCTCGTTTGGTCATGCGCTCATCCCTGAAACAATCGCTGTGGCCAGCACAATATGTTGTACTCTTTGGCTTTATTTAGTCTTGGCCATCTGCCCATTTGCTGCTGTATGCTGTTAGCATCCCTCACTCCACCAAAATCACTTGCTTCTGGGGTAGGAGATGGATTGTTCTGCTGAGAAAATTTGGAGTAAGTTTATAAGGTGAAAAAGAGTGAATGCTAGAGGGAGGCAGAAATGCCAGCTGTCTACCTTGGCCAGTTTGTGATAGGATTAAATTTAGGGCATGTATATGAAAATGCACAGCATGTAGACAATCAGGAAATGACCAAAATTAGACAATCAAATTAGGTCAATCTCAAGAAATGAGACTCAGAAACAAAGTAGGTAGGACAAGTTTGAGATTAAGCACACAAGGAGCCTCACTGATTTGGAATAAACTGATTGAATCCACTAAACATTTCTTCAGCATTTATCCTGTGGCAAGTGTTGTGTATAGGCCTACAGGTATTGAAATTAAAAAAAAAAAGTTGGCTTGGCACTGGATTATTTATGGTCTAGCAAGGGATACAGGCATGTGTGTCATTTCAAACAATGTGCAGTGTTTGATGGATATGTGCATGGGGCCTGTGGGAGCCCTTACAGGGAGGGGCCCCTAGCACAGATTTAGGGGGAGGTGCAGTGACGAGGAGAGGCATGAAAGGGGAACTTCTTTCCTGAGGAAAAGTTCCTGATCAGAGTTTTGAACAACGAAAAGGAGCTATCCAGGTAAAGAAATGAGTAGGGAGAGAGCTTTTCAGGAGCAGCAGAATGGTGTGAGTAGAGATGGCAGAGCAAGAAAATGCTCAGTGTGACTCCTGAGAGAGCAGGAGTGGTTGCTGAACCATTTGCCATATCTGGAATGGGGAGTAGGAGGCTAAGAGTGGCAGATAATATTGAAAACATGCTTCTAGGGGCCTGACCATCGAGGGCCCTATATTCCATGTAATGGACACTGGACACTGACTTTAGCTTATGGGAGACCACTGAATAGCTTATCAGAGGAGAGCAATGTGGTCCAGCTGGATAGTTTAGACTCTTAGGGCCAGAGGAGTGAATGGAAAGGGTGGGCCCAGATGGACTTCGGGGAGCCCTGTCCAGGAGGGAGATGTGGGAGGGTCTGGACTGGAGCACTGTGAGTAACATGGAAGAGGAAAGACAGAGGGCAAGAACAGAAGAGTTAAGGCAGCAGGATCCAGGGACTGGTCAGATGTATGATATTCGGGATAGAGAGGAGTCAGGTGCATGACAAGTATTGGGGTACCTATGAATCTGTTGCTTTATAAAGGTAAAAGTACGAGAAAACTTAAATGGACAAAGAAGTCCATTTAAGAAAAAAGAAATAGTTGAATACGTAATGGTACTTCCATAGGGTAGGCTAAAATTACTCTGCATAGGACGCCTGAGTGGCTCAGTCTGTTAATTGTCTGACTTCATGATCTCGTAGTTTATGATTTTGAGTCCCATGTTGGGCTCTGTGCTAACAGCTCACAGCTGAAGCCTGCTTCAGATTTTGTGTTTCCCTCGCTTTGCCCCTGTCCCACTCATGCTCTGTCTCTCAAATGAATAAATGTTAAAAAATGTAAAATTACTCTGCATAAATAAAAAATAATATTTTAGTAAAATATTTAATGGTTGGGAATACGCCCATGATATAGAAAGAGAAAAAAGCAGGCTATAAAATAGAATAGCATTATGATTTCAGTGCATATAGTTATAGAAACATCTGTGTTATATAATTCCAGTTGACTTACAGAATAATGTTAATTACTTTTATCTCTGACATGAGGGAGCATTTCTGTATTTTCCACTTTTAAAAACAATGAATTTGTAGAACTTCTTAAAATTAGAAGAAAATAAATGATATATAATAAAACCAAAATGGCCACTTTTGATAGACGTTGACCTTCCAGGAAAAAGGTTCCCAAAGAAGAAGGGCAAGGGGTTTGGGGCGTAAGTCCAGAGCTTGGGGAAGGAGTGTCTACTTTGGCCTAATGCATTGGTGGGTAAGAATGGTAATTCATGCCATGGCTTTTGAAGAGGGGCTCTGGGAAAGACTAACACTTGAAGTATCTACCCCACTGAAGCCTCAAGTCCCATGCTGGCTCTTGGTTAAGCCAGAGGCTACCCCATACCTAAAGGCCCTAAAGTCAGAATGTGAATGTGAAGATTTGCCATGTTTTTTATAAGCAATGGGATGGTGGGCAATTTACTTATCTTCCCTAGACCTAATTTTTCTCATTTCTAGAATGGGGTGAATTCTACATGCCTTGCCTAACTCACAAGGTTGATGCAAGATTCAAGAGATGATGTGAACGGGCTTTCTGGGGTAAAATTATTACCTTTGTCTTGTAATAGTTCATAGCTCAGTGCCACTTCCTTGCCCCAAGATGGTCTTCCACCTCCTGGCAGGAAACTTGAAGGCTTATTCAATGTGAATATATTACTAATAAATCTATGCATGCACATCACATCCCTCCCTCACTCCCTACTCTATCGACTGTGTGTCACATACTCCTACTGAGAGACATGGAAAAGTGTGTTTGCTTTTTCTCCTTTTTCTCAATGATATCTGCTGGCTTTCACCTCACATTGAGTTTAATGCACCAGAGATTATAAAATTCAAAGTGTCACATGATGTTCAAAATGTTGAATGAGTGACACGTTTAGATGAGCTCTGGGTGAATGGCATTTTTGAAGTGTATTCATATATGAGTGGTGGTATTTCACTTTAAAAAGCAGGCTCTCAAAGCATGGCAAAAGGCAGGTGATACAGGCAGAATGATCTGTAGGAAGGGTAGTTGCTCAGGGCTTCTCTGGCAGCCTAGAGCACACCCACCATCTCCACCAAGGTGAGTTGCCTTTCATTTTCTCTTCAGGATTTTCCAGAGGAAATGAGATTTCATCAGGAAGGAAGAACAAAGATTGCAGGGTGAAGGGTGTTCCCTAAAGTTTTACCTGTATAACCATCCACAGTAAAGGAAAGGAAGGCTATATCAGCAGGGAGAAAAGTGGCTGGTCTTGGCTTTCATAAAATATTTAGACTCTAGACTAAGTTGATTTGTTGTAACAGTTTTGTCTGCTTTACCTAGATGTGTGAATGTGACACTTGTAATAATTTGGACCTCATGTCTTACTCTCATGGGGTTACATGGGCATCATAGCTCTGATAAATGGCATTGGTGGCATATCCTTAGTGCTGGACTGGAAATAGAGTAACTTCTAAATATTTAGAAGAGTCAACTTATTTGATGCAGAAACCACAAATTTAAAAAAAAAGCCTCATTATAGTTGACCAAGCATCTCTTGAATTTGATATTATTAAGATCCTCTGGAATGGTTTCAAATCTCTAGATGCAATTCAGGCATCATGATTTTGTTTCACTGTACCATTTTTTTAATCTCCCCTAAGCTCAAATATGTGTCTCCCCGACCTCTTTCCATATCAGTAAATGTCTCATTGCCTACTCAGTTAATCAGAACCTTGGAGTCATTCTTGTCTCCTCTATCTTCTTTTACACTTCATCTTCAACCCACCAACACTGGGTCTCTATCCCAAATCTGACCACTTCTTATCTCCACTGGATCTACCCAAGTTCAAACCATTATCGTCTTTTTCATTGAGCTTTAGGCTAGCCTCCATAGAGTTTCCTTGATTATTTTCTTAAGCTCCCACAATCTGTTGTTCACACAGCAGCATAATAATGTTTAGAAAAACTTCTAGAGATGTTTGCCATTACCATCTCAGAATCCTTCAGTAACTGTATCTCAGGGTAACCAAGAATGGATGACAAAGTTTCTCTTTATAAAAATTTTTCTGCTAATAAAGGAGCAATGTTGGAATTACAAAAACACCATTTGAAAACTCTCTAGTGAAAAAAACTTACCTAGGTACCACTAATGGCTGGTAAAATTAGATGGAGAGACAGAGAGACAAAGACACAGAGGACCTGACATAATGTGTGGATGTATATACCACCATCTATAAAGTTTTCGTACTGAAATATTAAACCCAAATCTGGCCTAGCTTCTATATCTAATTGTCAACTTATAGGCAGTACAAGGGATCGATGTATATAATAAATGACAATGAGAATGCACTTCGTAAAATCCAGAATGCAGGGAATGTTGCATGATAAATAACTTGGCCACTGTGATGTCTAAATGTGGTGTCTCTCCTGATTTGATGGGGCCTCCAAAGGTGGGGTGATGATAGGGTGGAAGCCAGTATTCTGGGAAGTGAAAGGATTCACCTGAAGCAGAACGAAGGAGGTAGAAGTTTATTGAATACGCCTCAAGGGAGCAGTGGGCAGGACAGCAGAGGGGAGGCTGTCTGCAACGAGGCAGTGGGTGGGGGCTGTTTCTAAAGGGTGAAGATGAGGAGGTATGGTGACATATGGAATTTCCCCTTTTTTGGTAACTGTGCCTGGTTGTAAGTAGCCCATTGATTAGTTAGGGTCTATGGATATTTTGAAGTGGGTGGCCTGATGAGTGTGACTGCATTCAGCCAGGGGGTCACTGTGGGCCCTTTCTACATTCCATTGCTCAAGTCTGTTTGCCTAAAAGCCACCTCTTCAGCCACTTCAACAAATAAGTGGCAAGGGGGTAGAGAAAAGAGGGGAACCAATCTTTATGTTGTTGGTGTCAGTACTGAAAGTCCAGCATCCTGGAAACCCCCTCAGTCCCGGGCAAAGACCTGGATTATGGTCATCCTCAGTAGTGGTAGAGGGCACAGGGGGTGGGTAGGGAGGAGGGTCCCACAGATTAAGAGGCTTAAGACACAGACATTTGGACTTTATTTGGATCTTAAATAATTATATGTGTGTGGGGAAACAACAGTGAATGTTTGATGATACCAAGGAATTATTTTTATTTAGTTATTTCTTAGGTCTGATTATGATATTTTGGTCATAAAACAAACAGTTATTTTTTATGGATATATGCCAAAATATAGAATGACATTGATGCTTAGGATTTCTTTCAATATAATACTGTGGGTTTAGATGGAATGAGGCCATCTGAATTGACAACTGTGGCAGGGTGATGAGAATACGGGGATTTGTTGTACTATTTTTCTCTAGTTTGGTAAAGGTTTGAAATCTTTTATAATAAGTCAAGTTGCATACAAACAAGCCCCAGATTCCTTTCAATGTCTTCCCTTTACTTCCCACTCAGGATGCAGTTCTGGAGTATGGCCTCCAGAGCTCAGAGAGGTCTGCTCCTACCGTCCACTCCTACTGCATTCTGCTCCCCTCACACTGGCCCTCATGCTGCTCTTCAAGTATCAGTCCTGCTCTCCCTAGGACTTTGGGGTTTGCTCTGCTCTTTGTCTGGGGTTCCTCCCCAGACCTCTCCTCCTGCCAGCTTCTGCTCCAATACTGTTCCTTCCCTGACTAGTTCACAAAGTGATGTCTTTCCCAACACCTCAGCGTACGAATTATGTGTTTTTGTTCCTATCCTTTAAGAGACTTTGACCACTCAGGGGTGGGGAGAGACTGCCCCTTGGGCGGTTGGCTAATTCCTAAAGAGAGCAAACAACTTGCCGTGGGGTATGAGCCTGACTTTAGGATGTGAACCAGCTGATCCTAAGCCACACTCCCACCCATCTCCATTTACCAAGCTCCTGCAGTCTCAGACATGCCCGCCCGCACTAACTCATCAGGGGCCAGGTACCAGAGTCCACCCCTGGGGCCCAGACCCCACAGCTCAACTGCTTGCTCTGCTTCTCCCATTCCCTAACACTAAAACCACAACAGAAACTTTTGCCCACTTTTCCCCTTATTCCTTGTGCCTTCTGACTGATCCTGGTGCTTTCTTGTATGGTCCTGAAGGGCACCATGGGCCCCTTCCAACTGGGAACTGTGGGTAACTATATTTTCAATGGCAACTGTCTTCTGATCTGTTGGCCTCACCATGTCTGAATAAAACCAAAGTCCCGAGTATATTTTACAATACCATCCTTTGTTCTTTATTTCCTTACTTTGCTTTACTTTTCTTTAGAATACTTGTCACTGCCCAAAAGCCTTACTATATGTTTATCATGTATATATATGTGTGTGTGTGTGTGTGTGTGTGTATATATATATATATATATATATATATATATGCATGTATGTATGTATATATGGATGTCCTTGAGAGTAGGAAGGTAGCCTGTCTTGTTAATCCTTTGATGGCCCAGATGGTACCTGCTCCATAGTGTTCACTCAGTAAATATTTGGGAAATAACTTAGTGAGAGAATAAGCCCCCATATGCTGCTTGGGTAAACGGACGTTTGGGAAAAGACCTTGTGTATTGCAGGGAGTTTAAGGCACTTTCCCCTTAACAATTATTCATGGAAGTTTTCCACCTACCAAATGTCAGGACAGAGAAGGTGTGATCTCTGACTGATGCTTTTGGTGCACACAATAAGGTCTTGACCTTGGTAGATAGCAAACTTTGATTTTCCATTCTGGATCCCTGTTTCAGTATTCATTAGCAATGTAACTTTGAACAAGTTACAATCAATCACAACCTCAGTTTCTTCATGTTTAAAGGGGAAAATTAATTGAGAATGAATGAGTTAATGCAAGGATAATTCCTAACATAGTGCCTGGCACATGGTAGGTACTTAACAGACAATAGTTTTTATTACTAGAATGTTACCTCTATCTTGACTATTTTCTTTTTGGGTCAATAATAAAAATAGGAAAACTAATAGGGGAGAAGGCAAGCCTATTGTCTTTTCTATTCATCAAAGTACAATACATAAATCCATGTGTTAACATGGACCCAGGACAAGGCCTTCGGATTTGCAGGCAGGCCAGAAACCACGTTGTATGAGAGATGGTTTACACATTGAGAGTGTTTAGTACCCCGAAACAAGGCCTGAAGGAGACATTACAGGTGACTTCTGGTAGATAATGTGTGACCATACAGACGAGGCAGCAGATATATCCTGGAAGCTCCTTCAAAGGGGAGGCCAGGACTCATAACTTACCCGAGTTTTCCAGATACAGAGTAGGCTGCATCCAGCTGACCGAACCTCTGAACCTCTATTACCCACCCTGGGTCCAGCATTGAGCCCAGTCATAATAGGCATTGAGTAAGTATTTGTCTCATAAAGGAGAGAAACAGATACTAGCCAACCACTCAATGATTCTAAGGCCTTTTGCAGCCCAACCTTATATTTCTGTGATTCTACTCCAACCCAGCCAGCTTTAGAGAATATTCACCCCTAGCTCTCAGTTAATTACCTATTTTTAACTCATCATATTTCACTGGTAAAAGAATTCAATAAATATGGGCTTCTCTTAGATAAACGTCATTAATAAATGACCTCCTATGTATTATCTTAAAACTGCAAACACAGAAACCTTTGAAATTATCTACTGATATTTGGGATTTATGAGATTTGTCTCATGTAAGTAATTCTATTATCAAGGAACAAATAGAAATGTAAGGCTGTCAGAATTATAAGGGATTTAAATGGTCATTTGGTTTAACCTCATGTGATACTTAAATCTCTCCTATAATATCCCTGCCAAATGGGCATTCTGTATGTATTTGAATATCTTCAGTGATAAAAAATACACCCCCCTGGAAAAGAGGTATAGAATAAGGCTTGAGACCGTGGACTTTGGGTAAGCCAGAATGTAGGTTCAAATCCCAGAGCCACTACCTACAAGCTTTGTGGGTTTTTTGGGGAGTTGTATAACTTTTATTGGCCTTCGTTTCCTTATCTGTGAAGGGGGAAAATAATGTTGCTTATATCTTAGAGGGATTGAGGATTTTAAATGAGATATAAAATAATTGTGACATTGCTTGGCACATGGCAAACATCCAATAAATGGTAGTTTTTTTCACTTTTTGAATTATTTACTAGATTGACTTTTAGAAAATGTTCCCTTCTATAGTTGAAGGCTGACTACCATGGTTTTGTGGATAACAAGGCTCAGAAACATTGTAAGGCCTTCTCCAGTATGAAAGAAAGGTGACTTAGTGATGTCTGGCATGGTGTAAGAATTGGGAAACTGGAGGTGGGGGCCATAGGAATGTAGTGAATTCAGTGAATGAAAACATTTGTGCAGTTCATTTGCTAGTTCTGCCTATTTTTCCTTAGAATCCTAGAGAATGCTGCTGTTTTCTCATGTGCTCCTAAATCTCATCGCATGAGCCCTGTACCCGATACTTAAATAATACTCTTCCAGTTCGTCCGGTGATTGGCTGTTCTCACATCAGTAATGCCCCTCTTACTTGAGGAGCAGGAACAAGCACTGAGTAGCTATCAAAAAGTCCTTGCTTTTTAAGCAATTCATCAAATTCAACAATGACTTATTGAAAACACAATATGAATAAGGAGAGGCAAGACTCACTTTTGATGCTAACAGTGACAATTACACTCTGAATAAGGAAACATAAAGCTCAGAAATGAGACTCAAGCACTAATAACACAGAACCTTAGGGTCTTTTGGGGTGGGGGAAAACAAATCTACTTTCCTTAATAGCCCTCAAGGGCTTCATTATATGATATCAGAGTACAATAATTTGTGTGCCTAAAGTTGCTTAACTCATCAGGAAAACAATATGTTATAATCATTGCACTGTGTTTAAGAAAGCAAGGAAGTTTATAATACTTTTCACAAAGGTTGTCATTAATTAACTAATTAAATAAGGAAATATTGATCCTGAAAGAAAGACCACAAGTTTTATAGGTGAAACACTCTATTCTTTGATAATACTGCAGAATTATAAATCTTTTCAACCCCAACCACACTTAGGTGGCATGTAGTATTAAAAGCAGAAACTATAGGATATAGAGAGCCTATAAATTAAATAGATTTAAAAAATAAATATTTGGGGGGAATGAAGAATTCCACCTCCTATCTACCATTAGGAGAGATGGTAGATATCCATTTTATTTTGTTTCTACAAGCATTCACCAAGTATTTTCATGTGCCAGACACTGTACCGGGCCCCAGGGGTATTGAAGGAATGTGGTCATTTGCTCTGGGAGTTCGTAGTCTAGCAGAGAGACCAAGATGTTGTAAATCACTCCAGCACAAATGAAGGAAAATAATCCTTCCCAGCAAAGGATAAAGGATGTGGCAGGAAAAGCTAAGAGGAGGCATACTACTTGGGTAATGTATTAAAGGGTAACTAGGAATTTGCTATTTTCCAGATACACAAAAGGAAAGGCATCCTGAGAAGTCACTTTTCCTTTTATTTAGAATCATCCTCAGTCATATCATCATAGGAGAAATGATGAACCCAAAAAGAGTTTTGCCAGGAAGAAAATTGGATTTTGAGAATGCTTGTAGGAAGAAAGGAAATATTCGAGCTAAGTCTGAATTCAAAGGATGGAGAAAACCTGAAAACATTTAAATAAAAGGAAAGGTTATAGAAGCCATTGAATTTATATCATGAAAGAAAATATGTGCTTAGACCAAGCAGGAGAGCCACATTTTTGTGGGTTGCTAGCGCTGACTGCTATGAGATGATCTTTATAATAGGTTGTAAGTCATGGCCACCTAACTACTTGTTGAGGTGTTTAATAAGGGGCTGAACAGCTTGTAATCAAGTTTTCTTCAGGATCCAAAATGCCCCAACGTCCTGCATAAGTAGGGAGCTTGGACAGAGACAACACCTGGAACATAATGGGAATTCAAAGGGGTAAATTCATGGCCTTTCCCTTTAAGAGCTAGAGACAACTTGTAGTGTCCTATGAAATAGGAATTGGAATGGCGTTGGGCTGGTGTCTGATTTTGCAAGTGGCTAGTAATTTGTAAATGGTCTTTTGTAAATGTAAATCTCTTTGAGTTGGAACTCATAGAGAGGTGATTGGTAATGAGATTACTAAAGATAAGGCAAAAAAGGAGTGTCTAAGGACTTTCTGACCTGGAAATGTCAAGAAGAGATCAAATATTGATAGGAGTATTGACACTTGGGACTGCTGCGGGACTCAGGGAAGTCCTGAATATATTAACCTGCAATATAATGTTTAGGTTTCTATATTGAGATTGTGGCCATGTCTATGTCCTTGGGATGTCGGGTTAGATTAACCTCATATATGATGATCAAGGGCTCTGTAAACATTCAAGCTAGATGATGAGATACATATCCACATTGTCCTGCAGAAAATTTATGGGGCTTAGGAAGCCAGGAGAGGCTATCATGCACCTAATGCAGAACATTAAACTTAATGCCAGCCACTAGCCCTTTTAATGCTTTTGATTACATTTTATATTCTTAAGCTCAGCAACACCTTGGTAAAAACCTCATTGGACTAGTCCACTGGGATCAGTGGCAATGTGTCATGGGGAGAGTCCCAGGTAACCAGTAATGATTTATAGATTTTCAGTTTAGCAACAGCATCCCATCCTCTGGAGCTCCCACAGTTGTGAGAGGCAACAGTTTTATTGGGAACAGGTTCCCCGATACCTGAACAGAAAGAAGCACTAGCACAGAAAGCTACCTCAGTATTTTACCATGGTCCCAGAAGCTTTGGGGGCATCGAAGTAGTGATGCAAATACCAAGGTTGAAGTGATTACCCTTGAGCACCATGATTTTCCATAAGTATCTGTCATGGATTTCTGAAGAAGGAATTTGATTGGTCCATGTCAAGCTCTTTGATAAATGATATTATCTTAACTGGTGCTAATGTGGTGAGGTGTTGTTTTTTCTTTTTTGTTTGTTTGTTTTTTGTTTTTTTGGATAGGGGTGTTATATTGAAAGCCAAAACTTGAGTTAAAACTATAATATTGCCACCACTTTTTAACAATAATATCAAATTAAGCATCAAAAATTTAAAATGGCATTTTCATAGGTAACCTCAACATTTTATTGTGTATCTTTTCTGGGCTATTTTTACCATCTTTTCTGACTCATTTTTATGTCTTTCTATCATCTATGATATGTACATGTGTGTACTATATATATATATATATATATATACACATACACACATGCACATATACATAGACAGGATCATTTTATACATATTAGCCTGAACTGTGGATATATTGTGGATATGTTTACATATGGGTAAAAATACGTGCATAATATTAAAAAGATAGCTGCATAACTTCCTATAGCATATGTTATAATTTCAAACTGCCCTCCCTAGTGGATTTTTTCCTTCAATTTTCTTGTAAACAATTCTGCAACAAAATCCACATATATGATATGTGTGATTTCATTTCTGTAGGCTTGATTCCTAGAAATAAGATGACAAGGTCAAAGGCTATACATATTAAAAATTTTACTTTCCAGAAGAAGTTGAGTCAATTAATATTCCAAACATTGGTGTATGAGAGTGTTTATATCTGTTACCTCTGGCTCTCCTTAAAGTGTAACTCTCAAATTTTTTCAGATGGAAGGCTGAAAACTAGTGCCTCATTAGTGATTTAGTTTGTAATTCCCTGACAGCTAGAAGGTTGAACATTTTTCTGTGTTTACATTTATATTTTACTTTTTCTTTAAGTATGTATATTTTTAACTTGAAAGAGAGAGAGCACGTGTGCACACAAGTGTGAGAGAAGCAAAGGGGGGGGGAGAGAGAGAGAGAGAGAGAGAGACAGAGAGACAGAGAGACAGAGAGAGAGAGAGTCTCCCCACTCAGCACAGAGCTCAAGGCAGGGCTGGATTTCACAACTATGAGATCATGACCTGAGCCAAAATCTAGAGTCAGATGTTCAACTGAATGAGCTACCCAGGCACCTCTGTATTTTCTTTTTTTCTTAATTGCCTGTTGAAATATTTTGCCTATACTTCTAATGAGTTATTTATATTTTAAGTTAAGTTTTAGGAACTCATGATATATTCCATGTTAACCTTTTTATTACATTTTTTCCCCAAGACAAGGGACCATCAAAGAAATGCTTAAGTAGCAAAACCTTGTGGGATTTCATGCCGAAGCTCAGTAAATACAATCGATACAAGTAGGCCTGCAGCACATGGTCTTTAAGTACCATTGCTCATTGGTACACCTGGGTGGCTCAGGAGGTTAAGCATTCGACTTCAGCTCAGGTCATAATCTCAGAGCTCATGGCTTTGAGCCCCACATCGGGCTCTGTGCTGACAGCTCAGAGCCTGGAGCCTGCTTCAGATTCTGTATCTCCCTCTCTCTCTCTCTCTCTCTCTCTGCCCCGGCCCCTCTCACACTCTGTCACTCTCTCTCTCTCTCAAAAATAAATAAAACAAAACAATTTAAAAAATAAATACCATTGCTCATTAAAAATAAAACAGGGCTCTTTGGAAAAAGAGCCTAATTCCAGACTTGAGGCAGAAAAGGTACAAGAAGCACCTAGAACTTCTAGACATACTAGACAAAAAGTTATCAAAGATGGTAGAAGTCACACAGCAAGGAGACAGAAGCCAATCTAAGTCAGCTCCACTGGACAAAGATGTGAAAATGTCAGGCTCAGAAGAACATTAACTGCAGTAACTTACAGGAAATTCACAAGATGGCAGGAATATGTTAAATGAGACTATGGGGTGTAATCAGCAGAATCCAGACTGTACAGAATAGAGGACATGGCTACTCCAGCAAATATCAAGGAGGTGAGGGAGACAGAGGGAGAGACAGAAAAATGTTTTAGAGCAAAAGAAACAACTAATTTTCAAGCATTGACCTAAGTTTTATTCAGATTTGCATACATACACTTAAAAAATACGAGACGGTTGGAGGAATGGTAATACTGGCTGTAAATTTAATAATATTATGAAACTAACGTTAACTTTTTAGGTAAGATAATAAGTCATTATTATTTTTTAAAAGGTTATCTATGTCTTAGAGATGCATGCTGACACTTATTTAGAGATGAAAGATATGCTATCTGAGATCGCTTCAGAAACACCTGGCTGATGTGGGCGACGGGGAGTGTGGAAGGAGAGCGTCCATGTGCTAATAGTGTGGAAACAGGTAGAAGGTGTATGGGAGTTCCCTACCCTGCTCCATCTACTTTTATATATGCTTTAGCATCTCTGTAATGAAAGTGTGGCTGTCTTGCTAAAATGGAGTTTGGGGTGTGCCAGGCTCCATGGGCTCAGTCGCCATCCCCTCCTGCACTGAGACACTTGGGCAAGCTCTGGGGCACCACCAGAATGAAGCTCCCTGAGAGAGGGGTTTTGGTTACTTTTCATCCCCGAAGAATCCCCAGTGTTTAGAACAGTGCCTGGCAGGTAGACGGGTCCTTGGTATTTTGTGGAATCAACCTATGCTTCTCAACATGAGTGACACTGGGCCAGTTTCATCAGAATCACTGGGGGAACACCTTACATTGTAGATAGAGGCTTGGACACCGACCCCTGGGACTTTGCACACCATGGGCCCTGGATGATTGGTGTGAAACAAATAAACTCATGGCTCATTCACAAAACTGGAGTGTCAGAAATCTGTTTTGCTTTGCAAGGGAAGGACTTTGACAGCCTCACGGCCCACGTGGCAAGGCTGACCCAGCCCACTAGGTCCATGGAGGTCTCTAAACTGGAGGGTCTCCACATCCACTGTGCAGCAGAACCACCTGAGTGTGTGTTAAAAATACAGTTCCCTGGGCCCCACCTGCAGAGACTCAGACCACCGTTTGCAGGCACGGGGCCCAGGCAAGCTCTTGGAACACAGAACTCCACAGGTGATTCCGAGGGCCATAAGCAGTGACCTAAATGACCTCCTCAGCCCTGTCCTGGCCTTGGCCCATAGAACTGTGGTCTAATAACATGCCTACAGTGTCTCCCTGTTGGCAGGAGGCTCATCACCTCACACGTATCTGAGCAAGTTCTCTGTGGACACAAGTTCACTGTGGACACACGTTGATGGAGACGCAGGCTCATCGTGATCCTCCTCCTAGCTCCTCAGCTCAGCTGCCACTGTTTGTTTCTGAAGTTGAAACATTTTGCTTTTGTGGGGCCCTCACTCCATATTCTCAGTAGGCAGCCCTCCTGCCTTAGAGCTGAATGGTCCCGCTTCTTTGTTTTTAAGTAGCATTTTTAACTAGTTTCTGGAGGTGGGGTTTCCTGCTGCTGCAGTTACTCCCTGGGCTAGTGCTTCCAATTGAAATTCTACCTGTGAGTTACCTCAGAGATAAGACTCCTTCATGGCTGCGGAGTATGACTGATTCTTCCCCCGGCCTTAGCTGACTTTTGCTTTCCTATTATATAACTTTATTGATTAATCAAAACTATTGCTCACAGCTGCCAGTTAATGAATGATAGCTCCGGAGTTTTCCTGAATACAATTATTTATGGCTTTATTGATGTGCTACTTATTACTCTGTTAAGTACCATCGAGTGTTTAATTATGTGAAAGAGAAGTGCAAAGGCAGCTGCTGAAAGCTGGAGTTAAGGAGGCCCAGCACCTGAGTTCCCGACAATGTGTCATAAAACAACCTGAAAACACATGCACGCACAACGGACAAACCCCACTCCCAAGTTTAATGAGCCTACAAACAGAATGGACTTGGGGAACTGCCTTGTCACTTTGTGACCTGATAATAACTACAGTACAAGCAATGAAATCTCAATGTTTTAAATGAAAAGGAGACTCCGAGAGGTAAGGGGAGTTTTCATGCATTTTCTATTTATTGCTAATGATTGCCCATGATAGAGGCCCCAGCTTGAGGAGTAGCTGATGGGGCTGAAACATGGCTTCTCTTAGGATGGGGGAGGGCATGTCTGACATGGCCCACAGGCTACTTGAAATCAGGCTCCTCTGTGGTGGGTAGTCAACTCTTGCCCTTCCAAAGGGCAGCCATATTGCCCCGGGAGCAGCTTTTGAAAGTAACACAAGCAGTGGACTGTTGGAATCCTCACCACGTTTTGCTTCTTGTTCTGTCCCTACCAACAAGGATGAATTCCCTGCCATGGTGCCAGTGAATCCAACCCCTCAGATGTCTTGGTGAAATGGGATTTGTGCCTATGTTTGAGTAACATCCTTGCTACTAAGTCTAAGCCCTGACTTGACATAGAAAGGGAAAGTTCCATTCTTGGAATTCTTCAGGTTGGAGGTTTTCAAGTCATACTCTGAGCAATGCTAGGATTCCTTATTTCAAAGATAGGCAGCCTTACTTACCATGTGCTAAGCTGAAGCAACAGGATCTTTGGGCAAAATGCCTGGGTTGGTGGCCTCGTGGGTAGTCTTCCTGGGAAGCCAGAAACCAACCCATACCTTCAGCATATCCAGCATCTATCCATACCTTTCCACTTGTAGGTCACCTCTGCCCTATTAATCTCTCCTGTCTTGGGAATGTGTCTCTCCAGTTTGCCTTTTTTCCTTCCAGTCTCCTATAAAGTCAGGAACATACTGTAAATTAATACCTCAGGAAATAATCTTGTTACAGAGACATGTACAGATGTCAACATAATTTGTATGAGGGGCTATATTGTACAGACCAAAGAACCCTCAGCCTGGAATAAGAAAGAGTTGAAATCCTTGTTGTGAATATTAATTGAGATAATAGATGTAAAATAGATGTAAAATGCTCAGCTCTATCAGTTATATGTGGTAAATGAGAAAATATTAATGTTCGTTTTTTCCTGATAATAATATAACATTTGTTCTTGTAGATAAGAAGAAATGGAGATCATGTTTTGACTTTTAATGTATTTCTTTCTAGAGTTATTTTCCCTGCTGCATATTATGGAGATGGTATACTTATAAAGTAAGGCTGAGTCTCAGGATTGTAAACTTCCATATGAAATATGGTGTTTTCTGAAGGTATATTTTTACAAACATATATTTATTAAGGGTTTAAAAATGTGTATGAAATTGGTATCATATATTGTATGCAATTGTATATTCTATTTTTTAATGCAGTTATGTCATGAACAGGCTCATTTTAGGAAGTTTTGTTTTGTTTTGGAACTTAAACTCTGTTCTCAAGAATTCCTAGGAACTGAGTTTGCTCAAGTACATTGAAAAAAAAGTTGTTTATAATACTTAAAAGCCCATATTTGTCCCATGTAATAGAAAATGCCTAAATAAAAATGCGTACTTTTCCATCACTAGGATTCAAGGCTCCAGAGATAGCAAAGCACTATGGATGAATGCATTGGTCCTGTAACCGGGAATCAGGATTTGGATCCATTTCTTCTATTTGTTAGGTTTAACTGGAGCTTGGAGAAGTTCTTCAATCTCTCTGAGCTTCGGTTTCACAGCTACAAAAGATGGAACTCATGGCACCTAACCCAGAATGATGTGGTGAGGACCACAGGAGGCAACATAGGTAGGGCATTGAGTTAGTGCCTGACACAGAGTAAGCACTCAATAAATGAAGAGTAAGTTAGCAATTATTGTTTGATTCTTAGATCCCTTAAATTAAAGTGAGCTCGCTGAGATGCAATGAAGGAAACTGATCACAAACTAATTACTTAAATTTATTCATGTTAACCTGGCTGAATTCTTATGAAAATCTTAGCAATACCTTAGAATAAGGGCATTTGGAGAGCTGTGGCCAGAACTTTGTTTTCCCTTGTAGAGGTTATTCATGATTCAAATGCTCATTACAGTGGCTGGCAATGCCTTGTTGTAAAATTCTTTTCCCTCAGGATGTTGAAAGTTAAAAAAATATATATTATCAATTAGATTTTCTTTATTTTGAGTTTATCTATTATTAGTTTCATTTTGAATGGTATCAAAACGTTATGGTGTTGTAGAAAGCCAGTGTTGCACAGTGGTTTAAAACCTTCTCTTTGGGAGCATCTGGATGGCTGAGTTGGTTAAATGTCCGACTCTTTATTTTAGCTCAGGTCATGATCTCACTATTTGTGTAATTGAGCCCTACATCAGGCTCTGTGCTTTCAGCTTGGGATTCTCCCTCACTCTCTCTTTCTCTCTCTCATCCTCTACTCATAAAAAAAAAAAAAAAAAAAAACAACAACCAAAAACCTTTCTTTGGCATTAGGCCAAGCCGGGCTATAGTTTTGCATAACCTGGGCAAATAACTTCTCTTTTCTAAACCTCAGTTTTATCAACTGGGAAACAGGGATGGTAAAAGGAGATTCATCTTTGAGTCCTTTACCATGCTGAGACAAAATTAGTGTTCAGACTTTCTGATAGAATAATCTTTGAGCTAAGTTTTAAGCTTCTGTCTCCTGGTTTAGTGTGCATGAGGCCTACACTTTCCTGCCCTCTTCAGACAGGCCAGCTCAGATCCCTGGCTACATGACTTCATTGTTTCAATGGTTTTTGGTATCCATTCCATTCTTGGCTCATTTGAGATCTTTATTAACACTCCTCTTCGTAACATAAGCTGATAAGATCCACTTGGGCATGCCCCTGCTGGACACTGACTCTCATGCCCAGCCTGACTGCCTCACCAAACACTGATGAGTCAAATCCCATTTCCTCAGGGTTCCTGTGTACATTTATTATAGATCTCTAGATCATTTCATGGTCTACAACATAATTCAGGGACAAATCAGACTTGGGAGCAATAGGAGAAAGGGAGATGCACTCCCCTACATGGGAAGAATGAGATGACACAAATGTAAGGATTGTGTAACCTGTAAAATGCTTACTCAGTGTGACGTATCCCTCTCAAGATATCCACTTAGAGCCTCACTCTCTGGGGAATGAGTAGCAGACAACTTTTGTCTCCACTTCTGATATAGAGACATTTATACTAGAAGGCTAAATGACTTGCTTGAAGATATACAGATAGTTGGTGGCAGAAGTGGGATTTGAAGTCAGAGAACTGATGCTTGGTTTGTTATAGTAGCATTGAGTATTTACTATGTGTTGGTTCCTATACCAATACTATACTTCCTTTTCCAGTCTTTTATCATTTGATACTATGAAATAGGCATCTTACAAATGGAATAACCCAGGCTATGAGAAGGGAAGTAGTTTGCTCAAGCTCTCATGGTCAGAAAGTGATGGAAGTGGGTTTAAGTTTTGGTCTGTCTGATTACTAAGCCTGGGCCCATATTATATAGCTACATAGGAAAAAAAAAAAACTATTCAATGTTGAACAGAGAATAAAGCATATATGTGAAGCATTAAAAAAATCATTAACTGGTACTTTATTCTGTTCTTCCTTTATTTGACAAATATTGATTAGGCCCTGCAATGTATTAGCCACTGTACTAGATACAACAAACGTTTGCAGTTGAACTTCTTGGAAATTACTGCTGATATTTAGACTCCACCAAAGGGACCTGTTGGACCCTGCCCATACTCTCTCACCCTGGTGACTTGAGAAGATTCTGGCTTCCTTAATAAACTACAATCTCCTTGCAGTCTCAACCATTTCTTTGCTTGAGAGCTTCCTTTGGTTACCAAAACCTGCCTGTGTGGCCAGCTGTAAGTGCCCCAGAATGAATTCCTGTCAGAGATAACCTCATCTGAAGACTGATGGAAGCTGGTATATAAATACTCAAACTCCTATCTCTTTGGTGGATAACACTGACGTGTGTATTCCACACTGGCTCTTGGAGTTTTTCCACTAAAATGAAGCTCCCCTGTCCAGAGTGGTAGCCTGCATATCAATATATCTCTTTCTGGCTACCCTCCCTATCCAGTATCATTTTTCTTCTCCTTGACTGGTTTTTCTTTTGTCTTTAAAATTAATTTCTTCACTCAAATCCTTGTCTCAAGGTCTACTTTTGAAGCAACCCAAATTAAGGCAGGGCTCCTAAGGGCTCTTTTGTTCTATCATGAGTAGATATTTTAAATCTTATGAAGATAAGCAGCCATATTTAAATTGTCTTAGGAGTTTGTTCTTGGACTAGTAGTGGTTTAACTTATTTTTACTTCAGCTTCTCCATGTTTTATGTGAAGCTACTTGAGAGCTATCGCCTTCTTTATCTAGACCCTTAGTAGATACAGAAGAAATAATGTACCAAACTTTCTCCTGAGAGAAAACTTTTCTTACCTTATAGAAATTTACTTTCTGGGGCCTGCTGGGGCAAAGGATACCCAGGGTACTCTGTACTTGAATGTGGTATTATTCTCCTTTTTCTGAATCCTACTATTTCAAAAGATGTGCTTATTGCCCTCATTGAGAAGGTAGTACATCCTGGACTCAAGCAGTTTTTTGTGTTGGGTTTAATCTGACAAGTCTGAATGGGTGAACCTGGCAGCCATCCTAAGTGCCTTGGAGGGCATTTTTATTCTGCTGCTCAACAGAAGTTTATTGAACCTTCATGGGATTTGAACCCCTGACTAAGCAACGTGGAATACACATAAACACACAAAATGGATAAAAGGCGCAGTTCCAGGTAAGGGTTTATGGGCTGGGAACGGCAATTGAAATATCCCTTTCCAGGGTTCATTTGGGTGGTAATACATTGTATATTGAAGAAAAATCAGAAAATCAAATTGACTTCGTTAAGTTTACTTAATTTTAAAAATATAATCTCAGAAGGGGAAAGGGCCTGTCTACAAAGACAAATGGTCACCAATCTCAAAATAGTTTTTACTTTATTTTTACTCAGCCAACATTCTTTTCTGGAATTTTAACCTAATTTCCCAGAGTTGCCTGGTCTTTCTCCTCAAATTTTAATGTTCTACTCAAGTCTTTCAGGTCTCAGTTGGTTAATGTTTAATGCTCTCCATGACCAATGTTTGATACTTACACATTATTGGGCTAACCAAATTTGCAGAGTAAATTAAAAGTGTGCAGGTCTTTGGCAAGCCACGTTTAGATACGTGTTGCTCAGAAACCATCCCCTTGTTCAATACTGCGTGCCCCAAATAGTTTCAGTTAACTGCCCTCCTTTCCTGGCAATATCTGTAGCTCTCTGCATTGCTTTTGGGGAGCTGTTACTTCCTAGATTTACAAATGTCACAACCTCATACCATTCTGCTTCCAGAAAGCAGAGAGCTTCACTTCTGTGTGAAGTGAGAGTGTCAGCAACAGGTAACCTATTAAACCAGATTGACCAAAGACCACAAAAAAGTGCACTGGAGAGGGAGCCGAGGAAGCTGGAGGTGGAGGATTTGTGTGAGGGAAGGAGGGAGTAAGAATTGATGAGTTGGTATTTTTGTTTAAAAAAAAATACACATATTCTAAAAAAAAAAAAAACAACACAGATTATGTAAAGAGCCATTACTATAACTACCTGAAGAAGAAAATTATTTTTCTTACTCATAGGTTTAGTTTCCGTTTCTTTTTTTCTTATCTTTTTTCTTTTCTCTCTTCTCTCTCTCTCTCTCTCTCTCTCTCTTGCACAAACCAAAGGTCAGTGTGTTATCACACAACAGACAGGGTTGGGGGAACCAAAGCTTGGGTTTCATGCCCAGTGAGGGGAGGCTTCATGGTGGGACGTTGGACACACACTGTCTATAACCTCACTGGGCATCGCTTGTGGAATAAGAGAGGGCTATGATGTCTGGAATGTCTTCCAGAGGTATATGGGGATTCAGGTATATGGGGTACTTGGGAATTCAACCCTGTCTTTAGTCCCAGTCATAAAATTCCAGGAGTTTGGAAGGTGGGGTTCACACCAATCTTCTTAAAGGACCCAGGTCTTCCAAATCATCGCCCAATAGACTACAGCTTAACTTGAATTTTCCTCAGAGTGTCTTGCTTGTGGCTGGCTGTTAGCAATTTATTCTCCCTCTTTCCAAGTCAATATTCTCTTTCAGCTTTGTTGAGAGACACTAGTTTTTGACACAGTGTGAAAGATTTTAAGAACATTCTGGGATTTAATCAGCAGATGAAAATGAGGGCTCCTGAAATGGTAGGGTCATTGATGGACGTGCGGGGCTCAGATTTCCCAGGGGTTAGATGTCCTGTCTCCTCAGGACTACAGACAGTCAGGCCAGGTCCGGAGTGATAGCTGCTTCCCTGGCACATGGGCAGTGGCTGAACACTAATGTGTTTAACAGTTGGACTTATTTTTAATCTACTGTATTAGGACCACAAATTGAATCAAGAACAAAATGTTACCAGTGTTGTTTTTTTGTTCCTGCATATGCATACACCCTTAACACTGTTTTGCATTCCCTTGTGCTAGGAAGCTCTCCATCTGACATCTGACTTATTTCATAACATTCGTTTTTTTGTTGTTTTTTTTTTAAGTGCAAATATATGTGGAGAAAAAAGAGAAACAAGGAGCCGGATTTCCACCCAATGCAGCCCCCAGCTTAAAGAAATAACTGCAGTACAGATTTTAACAATTAACATTCCTGCAGTGGAAGTCGTTCTGGATGGAGCTAATAAATGTTTTCAAACACTCCTCAGCTCAAATACACGTTCAGCTTATTTTCTGTCATCTGATGGCATGGGTGGGTTGAGACATTCCTCTAAGCCTTTTTTTCCCCCTTCTAGTCAAAGAAAGAGATCTTATCTCCCTACCCACCCTAACTCACCCCCTTCCCCTGCCCTCCCCTCCCCGTGCCTACTTTACTGAAACCTGACTTACAGGTCAGCGGGCTGGTAACAGATTAATTTTACTCTGTGAGGAACACCAAGCATTTTGGCCAGGAAACATGAGAACCCTGTTATAATATTACCATTTTTCTAAATTAAATATTAGGAAAAATTAAACCAAATTGTGGCACAGAGTGCAATGGAAAATATTTCTCTTCCAAACACTTCTCTGTGATAAATGCCTGTGTTAGTGAAAGCACAATAAATATGCACTACATTAAAAAGCTAGATTATTCAGGTTTTAAGACTTATAGCTAAAAGTGGTTTAATGTTTCATGCCTAATAATAGATTACTCCTATCACATTTCTAACCTTTATTTCTCCTAGCTTTGAAGTCCAGCCATATAAAGGTTGTTTGTAGAACCACACGAAAGTTAAAGCAAATATTACTTAGAATGATTCATACCAGCAAGAATTTGCAATGAAGGCAGAGGCCTGTGTGTGTGTGTGTGTGTGTGTATGTGTGTGTGTCTGAATCAAAGGAAATGAAATGTTTGTAATATTTTTTGGTTGATAAATTTATTAAAACATTTCAGAGGCTTGTAGTAGAGGCACAGCTGACATAAACAGACTGACTGGAAACAGATTATATTCTGCTCTGTGGGGGAGGCAGAATTTAGAGGGGAAAATTCCCCGGATTTCAAAAATTGCCACCAGGTCACAGCAATATTTAATTAACTGAATACATTAATGGAAGGCTATAACATAGATGCTAAAAAAAGGATGGGAGGGGGAGCATGAAGTTCATTTAATCCTCTGTTCTTTGCTTACAGATTAGCCTTTCAGAATGAGCAACCTGATTTTTTTTTAAAGGATCCATTTACCTTCCAGAGCTTTTCATAGCAAAACATTTTGCATGGTTGCAAAAGAAATTAATTTGTTGCCAGTTGCTCCATACTGGCAGGAATTCTGAATAAAGAATGTAAGCAATCTATCTTTGTTTGCAAGATATAATTAATCTGGCAGTTAAAATTCTTTGGAAACATTCTGATGACTTATGTGGAAAAGTAGCGCAGCATTTTCAAAGAAAACTCAGAGCTGTATGCAAGCGAAGATAAAAGATATATGAAGTGTGTGTTCTAAGCGATACTATTCATTTAAAGATCATAATGTAACCCCACCCTAGCAATTATTGTGAAAAACAAGACAAATCTCCGTCTATAGCTTTCTGACACAGTCTTGATTTGAGAAACAAAATAAGCACATTACTGTTATAGTCTAATAGACTGCAAGCTGTTTTATTAGAGTCAGCTGAATCCTGTTTTGCATAAAAAAGAACTCTGTTTGCTATCAAGAACACATTTACATTAATATGACTTTGACAAAGTAAAATAAAATCGCATTAAGATGATGTAAGTAGATAAGACAATGAAATCTCTGTGAGAGAGTTTTGGCATACACTAATTACAGTCAAGTCCCTGCAGGAAAAGAACATATTTTTACACCAACTATCCATGTGTTTGAAAATGTAGAGAGCCCAAAATGCAATTCTTGGTTTCGGTATTTCCTGAATACATTGTGTTTCTGAGGTAGTTTTTTTTTTTTTTTTTTTTTAAAAGGAGCCTGCCTGATAAATAACACTTTCATTTACTATAATACAAGCAAGTTTCTTTCTGAGTACTAGCCTGTAATCATCCTGATTATTTTAAGGGACTTTCCAATATAGGGCAGCTGAAAACAAGGTTTTAGATTACATGGTAATTTAGGAATGCATGAAAAGCTAAGCAGTTACCATAATAGGGTTCTGGATAAACTTCATGGTTTTTAGAGCAAAACATAACAACATATGTTTTGTGATTTGTTTCAATGATTTTTCTATATTTTTTTTGTTCAGGTTCTATCAAAATATTTGGAGGCCTCATCTGCGTACAACGTTTTTATAACCTTATTTTGAAAACTTTGATGTCTCTCTTTTTATTCAGTCATTAAAAGAAAGGCAATGATGGATGATGATAATCTGTGGATTTTATGACTAATCAGTTCTTGGCAGTGACCATATTTCTTCCACAGTGAAACTTTATTATTCCTTTGGCCTTGTATACACTTTGTGTGTGTGTGTGTGTGTGTGTGTGTGTGTGTGTTTGTGTGTGTGTGTGTGTTGGGGCAGCGAGGGGAGACTATGGTACACCAGCTACTTACGAAGTATTACCAAACATTATAGCTCAGAAGTTAGCACTCTGAACACCTGACAAAATGAAGCAATCAGGAAAGGGATTTCTCACTCTTCCTGGCTACTCACACATTTTGGGTGCCTTGTCATTGTATTTTCCCCCATGTTTTAAAGGTAAGAGTATGGAGAAAAGTAGAGGCAGTAGAGAATGCGAGAGGGGAGAAAGTCTCCTAGGCGTGAGATGGCCTACCGTTTTCATTTCCCCTTTCTAACTGTCTTTGAGATGATGCAATTTTTACAAGGAGCCTGACTTTCTGCCTGGAGGCTTTGATGTATTGTCTTGAAGTTGCAACAACAAACACCAGGTGTCTCCACTTAGCTGAGCTAAAGTTTCTGAAAAGGAAGGCCACTTTGCCAGGAAAAGTTGAAGCAGTCTTCCCTTTCCCTACTCTTCTTGGCTAATGCCTAGATAAGCCCAGACGGACTGGCAGGGTCCAGAGGAAGGGAGTTCATTCTTTGATGAGTGTTCAGGTTAGAGCCATTGACTCATATCAGACATGTAAGGGAACCTGATTTTTGTGTGGAATTCATGAAGACTGGCCCCTGGAAACACTGGTGTGCCCGGGAAGGAGTCTAGTGAATCAGGCAGCAGTGACTAGGACTTATATTCTTATTCTACTCTGACAAGGACTCACTATCTTAGAAAGCAAGAAGCCAGTACTGGGTGGATGGGAGCCTTTGACTTGTGGGAAAGCCAACGCAGTGGGGAGATTTTCTTGGGGACATTAGACTGAAGACCCAGCAGCTGATGTATTGGCTTCTTCTCTACCGGTGGTTGATACCTCAAATTCCAAGTAGGTATTTTCATTAAGATTTATTCATTTCTTTGGAATACTTGGGCGGCTCATTTGGTTAAGTATCTGGCTCTTGATTTCAGCTCAGATTATGATCCCATGGTTCATGGAGATGGAGCCCCAAGTTGGGCTCTGTGTTGATGGCACAGAGCCTGTTTAGGATTCTCTCTCCAGCCCTTCCTTGCTTGTGTGAGCTTTCTCTCTCTCAAAATAAATAAATATTTTTAAAAAGACATTAATTTCTTCAACAAATAATTTGTTGCCAGGTACTGTTCTAGCAGTGAAAAACTAGACAAAACCCTTTCAATGGATATCAAGGGTAACAACTGAAGCCAATGTTTGCCAAAACACTGTTTCATGGCATTCCAAGTATGGTGATAGGGATTCTCTGCTGGGAAAAAGTTTCATATTTTCTTATGCTCCAGAACTGCTGGGTGGGCAGGGATCTAGAATGTCTCAGTAGCCTCTATGTGCTCATTGCTTATCCCTTTCCGAGAGATGTCCTATTTTCCTGAGGTAAGCATACTTATATTTGGACTGTGGAGAGGCAAACCAAACCAAACCAAACCAAACCAAAACCCCCCAAATAAGAGAAAACCAAAAAATCCCACAGGGCTTGGAGGCCACCTGCTCAAGGAGGGAGGTATATCTCCCAGAGAATGTGACTGGCAGCAGGACTGATCTCATTATAAGGAAAAGCTCTCTCTGTTCCCGGTCAGGCTCTGAGTAGCCTTCAAACAACCACAGAGAATATGGGAAAGCTAAGAGATGTGGGTTCTAGGCCCAGATCCACCTCTAACTAACAGCATAATCTTGGGTAATTTGTTCACCTTTTTTGATCTTCATTCCTCATTCCTAATAATTAGGACTGAAAATGTATTAAGTCACTTAATCATCAAAACATCTTTATGAGGTAGATCAAATTATTACCTCTATTTTTAAAATAAGGAATCTGAATAACAGATTAAAAAACTTACGTAAGGTCACAAAGCTACAAAGTGATGTGCCAAGAATATTAAGTGATAGTTTTGGACTGGATGGTTTCTTCTTCAAGATGCAGTATTCTATGATTTTATGAGATGACTTTTGCTCTGTCTCATCTCTATTGTGATAGGGCAGTCTATTCTCTAAGCAGAAATAATTCATCAGAAAACAGATTTATTGAGGCATGTACTCTGTGCCAGACTAGCCAAGGCCCTAGGGAATCCACAAGGAACAAGATAAAATCCCTCTCCTTAGGACCTTATAATCTGGTGGGGATGGAGGAGGGGACTGGTAAACAGACAGTCTATTTGTGTAACAAAAACATTAATTGTCACTAACATATATATGGTGTACTTTGCATAAAAGCCAAAAGTAGAAACAACCCAAGTGCCCATCAATTGATGAATGAAATAAACAAAATGTGGTATATCCACACAATGGAATATTATTCAGCCATAAAAAGGAATAAAGTACTTATATATGTTACAACATGGATGAAACCCCAAAACATCATGTTTTGGAAAGAAGTGAAAGCAGCCACACACGAAGGCCACATATTATATAATTCCATTTATATGAAATGTCCAGAAGAGGCAAGCTCATAGGGACAAAAGGCAGATTAGTATTTGCCAGTGCCCAAAGGAAGGAGAGATTGGTGAATGACTGTTTCAAATGGGTAAAGGGTGTTGTATTGTAGGCTTTTTATCCTAGTTGAGTATGCCTTCAATCCTCCTTATTTGTGGATTACATATTTGGGAATTATTTGTAACTCTGAACCAAAACTTGGGGCATTTTTGCAGTTATTTGTGGACCTGTGCAGAGTGGTGAATTGTGTCATTGGACAGGCATATTTCCATTGGAGGTCAAACAAGGCAACATCTGCCTTCTTGTTTTCTCTCTCCTACTATAAACATGTGTCCTTTTCATGGTGCGTTTAGTGTCATGGAGACAATGTGTTAGATAAGCCTTATTCTCACTTGAGTTGGCTGTTGGCTGTAAGTTTGATGTCAACAAATCAACAACATATGTTTAATAAGGTGTATTTAAATAGAAACACATAGAGGGGCAACTGGGTGGCTCAGTCAGGTAAGTGTCTGACTCTTGGTTTTGGCTGACAGCACGGAGCCTGCTTGGGATTCTCTGTCTCCCTCTCTCTCTTCCCCTGCCCCATTCGTTCTCTCTCTCTCTTTTTGTAAATAAACAAACTTAAAACAAACTTAAAAATAAATAAACAGAAACACATATACAAGTAGGTTGTATGTTGATAAGCTGATGAAAATGTTGGGAGCAGAGGCTCATTGGAGCCTAACCCTGTATTTTCCCTAGGAGCAATCATTCAGCGTTCACAATTTCAGTGTTTGCGGTAACTTTATTGAACCCAAGTGCTACAAATACTGAAAAAAGGCTGTACTTCTTATTATTTTTTACTACTAGGTAGAAATTGGGCCAATCTTTCTCTACTCATCATTCATCATCAAACCCCACCCCCTGGCTAAACACACACACACACACACATATGCACATAGGTATGCACATATTCATGCATGTGCATTAGTACATGTGCACACTCTCCAGAACTGCACACACTGCACACACATGACACCGGCCCGGCTTCTTCTGCCACCTAATCAGCCATGTCCTCACTTCACGTGTTTCCTTCCTTCTTCTCTGGGATAAAGAAAATCTGAATTATTGGTCACTCTACATCATTTGAGGTGAGAAGTCTACTAACCCATTTGGAGTTCCCAGATGTCTCTGGGAAAGAGTGAAATACCCTTACAGACACACAGTTTGTGATGACTTGGTGGCTGAATGGTTGGTTTGGCCTTTGGCCTCCTGGCGTCGAGTGACTTGGAAGGAGTTTTGTTTTCTCCCTGACAGCCAGCCAGAGTCACGCAGGCTTGCATATAAGAGCAAACCAGGGCCGCAGAACTCCACTCTGCCTCTCTAGATTCCTTGGGGTCACATTCCCTCCAAGAAGTCTCCTTAATGATTTGATAGGTCCCAATTTAGTTCCTTGAAGTTCCTGGACAATGCTGGAGGCTTGGCAGCCTCACGAGCCAGCCTTTGTTCAAGGACTGTGGCCTCTCCAGATAGATGTCCAGACTTCCAGGACAGAAGCAGGGGAGAGTGGGTTCTGGACTCCTGAGGTGGATTTGCTTGCCTTGGAACTTGCTTTTTACAAAAGTTATGGCTTAAGTCCTCAGCGAGGAAAGGAAGGGAGGGGAGGAGTAGCCGTTTAGAAGCAAAACAAAGAAGGCAGATTCCCTGGAGTGCATTTTCGTGTCTGGGCTTTTCTCAGTCTTGCTTTCCTGACCCAGCAGGAGTGGGGTAAAGTCGCAGAGGGCTTGTGGGCTTGTAAGGAAGCAAGTTGGGCTTCCTTTTGGAAGGGAGGACTGGGTCCTCTAAATGTTCCCTTGCTGTCCCCAGCTGTTTCTACCTGTCACCTCTGTATGGCCTCATCTCACAGGGCCTTCAGGGCCATCTTATTCCAGAAAGTCTCTGAGCCTGGGGTAGGTAGGGGGCTGTTTTAGCTTGTCCGGGCTGCCCTAACAAAGTACCAGAGACTGGGGGGCTTAAACAGTAAGACATTTATTTCCCATGCTTAGAGAGGCCAGAAGTCCAGGAGCAAGGTGTTCACAGATCCTTGAGAGCCAGGAGGGAGAATCTGTTCCAGGCCTCTCTCCTAGCTTCTAGTGGGTTGCCTACCTCTGGAATTTCTTGGCTTACAGAATCATCCCCCTGATTTATGCCTTGATGTTCATATGGTGTTTTCCCTGTGTCTTGGTTCCAAATTTCTCCTTTTTTACCCCATAAAAACATTTATAAGGCTCACCTACTCCAGTATTAACTTACTGCGATTTCCAAATAAGGTCATATTCTGAGGTATTAGGGGTCCAGACTTCAACATCTGAATTTTTGGAGTACTCCATTCAATCCAGAACAGAGACCATGGTGGGAATGAAGAAAGAGGTGAGATTTTTCAAGGTGGGTGCTGAGGGCAATGGGCCAGACTGCAGTGCTTCGTGTGGTCCAGGTAGAAATGGGGCTTAGACTTTTACACATATTGTGCAGCCAGGCTGTAAACTGTTTTAAATGCCAACAGAGTAAAGTAAGACTTGGTGTAAAAGGCAGGTGGGAGCCACTGCAGACTCTTGAGCTAGATTGTAATAGTGTAAAAATGGCATTTTAGGCCAGTGGCTCCAGAAGATGTGTGGAGGATGAATTGCAGAGTATGTCAGAAGAGGCAAGGGGTTGATCGCAGTTTGGGATACAATGGGAGTGGAATGGAAAGGCTATGAGAATTTTTAAAGGGAAAAGAAGACAGTAGAATTTGACTAAGTAACTGGGTTCAAAAGATGGGAGAGTTAATGACAGGAAGCAGAATCTACAGTAACGTTGAGAAGGGCAAGTTGGGGTTATGGATACCTTGTATGCACGCGTGCGCATGAACGCACATGCTCAGATGAAAATCTTAGTTTGGAATGTTTTGTGCTTGAGAATGTGTGCTCTATTCAGAGGTCAGCATGCTGTTTTTTTTTTTTTTTTAAAGGGCCAGATAGCAAATATGTTAGGCTTTGTGGGCCAGATGGTCTCTGTTGTAACCACTCAACTGCTCAAAAGCAGCCATAGGCAACATGTAAGCGAATGGGTGTGGTTGTACTTCAATAAGACTATTTATAAAGACAAGCAGCAGGCTGGATTTGGTTCAAGGGCTGTAGTTTGCTGACTTCTGCTCTAGATAATTGGAGTTGTGATACAGCCTTACGTTAAAGGGAGAGAGAAAATACATGTCCCTTAAAGCCGACTTGGAGAATGTCTTTTGGAAAGATGAATGTTCCATATTCAGTGGAAATCTATAGTACCAACTGAAACATACTTATCCATGCATGTAGCATTTTACTGGGAATCCACTGGGTGCCAAGGATGTTCACATGTTATCATGGTCACTCTCCATTGTCAGCTTGGTGAGTTGGGCCACTCATTCACATTTTACAGCTGAGGAAACTGAGGAAACCCTCAGAAAGGGAACATGGAGTTGTTAACTTTCTTCCCGACTTGGAAGTTTAACCAGCCTCTGGGTGGAGGTCTTCCACTCCGGCAGGAACATTGCCTGGGCTTGATAGTTTGCCTGAAGCAATATCAAATTTAACGTCTGCTCACATGTTTTCAAACTTTTAACTTTGCCCTCAATTAGCAGTCTTCAAGGTAACCTCACTCTGTTTTCTTGCTAGAAAGGGAAGTCTTGAAATTGTGCAAGGTCTACAACCTGTCCAGAGCCTGGAAGAGAGAAAAACTGAGGAAAAATAATTTAAGGCTCATGTAATTTGCCCTTTTCTGTAGACTGCCTACATTTTTTCCTTTGATCAAGTTGACTGCTGGGTTTCTCACAGAATCTTTCTCATGTAATTAAGGCATCACCCTGGTCTCTTTGCTGGAATTTCTATAAAAAAAAGTTGTCTGGATTTTACTCCTGATTCAATTCAGAGTTGTTACTGAAAATACCACTTATTACATTCCTTATCCGCCTATACATTGCTCCCCATGAGAAAATTATTCTGCTTCTTTCAGCTAAAGAAAACCATGTAACTAATTTTGTTTCCCTTTTTGATTGGGCTTCTAGGAAGCTCAGAGCCATGTTTAAAGTGCAAAAATAACAACTAGTGTCACTTACTACCAAATATTTTACAAGGCTGGATCTCCCATTTTGTTCCTATTTTATTAATTTTCTGTTTCCTACTCTAAGCTACTTTGACTACTTCTTGAAGAGAAATGAGTGTTTTTAAAAAATAAATTTAAATTGAATTGATTCTGAATTAAAGTAGAGAGTTTTTCAGCCAAATAATAACCTAAGTTCCATTAGACTAAAAAAATATATTGAAAAAGACTTTATGAGTAAGAGCAGACATTTGCTTGTATGACTCTTAAGAGGATACACAGTGTTTGCTCTATGATGACAAATGATTTCACATCTGCTGAATGACCTGACTAAATGGATTACTACATATATTTGCCTTAACACCAAGCATGGGGTAATGTACTGAAGACCTGGAACAAGCACAAGGTTTGGTGTTAGAAGAGCTGAGAACTTGTTTCAACTCTGCTGAAATACTCATGTGACTTCAGGCAAGTCCCAGAACCTCACCGTGATGATTTCGAATGTCCCTTCAAATTAACCTTCAAGGCACCTGTTGCATACTTGCTGCTGTCTACCATTGACTCTCTTGCATTGTTCCTCTCGTGAGTCTGTGTGTGTGTGCGTGCGCGTGCATGTGTCTGTACATTCATATATATATGTTCATTGAGTTATATAAACCACATCATTTCAAAGGAATTTAAGTAGCTTACAGAGATAAATGCAATAAAATAAGATTAAACGAATTTAAATAAAATAACGTCAGGTTTCTGCAGAGAGAAAAAACAAGACTAGAAAGATGTAAACATAGGTAGGTAGGTAGTAGGTAGATACCTGTCGAATAAAACAGTAGCATCCACCTGCCTGCAGAAAGCACATTTGGTTTCTGCGCAAACACAAATAGCCTTGGAAACTGAAGCCAGGTGGAATAAAATGTGAAGAAATCTCTTTGTCTTAAATTTACCCAACACACGATGGAAACATAGTATGTATTGACTGAGTGTTCAAAGTCAGTTGCTTGTTCTATAAAGGCGCCTACCAGACACGGTAAATGGAAATTCCTCTAACCCAGAGGTGCAGCGTGGCAGCTCGGGAGATTTGCCACAGGAGGGACCAAAAGGAGTTTGGCTCTGGTGGCTCCCACAGAAGCAAGGAGCCATGCAGATAGTGGCAGGGGACGTAACAAACAGAAAGGAAGAAGGTTGGGGACATGCAACAAACAGCTCTTCTTAGGAAATTAGTGAGTAATAAGATAATATAGGAGCCTGTGCTCTTGATGGGGAATATTCTCTGGTGAGCTCTTCAGAAGGAAAATTCTCAAATACTGTATTGCGCTGATATGAAAGATTTATGTAGCAAGAGTCCTGAACAGATAGCAGAAGAAATTTGAAGCTATGAAGGTTGGCAGTCTTGCCATTAATACTTCATTCATTTAACAAATATTTATAGAGCCATTACCATGTACTAGATACTATTCCAATCACTCGAGGGAATGGGGGCAAGAAAGCAAATAATGAGTAACACATCTTATCTGTCTTTCAGAAACATGTATTGTAGTGAAGGAGCTGGCATATAAGAAATCTTATTAATTCATTAAAAGTATTTATTGAACACCTATTATATACCAAAGCAAGTGTCAGCTGAGATATATAGTCCAGAACTAAAATGAACACCATCTGTTTTGAAATGTTTAGAAATTTGTAAGTCAGGAGGTATTTAGGGTTTTTTTTTCCCTGTCTCAACAGAGAATTAACAGACTTTGCTGAGCTCTGGCAGAATTAAATGGAATTAGAGGGGCCAAGTAGATATATAATAAAGCAATAGGAAGAAAAAAGGAGATCCCTTTTGTTTGGGCTATTTTGTGGTGTATTTATTGTGAATAACTAATTTTACACAAATATAGGTTTTCTTAGTTCTGACGATTGCGGTTGTACCTAAAATAGTGACCTCATATGTTGATCTAGTAGCAGAGCCTGGGGAAATGATCTGAATCCCCAGGAGAAGAGAAGGCAGAGAGAGCAGGTAGGTACTGTATGTTACAACACCCTCTGTCCCCTGTCCATGGCAGGCATTAGGCACTTGTGGGGAAGAGCACTGGGCGTTATACGGAAACCAGTCTGACAATAAACTATTAAAAAAAAACAGATCACAGCTATACCCGATGTGGTCTCAAGATCCCTCTAACTTAGTGTGTTAAGTGTCCAGGGCTTGCCTTGGCAAATAAGGATGAAGTCTTTTTGCCTCTGAAGACCCTTCAGCCCTTGGGGCATGCCCCAGTTCTTCATACTGTGAGAAATGCCTAAGTGCTTTGAGTTTCTTTTGGGCTTTTTCCTGTTCTCTCTCTCTCTCTCTTTTTCTCTCAACCCCCCATCTTAATCAAACAAGATGCTGAAGCCCAAGTGTGTGTACCTGCGTCCCACCCTCGTCCCTGATGTCTGTGACCACTACAAGGAGGCAACAGCTGATGCAGAACAGCTGGGCTGGGGGAGAGGGATTAAATCCTTGCAACACTAGAATTTTTTTCTTTATTCTTTTTCCAGGGGTATTAAATAGCTGATTTGAATTCCATTTCTCATCCTGCCCCATACTCATTTCTGGGTAAAACAGTCAAGAGGACAAGATAGGCATCAGAAAAAAGAAGAGATAAAGACTTAGAGAATCATGATTCCCAAATATCAAAAGTTGACTCTGAAGGGGGAAACCTTATTTTCTAAATTATATTGACAGGACTAGGTTGCAAATTGAATGAGAAATATAGGAAATAAAAACAATACTACCTACTATTTATGCAACTCCTTCTAGATGCTTATTTAAGTGCTTTACAAGAATTAAAAAAAAAAAAACTGCATGACCAGGGGCATCTAAGTGGCCCAGTTGGTTAAGCTTAGGTGTCTCACTCTTGATTTTGGCTCAGGTCATCATCTCACAGTTTGTGAGATCGAGCCCTGTGTTGGGCTCTGTGCTGACAGCACAGAGACTGGTTGGGATTCTCTATGTTTACCTCTCTCTCTGCGCCTCTCCTGATCATGCTTTCATTCTCTCTCTCAAAATAACTAAAAATAAACATTAAGAGATAAAAGGTTGCATAACCATAAAATTGATATTATATTTTTCTATTTCATATTTGGGGGAAATGAAGATCAGAGAAGTTAAGGGACTTGCCTATGGTGGGGCACCTGGGTGACTCAGTAGGTTAAGCATCCGTCTTCAGCGCAGGTCATGATCTCATGGTTCATGAGTTTGAGCCCCGCATTGGGCTCTGTGCTGATAGCTCAGAGCCTGGAGCCTGCTTCAATTCTGTGTCTCCCTATCTCTCTGCTCCTCTCTTACTTGCACTCTGTCTCTCTCTCTCAAAAATAAGTAAATATTAAAAAAAGACACTTGCCTAAGCTGACAGAAACAGCTATAAATGGTCAAGCTAGGAGTCACACCATCATCCCCACCATATAGGGCTTTTAATTTACTAAATCTGACCTATGTGAAAATGGCATAAAGTATAAAATACCAAAAACCAAATTTATTATGAAGCTAATGAAACTTAAGTTTCAGGGACCCCCACTTGCCAGGATTCTTTGTAAGACTCTGGGAGAGGTTCCAATAGTTTTTATTTACAACTTTGCATTCTTTTGCTCAAAAAGGCTCTCCTCAGTCGTATACACTTTGTACCACTGAAGGTAGCATGTTATTCTAGACTGCATCATCACATAGTCCAGTCCCTCCATTCTTATCTTCCGCCAGCCCACAGGGAATCGAGGAGAAACTTCTCTCGGCTAGCTACTAATCGTCATCCACATTCCCAGTGTTTCCCATCTCTGGAATCTCTCTATCTTTCCCTCTCTCTCTGTTTTTTTTTTTAGATAGCAAGTTGTGTTGGGGGCTGACAGCTTCAGCATAAAAGTATGGATCTGTTAAATAAAAGAAAAAAGAAAAAAGTATGAATCTTTTTTCTGGTATCACACATACAACATTGCCAACGATGTGTTTGTGACCTCTTGTGAGATTGACCAGTCTTCTAATTATAGTAAATACAGTCAAGGAAAAGGGCCCAGCTTTTAAACAAACAGCCATGAATTCTTCATTTGCACGTCATGCACTGAAATCGTCTTTTTCTGAGTCACAGATTATCCATTTAGATCAAGCCACAAAGAGCATCGTGTTTTCTTAAGCTGGGGCCTTTGGAAAGGGTAAAAGAATTCTTGCCAAATACACCGAGATTTCTGTATGCTTCAAAGAAATATATCTTGGTAAATCATTACTAGTTCTTGATGGCTACACACTCAGGACAAGAATATATTCATGCTAAGTGAACTGTATTTCCCAAACTGTGATGATGTAGAAAGTACAATTACTGGAAGAGTCTATGAGCACTGGAGAACACTGAATTACTGTAAAATTTGATTTGGAAGCTGATTTGGACTGGACTGTATGATCGATGAGACAAGACTTATAAAAATATTTATTTCTTACTATCTATAGACACAAACCCAGGTATGTGTAAGGAGGTATTAGTTTCGGCAAAATCAATGATACTAATAAGCCATGTGACCTTCGACAATGGTGTGATGATAATGATAATGATTAAAGTTCATATTATTGATTATGTACTATGTCAGGTACCATGCTGAGCACTTTACATCCATTACTCCATTTAGTCCTCTCAACCCGATCACTGTCCCCATTTTTCAGATGAGACCACTGAGCCCCAGAAAAGTCAAGCCCAAGTCATTTGATAAGTCATGGACCTGGGATTTGAGCAAGATCTGTCTCATAGCAGAACCCAAGCTCTTAAACACACTTCATGCTATTTCATAATTTGGGGCTCAGTTTTCCAATCTGTAAAATGAGGGGTTTGTCCCCTCTAATCTCTGCTGTTTCTTCTAGCTGTAAAGTTCTAGGATGATATGATTTCAAGTTATAATCCTCTGGTAGCAAAAGAGTGCTTGGATTTTAACTAATATGTTTGTTTTTCAAATTGATCTCTACCAGCTCAGGATAATTAAAGCCCCACAGCTCTTACATTTCCCAAGTAAACAGAGGCGTGCCCATTCACCAGCCCTCACAGCAGTGCCCATGGCTTTGTTTATGCATAGCACCTAAGATAAAAATCAGATATATGGTGGAAAGTAGTGGGCTCTGTATGAACAGAGGAATAGTGTGTGTAAACCCAGCCTAATGTTCTGTAAGTTTTTGCTTATTTACTGATGGTAGTAAGTGTTGACTTGATTCAGGGCTCCCATAAACAATCTCAGATGTTCTGTTGGTAAATAAATAGTACTTTACATTCATGGTGGCTGTACAGTGAAACAGTGGGTTTAGAAATACAGAGTATCATTCAGCTTCTTGCAATCCAGGTAACCATTTATTATGGCCAAAATAACAGAATCGACAATTTGAAAAATGCTCAGCTTTTCTGGATTAAGATACTTATCATGGCAGAGTTCTTTCTGTACAACCTCAGTTACCATGGAAATCGTGATGTAGAATGTTCTAAGTTTTTGGCATCTCTGGATTGTAAGTGCTTATTTACCTTTTGTGAAGAATACGTTCCTGAATGGAGACAGTAACAGAACAGGATTTCCTCTGGAGAACATGGATATGGCTTCCTTAGGTACTATGTGGCAGGACAAGGGAGAGGAACCTTTGCACAGAGCAAGGAGCTACTGAGTGCGTCTTTCCTGGCTTTTTGTTGGGAGTCCTTGGCACCCAGATCTGGTATGTGAAGCCTTGCCTTCAGGAGCTTGTAGTATGGGCGAGAAGCTGCACATACAAATCTATCTGTATGCTTACACAATGCACTTCTTTCTGTATGTTCATGAAGAAGATGACATTAGAACTGGGCCTTAAAAGATAAGACTTAGATCTACAGACACTGGGATAAGAGAGGAGAGGAAGAAAAGGTGGGAGTAGAGGATAGGTGAAACAAGACAAGAGGCAGACTAGGCCCAGAACTAGTCCACCTGTAATTTTCCATTGTAGCATCGTTGTAATTGTCATTGTTTGTATTGTTTGCTTACTGAGCACCTACCCAGAATGGAGTATAAATTCCTTGAGAGAATGGACAAGGAACAAGGCCTGTGTTTTTCACTGACATATCCCAAGAGCCTGTGACTCTGTCTGGTATATAGAAGGAGCTCAATAGCTATGTATCACGTGGAGAGAGGAAGACAAGTTTGGAACAAGACTGACCAAGAGTGAAGGAATATGCAGGACCCTGGGACCAAAGACATTTTGTAGGTTAGTTATCCTGACTATTAGACAAACCTTTAAAAAAACTGAGAGCTTTTCTTCTGTATGGTCATAATGCTAGCTAGACACACAGAAAGAATTAACAACAACCACAAGGAACAACAAGCAGACATTGAGACTATGAATAGGAGTCAGAGTTGGGTGGGTTGGCAATTTAATTTATTTCAGCAAACATGTACCATTCACGAGCCAGGCATTATGGAGGTCAAGATGAACTTCAATGGATTTTCTTTTATTTTTTTAATAATAGTTAATTGTCAAATTTGTTTCCATATATCACCCAGTGCTTCTCCCCACAAGTGCCCTCCCTCCTTCAATGGATTTTCAAAGGAGTAAAGATTGTGTCCTTCGAGTAAATAATAGCCTCACAGAAGAGACAGTATTTCAAGTACAATTTGAATATTAGGTATATATGTTTTTTCTAGAATGAAAAGGGAGAGGAGAAGGGCATTCGAGGGGGGAAGGGGGGATGGTCATGGTGGGGGGCACTTGTGGGGAGAAGCACTGGGTGTTATATGGAAACTAATTTGACAATAAACTATTATAAAAAAAATAAATAAAACAAACCTAGAGCTGAGAAGAGTAATAGCAGTTATGAAGAAACTCTGTGTCAAGTATTTTAGTTTGTTTCTTGCTTAAGTTATCATATTTATTCTTTGCAGAACCAAATAGGACAAGATTACAGCTGAGGTAACTGACCTACCCTGTGGAGCTGGGACTTGAATCCATGTCTGTCTGACTCAAATATGGTAAGAATGATAATAATAATAGTTAATATTAATTGAGCTGCCTTTTTCTTTATGCTTGTGGGCAAACCCACCCTTCATGAGCCAACACAAATATCACCTCCCTGGTGACTTTTCCTGTAATCTCTGCATTAAGTGTTTTGTGTATGCCCTAATTAGAATAGTTATTTCATTATATTGCACTTATCTGATGATGTCTATTTGAAACACACTAGATCATGAACTTGATGAGGAGAGGGATGGATATATCCGTCACCTTCTCTAGATGGGCTCTTGGTGGCACTTTTTTGTGTAACTAAATTTTGAATTCAAATTCTCATGTGGGATTACCAGATGGGCTGAGTCTGAATTAAATAATTGTATCCTTGTTGCAGGGAAGCCTGGTAAGGTGAGTCTGGCATCAGGTCTGGTGAGATGGTTCAATAAGGTGGGGAATCTCCCAAAGTACATGTTGGTGTTCAGGTGAGCCAGACATTCAAAAAGAAATTCAAGGGTCCACCAGAGAAGGCAAAGTTGTCAAATCATTTCCTGAAACACCTCTGAGTAAATAAAAAAAAGTCCTTGGCTTGGGTACGCATTATGTGTAAAGGAAGAATAGGAGAAAGAATAGAGGAATGGCCATCCTCATGGAGACTCAGGAAAGAAGGACTGCGTGGGCTGTCCTAATTCAACTTGTTGCAGAATTCATCTTCTGAGCTCAGTATGTGCATCACTGGTGGGGCCCAAGTGATTTTAGGGGTTTATGAACACATTTAAAAATATTTTAATAGTTATTTATTTTAAAGCATATCAGACAAAATAATTAGCACATCAAAGTTGTGAGTTCACAGTTTCTATTGTTTAGGAAAAGGTTAAGTTTAAGTTCAGTTTAAAAAGAATAATTCAGGGGCTCCTGGGTGGCTCAGTTGGTTGAGTGTCTGACTTTGGCTCAAGTCATGATCTCACAGCTGTGAGTTCGAGCCTTGTATTGGGCTCTGTGCTGACAGCTCAGAGCCTGGATCCTCCTTCCAATTCTGTGTCTTCATCTCTCTCTGCCCTTCTCCTACTTGCGATCTCTCTTTCAAAAATAAATAAAACATAAAAAAGTTTTAATAAAAAGAATAACCCATCACTAAAAGAATTAAGTAAGTAATACAGCAAGTGGCATATAGCTATGGCATGGTTTCTGAAAGTAGCAGAGGAATGGTTAGAGTTTTAGAAAGTTCCTGGAAAAAGGCAGGGGGCCAGAGCCTCATTCATTACCTTCATATCTTTATCTCAATGAGCCTCAACTTCATATTTTAAAGGAATAAACAATACTATCTTGACTTCATGAAGCCAGGGTCTAGACTAGACCTCTTGTGGTGTCCAGGTGACCCATCAGTCAGTTGACCATCCATGCCAAGACTGCTTGCAAATTTGGGGGAATTTAATTTATTCATCCTCATCATTCAGCCAAGTCTGGGAAGTGTCAAACCCCCAAGTATCAGTCTATAAATATGGGTCTGCATCTGAGTGGCCTTTGGGAAAGGGGCTATCATGTTTGGGTGTGTTTTTGCATTTGCTAAATGATTTAACCTCAAGTTTTAATTAGTGCTAGAAATGGGTTTGTTTCCTGGGTCAGTATGGTGTCCTCTGGCTTTCCCATCCAAAATTCTTCCTTTGAGTTACTGGCCACTCACTCTGAGATTGTGAACTGACAGAGATGTGAGCCATGCCGAGTCTAGCTCCCAGTCTGGCTTGTTGGTAGGTCCATAATGGGTGTAGAAACAAAGCCCCGGAGAGTGGGCATTATTCTGCTTACGTAAATTCAGCTCTCAGGAAATCATATTATCTTTTTATATGTCTCTTCCCACCCCCCTTGTCACAAATAATTTAGTTACTTATTCCTTGGGGACATTTCTGGTTCAGCAAGACCTGCTACTTCAGGAAGCAAGGGGAGAAAGAAACTGAGGGAGCAAGAATAATGTGGGTACTGCAGAGCACTTTGCATTTGTTAAGATGTTGGTGTAGCTCTGGAATGGGGAGAATATGGCTGCAAATGAAGTCATAGCAGTGAGGACAGCCTGAACTCACCGTCCTGGGCATTTGCGAAATTGTAGTGGAAGCTGTCTCCTACTTGGATCTGTATAGAAGAGAGAAATTTGGATAGGTGTCATAATTGTAAGATTTGTTTTCAGACTATTCTTAAATATAGCTTGCATTGCATTGGCAGGGGGTTTGACCCTATTAGGTAAGCTGGGTCAACTCTCAGACGGAAGACAGTGTGGTAAGGATCCTACCCTCAGTAAGCAAGCCTCAACGTCATTCCTTTTCACTCGTGGTTCTGTGAATAAACCTCGGATCAATCGTTTTGTAAGTTAACTGCCTCCCTTTGTCTCTGAGTTAGTAATAGCATGGTTGATGGTATCTCTGCTCACCAAATATTCCATTTTTCTTGTGGCACCTTTTCTTCAGGACATTTACACATTTCCACCTTGTTAAATGTACAAGTGGCCATATGATTTGCTTTGGCCAATGAAATATGGGGCAAAGTGATGCATGGCTCCTGGGCAAAAGCTTTAAGAGCCAGCAATGTTTTTCTCTCTTTTTCCTCTGCCACAATAGCTAGCAGTGTTCCAATTTGGGTCCCTGAGCACAGATGACTGGAGCAAAGCTGCTGCAAACCTGAAATGGATATGTAGTGAATTCAAGAGATAAATCTTTGTTGCTGTAAACCAACAAATTTTAATCTGGGTGCTGTTTTCTGGGGCCATATCATTTAGCCATCCTAGGTGATAATTAGTAACAACCTCAGCATTAAGAATTTTGCCATTTGGGGAAGCACATACCCTGTACTAAGGATTTTCCGCGACCCATCTCATTTAATTTGGTAACAATCTTGTGAGGTAGATATAGATCTTCAGTTTGGAGATGAGGAAGTTGAAACTCATGAAGTCGAAATTTTTTTTTAACATTTACTTATTATTTTGAGAGAGAGAGTAATTGGGGCAGGGGCAGAAAGAGAGGGAGGCACAGAATCAGAAGACAGGCTCCAAGCTGTCAGCACAGGGCATGATGCAGGGCTTAAACACACGGATCATGAGCTCAAGACCTGAGCCAAAGTTAGATGATTAACGGACTGAGCTACCCAGGCACCCCTGAAAAAGTTTCTTGTGGTCACATCACTAGACTGTATGGTCAGAATTTGAACTGGTCCTTGCTCTTTAATTGCTTCACTTTATTGTACATCCCCCCATCCTAATAACTTTGTCAAACTGTCATCCCACATAAGTGCCAAGGTTTGAGAGTCTCAGATACCTTGGATATGGATCCTTTCAGGGGCAAAACTACAAAAGCATGGCATGATCTCTCATTATCTGGGGAATAAAATAAGAAAGTATAGTTAATCTGTTGCTTATGACTTAAAAAACATTATTTATCATATAAGAGAAGATAGGAGCCATAAACACATGATTTCTTATTATAAAATAATCCCCCACATCTACGAAAATAACCCAATAATTGTATTAAACTACTAACTTGATAGTACGCTGGAAATTATATAAATACTTATCACCAACAAAATGCCACCACACAAGCAAATTTGGGGAGAATATTTAAAATATAAAAATATTACATATGTATGCCTTAAAATTACCTATTAATACATACACACACATATAGGTACATATTTACATATGTGGTATAATATATAAAATCTGCTTAGAAACAGTGGTCCGGATGATTCATATTTGAACCACTATATATAATTACAGACCAAAAACACTCAGTGCAAATACACACAGTTGGGTTTACCAAACAACTGAAAATAAACACAATTAATAATACTATAATAAAACCATAGTAATTGATAATAAAAAATACAAAAAGAGCAGTAATTTCAGAACTACAACCAAACAACCCAGGACAATACTGTTAATACACCGACAACAAAGAGTCCTTCCTGAAACCTGTATGAATTCCAGTTGGGTGCACGTGAGCTTACACTGGAGCTTATGATATTGCCAACCATTGTTGCCAGACTTGTTAGCAGAGCAATGAATTAGCATCCTCAATCAACTTGAAATGTTTTAACTTTAATTTATGAAGTCTAAAATTTAGTGACCTCTAATTGCCCACACAGTCATAAATAATCCTTATGTCTATGAATTAAGTCAGAATCAGTTTCATCCATTGAAATGGCAGCTCATCAATGGGTTGGTTTTAGTTTGTTAATCACAGTTCTAGAAGTCTAGCGAATCAGCTTGCCTGACTTTTTCTAATTAGGCCCCAATTTGGATAGAGTTTCTGGCCAATACCTCCCAACTGAGGGCTCAAGCACTGGGCATCATATTTTCAAAAAGATCTTTGGGGATCTATTGGTCATTCTGAGAATCCATTTATTGGGCCAGGTGTTTTAGTACTGAGAGAGAAGTGTCTTATGTCCAGGGCTTGCATGGTTTGCCCTGACCCAGAGTTTAGCACCACATTTCCTAAGGCTGGGAGAAAGCTAGTCCATCCATGGGCCAATAGTACAGAATGGTCAACCTGTTTCATAGATACCGTACTGAGGAAAAAAAGGGAGTTTCAGATCCTGGTGGAGAAAAGTTTTTCTGGATGCATAGCTGGGGCAGCCTGACTGAAAGCCCCTTTGTGACTTTTCTCCAGGGCCTCTACTTGGACCATTATCCAGGTAATTTTCCTGGCTTCCGCATCTCCTCACTCCCCACTTTTGTACCCCACCTTCCTATTGCCCCCAAGTAGAGGTAAAGGCTAATGGAAGACTTGGTTCCTGTTCACATGAACATCCAACAACTGAAGACATACTTTTTCTTTTTTAAATTCAAGTTTGACATTCTCAGATCAAAATATCCTGCTGGTATGCCTACTTGTGTATTTCCTCAGCATGGGTATTACTATTAGGATCCCTGTATTATGGATTGAATTATGTCCCCCAAAACAAATATATTGAAGTCCTAACTTCCCTGTACCTCAGAATGTGACTTTATTTGGAGTTGGGGTCTTTACAGAGGTACTATGGTTAAAATCAGGTCATTAAGATGGGTTCTAATTCAATAAGACTGATATACAAAGAGGATGTTTGGACACAGAAACAGATGTGCACAAAGGGAAGACTATTGAAGACATAAGGAGTACACCATCTCTAAGTCAAGGAATGCCTGAGGCTTCCAAAAGCCAGAAGAAGTCCACAGAACAGATTTCCCCTTACAACTAAGAAGGAATCAACTCTGACAACACCTTGATTTAGAACTTACAGCCTCCAGATCTTCGAGACAATACATTTCCATTGTTTTCACCACCCAGTTACAGCAGCCCCAGGAAATTCATACACCATACACCTTTGCTGATGGTATTAATGCATTAAAATTTAATTCAATTTAACAAGTGCCTGTAAATGAATTCAAGCAGAGGTGGTGATATCTGATAATGGCTTAGTGTGCTTCTTCCTCAAGCTTCCAAATCTCTTCTTCCCCACTGAGACCTTCCACTCCATTTTCCCCATCATCCTTTCACTGTCCCTCAATCCCCTCCATGTCCTCTGTTCACTCTATTAGTTTAGACTCCCTGGGTCAACATTATATTCATTTTTTGCATTCCATCAGCTACTCCACCCTCTCCCTCTTCATTATTCTCTTCTGGAAAACCTCAGCCTCAATTAAATTCCACTCTCTGCCTGTACCCATACAATTAAATGTGCCTGGAGAAAATACACATGATGAATAGAAGCACTTTAATATCCATTGACCTGAACTACCTGGTCTGGTCATTCTCTCCCTTTACGGAGGATTACTTTACCTCATCTCCCTCCTCAAAATTGTGGCATTCCTGCCACCCACTTTCCTCTTCACTCTCAACTAATGACCTTGTTGCCTGTTTCATGGAGGAGCAATTAAAAGAAGATGTCTACACATTTCAATTTCCCCATCTACCTCAATCTGTGCTGTCACTGTAGATGGGCTGCCCATGCTCCTGGGTGCAGACTTCAGCTCTTTTCCCTCGCCATTGCCTCTTTCTCTCCTGCATCACCAACATTCCCTGTTTACTCAACCACACTGGACACTTCCCATCAGCATATGCACATGCTGTGAGTTTTCACATTTAAAAAAAAGACCCTTTCTGACATACACATCTTCTAGCTGCCACTCCATTTCTTAGAACTTCTCCACAAAAACACTAGGTGAACAAATTGCCTCTGCTTTTCTCCAATTTCTCCCCTTTCACCCTTTCTTAAAGTCACTCCAATCCATTCTTTGCCTCCAGATTAATGCCACTAAAACAGTTCTGTGAAGGTCACACCAATGATCTCCAACTGCTATGTTCATTAGTCAGTTCTCAGTCCTCAATTTTGTTGACTTATCAGAAGTACTTGATATGATGATCAATTCCTCTTCATTGAAATATTCTCTTTGTTTGACTCCAATACTCCTTATTTATCTGACTTTTCCTTCTGATTCAATAGTCCCTCCTTCTCCACATCCTTAGATACTTTCTCCTCATTTCCCAACCTCTAAGTGTTGGCACATGCCAGAACTCAGTCCTTAGAATTCCTATCTTCTGTATCTATCCTGTGCTCTAGGTGATATTGCATCTCATGGTTCAAAATATAGTCCCTATTTTATTATTCAGTTTTTACCTCTCCCCTGGATGCCAGATTCAGGTGCCCACTCGACACTTGCGCTTAGATGTCCAATAGGATCTCAAGGTAAACGTAGCCCAACATAAGCTCCAGGTCTTGTGGCTCCCCTTCAGATTTTCCTCCACCAGCGACCCCTTCACAGTACACAGTACAGCTGCCTAGATCTTCCAAATGACATTTCCCTCTAACTCCTATTTCATACTTAATAGATCAGAATGAAGGATATTGACTCATCTTTCAAAAGGTATATAACACTTAGTGATCGCTCTCACCTTTGTGTCTCACCCTGGTCCTAGCCACCATCACCTCATAACTTGCTTTGGCAATGGCTTCCTAATTGTTTTCTGTGTTTCTGCTCTTGACCCTCTATGTTTTATCCAGAAGCCCCTATCATAGGCTGACTTGTTTTTTATAACAGCCTAATTGACATATTGTTCACATAGTATATATAGTTCGCCTATTTAAAATGTACAATTTTATGGTTTTTAGTATATTTACAGAGTTGTGTTGCTGTCAGCACAGTACATTTTAGGACATTTTCATTGTCCCCCAAAGAAATGCCATACCCATTCCATTCAGCAGTCAATTCCTATTTCATTTTAAACTCCCCTGCCACCCTCACACCCCATCCTTAGGCAACTACAAATCCAGTTCTGTTCTTATAGATTTGCATATTTTGAACATTTCATATAAACAGAATAATACAGTATATGATCCTTTGTGACTGGCTTTCTTCACTTAGCATAATGTGTTTGAGGTTCACCAATGTTATGGCATGTATCAGCATTTCATTTTTTAATTACCAAGTAATATTCTATAACATAGATATATTACATTTTATTCATCTGTTATTCGGTTAATGGACATTTTTGTTGTTTCCATTTTTGGCCAATATGAATAACGCTGCTCTGAATATTTATGTACAAGTGTTTACAGCGACGTATGTTTTCATTCCTTAGGTATATAAGGAGCAGTGGAAACACTGGTCACATGGCTCCTCTATGTTTAACCTTCCGAGAAACTGCCAGATGGTTTTCTGAAGTGACTGCATCATTCCACATTTCTACCAGCGATGAATGAGGGTTATAATTCCTCCACATCTTTGCCAACATTTGTTTTTATCTGACTTTTTGCTTATAGCCAGCCTAGTGAGTGTGAATATTCTGCCATTCTCATTATTTAGATGTTCTTTAAACTTGTAAGTCAAATTGCGTCACCGCCCTTCTTTTCTAAGTACCCTGATGGCTCGTCACTCATAATAAAATCCAGTGCTTCCAATGGATTTTTAGGCCCTATATGATTTTCTCCCCACACTTCCCAACCCCACCCATTTCCTTACCTGCCAGGCTCCCTTTTGCTCCCTCTGCCTAGAACAAACATGCTTCCACCTGATACCCACCTGACTTGCTCCCTCACCTTTGTTGGGTCTCTCTTCAACCATCACTTTGTCAGTGAGGTTCTCTCTTAGGACCCATTAGCTCCTGAAGAACCTTTCTCACAGACACCACAGCCAGCAAATAGAAGCATTTTGAGCCAAATAGACTTTTCAGTAGGTCCCCCAAGTCACATTAATTCAGAGCCTTTACCTTCTTCTTATAAGTTCTACACTGCTTATGACCTTGACAGAATGTGATACTTAGATTAAAAAATTTTTTCCCTCTGGATTTTCTGGTTCTCTCAGGATAAGGGAAAATAAGGTGGAGTGGAAATGGCTATTAAGTCTGATATTAAAATATAATCTATAACATTGCCAGAGGAGAGTAGGTGTCAGAAATTTGGCCCCATTTGTTCCTTAGGCCCCCAAAAGATGGTGCATTGTTAATATCTGGAATAACAAGAGTTGATAAGCATGTGCAAGTGTACTTTTGTAGGGTGGCCATTAGGCAAGGGTTCCGATGATTGCCTTGTCACCAAGTTAGTTGCTGGGTGACCCTGAGTAAATCATTTAACCTTCCCTGGCATATTTTCTCTGTTTGTAAAACAAGGGGGTTGGACTACATGATCTTTGAAGTCCCCTTCAGCCCTGATGTTCTATATTCTGCCATACTTTTCACCTAATGCTTGATTTTAGGCCTTAGGGTCTGGGAGCTGGCAGCTATCAGCAAAAGATCTCCAAATGCAATTTGAACCCAGTGGAGCTTAATGTATTTTTGTATCTGGGCTTCAGGAGATCAAGCTTTGAGTTGGCAATATGGGGAATTCAGTTGCTATTTTTGACAAGCAGTTGAATTTATTGAATGATACATTGTATCTGGCAGCATTACTGACAAATCAGGGAACAAGGACAGTGTTAAGAATTTCAAAATAGTTAAAGGGCCTTAAAAGATAGACCCTAATGAGGACAGTGGATTATTTTAAGAACCACAGGGTTTATCTTGCAAAACCCTCATTATGTAGAATGAGCTACTTAAAGACAGAAGGTGATATTAGGAGGGGGAAGGGTTAGGAGGAGACAGCTTTGGGAGGGATGGGGCTCAAATGGGCTGGGCAAGAGGACTATTTCTCTTGCTCTTAATAGGTCAGTTGATTTCTTAGTAGTGTGGTTTTGTTTGGAAGAGAAGAAAGTGATCATGAAATTGTGAGGGTAAGAGAGGTTGGGGGTGGTTGGTCTTTATGTTGCTTATGGAAATAAAAGGTTTAATTCTAGTAAAACAAAAGGCCTATTAAGGACAAGTAAAGATCAGAGCTAATTTGCACTGAAGTGATGACTCCTACTAAAATTGTTTTTCTATGTGATAGCTTCTTTCTGTGTGATTGTTTGACATGCCCTAGGCCACTTCTACTTAAGAGTTCCTTACTGGGCCAGGTTAGGTATAAAGGGGACTGAAACCTAAGCTTATGGAGGGGACCCTAGTCCTAACCCTACCAAAAGGCAGAGAGGATGAAGGGCATTGGAAAAAGTGGAACATGGTCTGTGTCTTCTGCCTCAGCAGTTGTCCTCATTGTCATGCTAATGCTTTGTGCACCTAGGACATCTAAACTAAGAGTCACTGGGGCTGTGTTGGCTTGTGATTCTCCTTTGAGCATGCAATCATAACTTGTGGCCACAAGAAGGGAACTTTTAATCCAAAGATGTTCTGTAGGTTTTATGTCCAATATCAGCATTGATTAATTACTAGTGATTTCCCAGAGCATTTTGTTGAGAAAGATTTTAAGTTTCTTATCTAGGCTCAAGAGAAAAGCGTAGCTTCAGGGATTAGCCTGAGTTTAGGGTGCAGGTAATAAATGGAATATTATCTTTGGTCCACAGTGGGTCCACTAGTTCCACTCAGTGGTCATTTTCCTAGATCTCAAGTATGCAATTGGAACAGATGTACTTGGTGGTAGGCAGAACCATCACATTGGAATTTTTTTTGTCTGTGAGAAATCATGATCTAAATATCATAAGTTCAAATGGAAGCCTCTGAAACTGCTTTCCTATACCCTGTCAAAATATTGTATGCTGAAGAATGATGGAGATTAGGGCTACCTTAAATAACTAAAAGATACAGGACTGATGCTGTATCCCCACCTAATTTACTAGTCTGAGCCCAATAAAAACTGGATGGATTCTGGTGGTCAACAGTGGACCACACGGTCACAAGCAAGTAGTAGCCCCAATTGCAGTTGTGATGCTAGATATGATATCATTGCTAGAACAGGTTAACATGGCCTCTGATGTGTAGATCAGTGTGTGGACATTGGCCTGAAAAATGTATTTTTTCCATCCCCATCAATAAGAATGATTAAAAATACTCCACATTTATGGGGAATGGACATTTTTGCCCGAGGGGTTTGTTATTTCTCCTTCTCGCTGTCACCATATAATCTGAAGGGTTCTGGACTATCTGTATGTACTGTAGAACTTCACATTAGTCCTTTACATTGATGGCATCATATTTATTAGATTGAATAAGTGGATATTTGGATAAGATACATGTGCTCCAGAGGATGAGAGATAAACTTTATGAAGGTAAAATAGTAAATTGATGATGTTTTTCAAGGTCAGATAGTCTAGATCACACCAAGGCATCACCTCTAAAGAAAAGAACAAATTCTTTCTTATCCCACCACTAAGAAAGAAGAACCATGTTTGGTAGGCATTGCTGGGTTCTGGGGCAGCACATTCCACACTTGGGAATACTGTTTCAGTCTCTTTACTATATGACATAGAATGTAGCCAGCTTTGAGTGGGCCACCAGCAGGAAAGGGTTCTGTAGTTCTGTAGCAGATCCAAGGTACAGTACAGACAGCCCTGACATTTGCACCATAAGACTTGACAGACCCCGTCTGTGTGGTGCTAAACTATAAGTCTGTGTGGTGCTAAAAGCCTCCATGTGGAGTTTCTGGCAAGCCCCAATAGGAGAATCACAACGTAGACCTCTGAGATTCTAAAGCAAGAACATCCCATTCACAGTAGAGCATTATACAGCATTCAGAAAGTGGCTCCTTGCATGCTATTTGTTCTTGAGAGAATAGAACATATAACCCTGTGCTATCAAGAGACCCTGTAGCCAGAGTGGCCCATCATAAACTGGGTTCTCTAAGATCCACCAAGGGAAGGTAGACATATCAGGAACCCATCATCATCATCATCATCATCATCATCATCATCATTGTCATTGCCATCATCATCAACAGGCATTGGACACGGCAGTGTCAGAAGGCACAAGGAAGCTTCACAAATGAGTGGCCACACCCCTGTGCCATCCTCACTTTTGCCCCAGTCCTTCTCCCTCAGCACACACCTCTAGTCATGTGGAGGGTTCCTTATGCCTAACTGTCAGAGGAAGAAAGAGCAGAGCTTGGTTCACAGGTGGGTCTGCAGGATATGTGGGTAGAAGGCAAAAATGGGCTGCTACTGCACTATAGTCCTGCTCTGTAAAAGACAGCAGTTGGAGGATATGCTTTCAATGGGAAGAGCATCAGGGGGTACACTGGGATGCCACTTTGTGTGAAAGGATAGGTGACCCAAGGTAAGAAGATGCATGGAAAGGATATACACAGACACAAAGTCATGGCAAATGGTTGGTTTGGTTAGAAACTGGAGCCTGGAATGAACAGGATTACAAGACAAACAACAAGATTTGGGCAAGAGGCATGTGGATAGATTTAGGAAAGCAGACATGAAGAATAAAGATCTTTGTATGGTATGTCAGACCCCACCAAGAACATCCACCTCAAAAACAACACTAACAATCAAGTATCTTCTTACTATGGAATCTTGGGCTTTGGCCAATAGGTCAGCTGGCTTTTCATTTGGATTTCAGGTTATTTGCTTCAGAGAGAACTTCTTCAACTATTTTAAGGGCCCTCCCTCTCTACTTTATCATATCACCTTGGTTTATTTTTTTCCACTGGTTTTATGTTAAATAATTCTATTTACTGTATGTTGCCTATGTCTTTGATTAGTCTTTGATATAAAAAAAGACATCTCTGTCTTATTCACCACTTGATCCCTCAAGCTGAGAACAATTTCTGACACACAGTATGTATTCAATATAGTTTTTTGAGTAAAGGAATAGGGCTCAATCAGGTTAAGTAACTTGCCCAAGGTCACATCGTTAATTAGTGTTACAGTTGGGGTTCAAATCCAAGCTCCAGAGTGCTGGTTTTGTGACTTTGATCAGATATTTAACATCTGTCTTTATGACTTAGTTTGTTCATCTATATATGGGAATTACAATAGTATCTACCTCTGGGTTATTGTGAGGATAAAAGGAGTTAGTATGTACAAGTATTTAGAATAGTGCCAGATATACAAGTGGCATGGTAGAAGTGTTAACTATTATGAAGAAGTAAAATGAGATTTAAACTTGGATCTGACTGGGTCTTAAGCTTTGGTGTAGACCCTAAGTGCATTTTGAAGAGCCCTGGGAACTTGTAGGGGGAATAGCAGTGCTGAGGAAAGAGTAAGTGTTTGATAGACAGTTAGTTTCATAATCTCCCCAGTCCTTGTTTATTGAGTGCCTACATACAATAGTTTGTGAGTGTATACAAAGTACAGTGCTGAGCACTGTCAGAAACTTAAGACTACAATACGGTCTCTGTCCTCAAGTAGGTATTTCCTTAGGACACAGTGTTTTAAAGTGTCATAGTTATATCATTGAGCCAAGTCACTGGTGACAGTGTTGAGCCAAGAAGTGCCCTTTTCCAGGGCCAAGGATAGCCACAGCTTTGTCACACTTGTTGCCACACTGTTTATGTATTCCCTCAATCCAGATGCATGGAAACATGTATAGAAATCTTGAGACACTTTCCTCTGGTATTGACTGCAACTTTATTTTGACTGTCATGGAATTTACCCTCCTTGCCTGTGAAATAACTGAGGGCAGCCTCCCTGTAACCCTTGACCTGACCCACTCTGGGTTTGACTTCTGAACTACTGAATACCAAGGACCTTGAGCATTGGCTTGAGTGTAATTTATGGCTCAGGACTCTTTGAGTCTATACCACTGGCTGGTGGAAGCACAGGGCCACGTTTTTATTTCTGACATGGAAGACTTTTCCCAAACCACTCTTGGGTGAATTATATTGAACTTTGCCTGGCAGTTTGTGCCAATATTATTAGCTAAATACTCTAGTGAGTGTTGTGTTTATGTTTACTGCATGATTTAACTGTAAGTTTTACTGTTTGAGTTGACCTCCAATAATCAAGGTAAATGACAAGGCCCATTATACCTTATTTTGTAGGCTTGTTCATTGCTACAGCCAAAACACATTCTGCAGTCCTGAGAGAGGGGGATAATTTCGCATCGGATTCTTGGAGACTCATTGCTTTGCTAACATTAAGACTTTGGTTTGTTTTAATGTCGACATGTGTGAAATATTCTTATCCAGCAGTTCATTTTGTTCTTCCTTTTTTTCTCCTAGCAATGTATTATCAGCTTTTCCCTTGCTTTTGGTCTCAGGAAAGGTTATATGGTGTTTTAATCGTATGTGTATATAATGCCCATTAGTACTAATGGGATGTATTCTTTCATCGGGACATAATCGCTAATAGTATGCAAATCAGCACATTCGTTCTTCTCCAACATTTGCTGAAGGCACCGTTCTTGGGCAACATATGGTCTCTAGTCACCTCCTTACTCTGCTCTGAAAATTTTCCATTACACATCTTAATCACCAATTTTTTTTTGCCCTCTGCTTAAGAAATGAATTAAGACAGTAAAAATTGAGATGACAACCATTTTTAGATTGAAAAGAACCTCTTCTCCTTGTTGCCAAAACCCACTGTTGAATTTTTACATTTTTATTTTTCATTTTTTACGTCACCAATTAGCACCTCAAAGTGATTTTTGCGTCTGGCAGGCATGGGGTGTGAACTATAAAAATTTTAGTTTCAAAGCTTCTTTTGCTCTGTTCTGTGGCAAAAAAATTCCCTTTATCAGATAGCAATTGTTCAGGCACAAGGGATAATAGTTTAAGATGTATCTGAACAGGATTTGTCCAGACAGTCAAAGTAATTTTAGAAAATGTGTGGGTCTGATAAAAGTTAACCTTATGAATACCCAGAAAGAAGAAATTCATATTGGAAGAGCACCTAGTATATATCAGGCACCACATTTGCCTTCTATTATGTGGTATTCATAGTGGCAAAGGCAACTAAAATAACTTGTCCAAGTTAATTAATTCATCTGACCCTTTATTATTTTACCACAGAATTATTTAATCAGCACTGTCCTGTTCTAGGCATTGCTCTAGGCATGCTGGCATGCTGAATGTGATATACTTGATCCCTGCCTTTATGGGGCTTGAAATCTAATTGGGAAGACTGATAAAATATAACTAAACAAAGAATAAATCAGTGGGAAATACATGGTGGTAAGTGCTCCAAAGGGTTCAAATAGTGTGTTAATATAGAGCATAATTGGGTGCATAGAGTGAGAGGAACCTTGACTTTGACCTTGATCTTGAATGCACAATGCAAGAAGGGACTAAAGCTTTGATTCAGACCCAAGTTAGTCTGTTCCCAAAGCTGTTCCTTCCACTATACTTGTGTCAACTGGGCAACTCTATTCTGAGTTTTGGTCATGACTATGATGGCTAACATTTCCAGTGTACCTAGTATGTGCCAGGCCCTATTCACTTTTATGGGCTTCTCCAGCTAACTTATGAAGCAGGAATTATTTTTCCTCATTTTGCAGATAAGAAATATGAGACATAAATCTAAGAATTAAGTTTGCAACTTGCCCACGTGATGCAGTAGCATTTTCTTTTTGGTCCCCAATGCTCTTGTTCCTAGCAGGTAGAGTCTATAGCCAACCTTTCTTCCCAGAGCCTAAGGGGTTGTGTTCTCTTTGGGAACAGAGGTTAGGCAATACAGACTGGTTGATAGCACATTATATCTCTATCTTTTGAGAAGGAAGGAAGGGAGGAAGGAAGGGAGAAAGGGAGGAAGGAAGGAAAGAAAGAAAGAAAGAAAGAAAGAAAGAAAGAAAGAAAGAAAGAAAGAAAGAAAGAAAGAAAGAGAAAGAAAGAAAGAAATGAATGAAAAGAAAGAAGGAAGAGAAGGAAAGAAGAAAGGAAGAAAGAAAAGAAGGCAGAAAGAAAGAAAAGAAGGAAGGAAGGAAAGAAGAAAAGAAGAAAGGAAGGAATTCATACCTGAACACTAGGAGTCAAGAATCAGAATTCGAATGGAGCTTTACTTCTTTAAAAACATCATATATATTTCAGATTAAAGAATGACTATAAAGTAATAGGTGATTTGGGGGTGGGGGGAATGGCTAGAATAATATAAAGGCAAGAATAAAAATCACTTACAATTCCACCATCCAGAAAGGGCAGAATTTTTTCAATGTATAAGAACAAAGATGACTGACATAGATATGACACCTATGGTGTGCCAGGTTATAATTTCACACTCTCTACTAATTTCATAATGATATCTTTACATGAAATGTTCTATTATCCCATGTTATGGATAAGGAAAAGTAAAGTAAACAGTGGTTAAATAATATTCCCAAGATCAGAGGATAACACCTACCCAAGCAGCCTGGTTCTGGAGTCCATGATACTCATCAGTTTGATATTCCACCTCTGTATTTAAAATATATATCTTTTATAAACCTGGGATCATATTTTACATGCAATTTTAGATTCTTCTTTTTAAATTGACATTATTTCATAGGCATTTTTCAGTGTCCTTATATATTCTTCAAAATATTTTAAATAACTTTTAATGTTTATTTTTGAGAGAGAGTAATAGAGCATGAGTGGGGAAGAGGCAGAGAGAGAAGGAGAAACAGAATCCTAAGCAGGATTCAGATTCTGAGCTGTCAGCACAGAGCCTGATGTGTGGCTCCAACTCATAAACCATTAGATTGTGACCTAAGCTAAAGTCGATGCTTAACTGACTGAGCTACCCAGACACCCCTTCTTCAAAATATTTTTAATGGCCATATGGATATATTTTATATAACCACCATCCACTGTTACACACTTAGGTTGTTCCCTTTTTTGGTAATTATAAAAAATGATGCAATGAGAGTCTGTGTTCATAAATCATTAATCAGCCTTTTGATTATTTCCTCAGGACAGATTCCTGGAAGAGAATGACTTGGTCAGAATTTTTGGCATTATTTCATATCTGTGGTGGAAAATAAGTGTTCAGATGTGTGTCACAGATTTAAATAACATAAAAACTCAGGAAAGTTGGAAATCTCTGTGGGTTGGTGAAGTATGAGCCAGCCTTGGACATGGGGCTGAAGCCTAATGAGGGGACATTTCTCTAAGGCTCTGGGTATTTCTCTTTCATGAGTCCGTTGACTTGGGCAGGGGTTTGGTGAGAGAAGGTTTCACAGAGCAGAATCTTACAGAAGGAAAAGGAGTTTCCAAGGCAGACAAAAGATGTGAGGAGAGGAGGTAAGTGGGCCTTGGAGGTGGCCTTGTAGGAACAACATGGGCAGGCCTAAAGGTATGAGGGAACAGGAGGTGCTTCGAGCTGATACAGGAATGATTTTTGAGAAGAGCTTAGAAGAGGCAGGCCAGGGCTAAGTTGTGAGAGGCCTTGCACGTCACATCAAGGAAGACAAGTTTTCTTATGTTGGCAGTAGAAAATGTTGAAGACTTTTCTTCCCAAAGGAGCCGTGGTCATATCTGTGTTTTCGATGGCACTGTGGTACCGGGAAGGAGTTGAGATGGGAGTGGGTGCAGGCAGAGGAAGGCTCTCTGGGGACTGAAGGTAGCACCCAGGTACAGGCCTGTTTGCAGTAGCTTTGCCCTCAGCAGACCCGTGGCCCTCTTCCTTGTTTCCTCACCTGCACCAGGAGGAGTATAGGCTGAATATTTATAAAACATGAACATCGAGATGAAAAAGCTGCAGAAAAAAAAGGCACAAACACGTCCTCTATGTTGTTGAGAGTTAGCATCCATGAGAAATACACATGCATGTCGAGGCAGAAAATAATGAGGCAATATGCTTCCTTAAGCAGATTCAGTGCATCCTGGCCAGGGCCCCGATGGACAGAAAGGGAGGACGGCTGGAGGGCGCCTTTCGCTGTTGGTGCGAGCTGCTCCTTTCCAAGCAGACAGGTCACCCAGTGCTTTCTTGCAGGCAATTATTTTCTGGATGACTCGAGATTTTGACCAACCAACCAAGCTTTGATAGAAGCCACTTTCTCTCTCTCTCTCTCTCTCTCTCTCTCTGTATATGTATATATATATATATATATATACACATATATCTCCCTGATCTTTAACTCGGAGTTAAAGCCTCAGTATGGCATGACAACCTCAAATTTTCAATTAACGTCTCTCTCCCCACCTCCTGCATCCTGCTTTTGCTTTCATTTGGGAAGCTAGACTGTTCATAGGCTCGCCCGAATTTCCTACACGAGTGTGTGTGTGTGTGTGTGTGTGTGTGTGTGTGTGTGTGTTTAAAAGGCTTCTTTTTGGCTTTCTCTCAATAAGAAATGTCCCATGAAAGAGCAGAATGATTTGTGAAAAGGAAGCTGAGTGAAGGAGAATACAGACTGGGAGATGTAGAGGATTCTGACCCCTGGGCAGAGGGTTTCAGGACCAGCCCCCTGGGTTATGCAGAAAGAGGCAGGGTGTGTGTTTTCAAATGTAGCAGGTGTGGCCCTGTTTCAAAATACACTGATGGATATTTTGAATTTTAATGGATACACATCTATTTCAGTGTGATTTACTCCATGGAAATCATTGTTTTTCTTTTAAAATAAGATTATTTGCATAAGGTATAAGTGACTTAAATAAAAATGTGAGGTAAATATTAGTTCAGATGTTATGTGGAATATGGCAAAGCTCTTAAAGGTGGCATCAGAATGCCTTAAGATTAGGAGACTCTGAATGAATTTTGGGATCAGAGAACATGGATAAAGTTCAGGTTCTGCCTCTACTAAATGTGTACCTTTGGGAAAATTGCTTAATATCTCTTCATCTTAGTTTTTTATCTTTCATTTATTTTTATTTTATTTTTTGTTTATTTATCTTTGAGAGAGAGGGAGAGAGAGAGAGAATGAATCAGGGAGAAGCAGAGAGGGAGGATACTGAATTCCAAGCAGGCTCCGTACTGTCAATGGAGAGCCCAATGCAGGGCTTGAGTTCACAAACCATGAGAACATCACCTGAGCCAAAGTCAATAATTGGACACTTAACTGACTGAGACAACTAGGTGCCCAAGTTTTTAATTTTTTTGATTTGTAAAATGGCATGTGCCTTTCCACATTGTGATGGGGTTTGGAAATTGATTTGCTCATTCATGTATTCATTCAATCATTAGTGAACATCTGCTATGTGCCACTCACTGTCCAGGCACAGGGAATATAGCAGTTAGACAGACAAGTTATTGCCCTCATGGAGCTCCCATTCTATTGGGGAGGGTAGATAATAGATGCATAAATAGATATGTAAGAAACTGTCAAGTTCTAAGAAAAATATAGCAGAGTGAGGGAGAGGTTAAATCAGAGCCTCTGGGAAAAAGGAAGGATCGTGGTAGGTGCATTTGAGGAAGGGCACGATGGTGATAGGGTGGTGGAAGTGGTTGGAGGGAGAGGGAGAAAGGAAGAAATGAAGTGGAGTCCATAGTCAGATGCCAGGGTAGAGAATGCCTGGTAGGGTAGGGTGGAGACCTTGGGTTTTATTTTAACTGTGAGAGGAAGAGGAGTGATCAATACATTGCATCCATTTATAATGACAAAATTCAATTAGTATTTGAGTAGCCATTTACCTAGAGCCCAACTTGTGCAGAGCACTACATTAGGCTTGGGGGTTTGGGGAATACCAGGATAAGCTGGACAGGGGAGCTCAAATTCTTGTTGGAGAAACACAAGTCTGATCAATTAATATCTGATATTCATCCAGTGCCTGCTGTGTGCCAGGCATAGTTCCAAGTGTTTCCTTTTAATGCAGTAGCTCATGTGGTCTTTAGAAAGCAAAACTGTATAATCAGTTATTATCTCCATCTTGCAGATGAGGAAGTGGGGCCCAGAGAGGCATACCACTATATGTATTGCCTCTCATCTTTCAAAGAGAGGAGAGGGAAATGAATGTGCTCCCTTTGAGGGTCAAAGTAGAGTGGGGGTACAGAGCAAACATCACGTCCAAATAGGGAGAGCACAGCCAGTCCCCTGGAGTAAGGCTTGCCACCTACTATCTGTGATGACACCACGTCACCTCTGTGCTCCACACTTCTGTTTTCCCATCCATGAAATTTGGTCAGTGGGGGTCCCTATCCCGTAGGATAACTGTGAGGATGAAATGGGACAGTGTATAGAAAGTTCTCTTGCACAGAGCCTGGCATATGACAAGTGTCTCTCAGTTCTAGGAGATATACTTGTAAGGGATGAGGGAAATAGTCATGATCTGGGCCTGGGCCTTAAGGAGTGAGTGATAAAAAGCCAAGGTAGATAGGTTAATTCTAGGTTGACAGAGTATCTCTGGAAACGAATGGAGTGCTTATGGCTCATGGTGTGCTGGGTGGTGGGTGAGGGTGTAATGGACAATTCCTTTTATTCTATTAATCTGTGACATTGAGGAGACCTTGATGGCCATCCTTAGCACACAACTTTTTTTTACAGGCTACAGGTAAGCTTTGGTCCTTTGAGAATTGGGGAGCCCATGACCTGACCTGTGCTTTCGTGGGCATGCCTAGCAACAACACGAGAAGATGGTAGTGGCCCAGATGGTCAACACGGCATGTTTCTGACCAGTACAAGAGGAGATGGAGAGAAAAGGTGAAAGGTAGAGTCCTCTCAGAGATGGAATCTACAGGGCTTGGAGCCTGAATTTGCCAACTCTTTGGAGCTATGCCCACCCCCACCCCCCATATACACGTATACACAGCAAGAGAAAGCCAGATTCACCCCACCCCAGCCTTGTTCTGTGTCCTGTTCAGGACAAGACTACTTATAGTTCCTTAGTTTTCCCATCTGTAAGGTTGGAAAAATAAAACCAGAATCTCATGGCTTCCAATGGGATACAGTCATATATTATGTTAGCACTGAGAATCCTGTGGAAATGCAGACTGGTCTCTTTCTTCCTGCTAATAGAGAACTGTCTTCCTACCAGAATACAGTATTCACAACTTGCATTTTCTGAGTATCAGAAAGCAATGGTTTGGATTTGAGCTATTCACTCACTTATGATCTGAGATTATTCTAAAAGACTTCACAGCTTAGTCTAATTGGGTAATTGGGATGTTTCCAGATGAAATTTGACTTGTATTTTTAAAAAACGCTTTGAAGAACTGGTTGCCATGGTGCCGTTCTGCTGACAAGATTCTACACTGGCTCCCACTAAGCAGCAATAATGGGCTTCTGTTTATTCTGAGTTTCAGGTTACCCTACCTGAACATCCTCTGGAAGGAAGCAAGGTGTGAGCCTGGGGGAATGAGCACAGTTCTTCCCTCAGTCTTTTTGATGGGAATGTGTTTGTCACTGTGGGGGAGGGGGTGGTGCTGGCTGTGCCTAGGCAGGAGGGACTTCCCAGACTGCCTTGCCACTGGGCAGCTGGGAGTTGAGGAAGAATCCCCAGCATATCATCTGCCACAGTATAAATTGGGTGGCTCTTTCAGGATGTGAATACTAATCCTCTCATATTTTGGGCAAATAGGTGTTTGGCAGAGAGAATTATCTTTATTTTAAGAAATAACATGGTTTTAAAAATTAATATTTATGTTTTCATAGTATTACTGTTTTAAATTGGAAAAAGCCTTTGTTCTAACTCAATTTTTCAACCTACTGGACAATAATTCCTCCCCATCATCCTTAAACTTCTTGTATCCACGTGTTTATTATAAGAATGTGAAACATCTTCCCCAGATGCAGTATTTTTGGCTTCATTAAAAGTTTTTCTAGTTCCTCTTCAGTCATGTCAATATTTACCTTGGGTCATGCTTTGTGTCTTTTTGTTTATAATTCCAGAATTCTCCAAGACAAACTGATTATTCATGACTCTCTGGCCTAAGTTACAATTTAAACATACCTTATGAGTATGACTCCCCAAACCATTTCCTGTACTTCTCATAGATTCATAGTTTGTGACCTGCCATAGTCATTTCATGCCTTGTATTTTTTTTTCCTTTCAGATATCTTCCAAGTACATCTTTCTGATTGATTTTAGCAAGCAAACTCTCTCTTCCTTTCCTTTTAAAATCCTAGGATCCCTCTATCCTGTCACCGATGCTTTTACAACACTGTGTAGGACCCATAGTTTTTGGGCATTTCCATTGTTGGTGTAGGGAGCACACTCTTCCGTGTTGCCCACTTCCTCTTGTTAAATTTCTGGCTGCTATAAGGAGAACACGTGGTCCAGTCTTCATTGTGTACAGACTGTAGGTTATAGGTCTATTAACTATAATATAGAGTAAAGTTTAAGCCCTCCAGTAGTAAAAGGAGGCCTTAGTGACCAAACAGATATCATAAAGGTATAGCATGTTTTTCTTGAGAAGCCTACTGATATAGAGCCAGTCATCTTTCTTAATCACTCAGGATTTTATGATTCTGTGTGTTTCCTTTCTCTACATTGCCTTACGTTGTAGAGGATTTAAAATTTACAAAGTATTTTGGAGGCATTATTACTTTTGATCCTTATAACAACTTTGTGAGAGACACCCAGAGAAGTCAAATGACCTGTTTGAGATCACAAAGAGAGTTAAGAAAGATACAGTTTTCACTCTTGAGGATATTTATATTAACAAATGATTTGGTTTTATGTAAGTTTTTCTGTTCCTTTAAAATACTTTCCTTTTTCTTGTTTTGGGTACATTGCACATGCTATTTCCTTTGTTTGAACTACCCGACTTCTCTCTCTGACTAGCTTAAGTCCTAACCAGTTTTCAAATGACAGCTTTGATTTCATTTCCTCTAGAAGCATTCCATGATCTCCCAACTCTAGGCTAGGATTTCTTCCTTTGTGCCTCCAAAACACCCTTAAAAATACATAAGTTTATCATAGTGTCTGTCACCTAATGGCGCTTGCTGAGTATGCATTCCATGTCTTACCACATGTGTATTTCTTGCCCTTGTACCCCCAGTACCTCACTCTGGGGTGGCACTCAATAAATGGTTGTTAAATAAATAAATATCCAGAGACTTTTAGAAATTTCCGAGTTCATTCTTCATAATACCATCTGAGTCTTGGTAGCCAGTGTGGTTATTTGTTGATTGTCAAAATAGGACACAACGAAACAGAAAATCCTTTTGCCTTACTTTGCATTTACTTCCCTGCTTTTCCCTCAGGGGCCTGTCCCAATTCCCACTTTGGATTAGTGTTGTGCAGATAGGGCTGCCCACATCTTGGGACCAGGAGTAGAGCCTCATAAGCATATTCCATCCCCCACATACAGTGACAAGCTTAGGGATGGGCCCTCAGCTCAAGCTGGTAACCCTGGGACTTCTGAAACTCTTATGTGAGAGAGGGTCTCTTTTTTTTCTTTAAAGTTACAAGCAATAGAAGCAAGCATGGAACAGCTGGTTCTTTGGGATCATTGAGTGTATCACTGTGGAGAGATCAGTGAAGCCATTGCCTCTGAACTCTTGAATTTGTAAATGTATGAACTGATATATTAATTCCCTTTTTGGTTGCAACTAATTTGAGTTTCATTTTGGTCACTCAACTGATAGAGTTCTGACTAATTCAGTGAAAGAATACCATGGTATTTTTATTACTGACATTAGTGTTTTTTGTTCCTTTGTAGTTTTTGCCTTATGTTTTCACTTCTTCATATGTGTTTTGCATCCGTGTAATTTGTCTTAGGTGTTTAATTGGGCACCAAGAAAGCAGGCATGTTTTGGACTTATTTTCACCAAGTCCAATGCCATGCTGTAGGCTTGCTGGATGTGTCCTGGTTCATATTGGAGCTGAGTACACACTGGGATTATTCTTCTAGGAATGGTGATAGTTTTACACATATTTGGCTACATGCCCAAACCTTACCTATTGGTCTCTTGGGGACTTGTTGGTCTCCTGTGGCACAGTGAACGCACAAGGGTCTGGGAGGGTGCTCTGTGATTTCAAACTAACATGATGCTTCTGAGCCTATAGAATCAGGGCTTCACAACTGAATTTGAATAAGCTTCAGGCCCAGCCATTGGGCAGACAAGGTTGGAGACCACTTTCTGCCCACTCAGGGGGCTAGAGAATAAAAAGGAGTTTCAGGCTATTTGGACTTCATGGTCGGTGGATGCTGGTCTCTAAGTGCTGTGGTTACTCCACCCATAGAATGGGTCTGGTGGAAGGAAGGATAGAAACATCTCTCCCCTAGAGCCTTTGATAAAGTACTAGTGAAGTTCCCTATGGTGATTGTTTACCAGATTAGTTAATATACTCATTCCTGATTCACGGATATGTAAGTAACTAAAGCAGGGAGGTACAGGCTGAGTCCTAGCTCTTTGCCAAAACATATTCCTGAAAACTGGATCATTGAGTCCATTACTGTATAATGAACCATATTTTCCTTTAAAAGTGTTATGTTTGGGAGTTGTGTTCCTGAACAAGTCTACAGCTTCAAATATAATAGAGATGACCCCTTCATTGTCAACAAATTCAAGATACAGACTACAAACACTTAAAATAATGAGATTAGGTTCTAATTCCTGTTAAATTTTAAAAAATTCTAAAATCACAAGTTTTAAATGAAATATATATTCCTTACACATTGTGTATATAAGTGCCTCAATTATACGTGAAATATTTATACATCACATAAAATTCTATTTGACTATTATGATATAAACAAAAATGCATTAATTTTTTTAGCTATGTGTTAATTTATAAAAGTATACTTACTTTAGAGTGAAATTAATTGTTTTTGTCTTCTTAGAACCCAGAAGGATTTTTAGGAGGATGTTTTAGTTGGATCTATTCACCACTGCCCATTCACCTTCGAACTGGCCTTTCCTTTTACATTTTCCTACAGTCAGCATGGATGTGCTAGTCTATTGTGTAACCAATTGTGTAAGAAAGTCATGTTTATGATGATGGTAATCATAGTGATGGTGGCAGTGTTACATGCCCTGAAGCTGGTAAAGACATGGAGAGTTGACATGCAAATTGTCACCTGCAAATAAAATCTCAATTAGCAAAAGATATAAAACTGTCCTTTAAGTGAAGTTGTTTTTCTGTGCACCATATTTATAAGAAGCAAAGGTCAGCTTCCTCCGTTCATGAGGCTGAAGTAGCAAAGTTTAGGGCTCATTTCTATGTGGGACTTGGTGAGATTTTTTTTGTCCTGTGATGTCCTAAGGATAAGACTTGGGGTTAGACATATGGGAAGGGAGATGACCCAGAAGTCCTGAGCTATGGCTGACCCCGTCAGGGGGCGTCTGCCTGCCAGCTCAGGACACAAGGACAACTGACAAGGAGGCATTAGGCATTTTCTTTTGTGGGAGTTTCTTGCATATGACTTCTCAAGAAGTTGTCTACAGATCTAGGCTTCTAGAACTTTAAGACAAATCATCTTCATTCCATCAGTATCTTATATTGATTCCTAACAGAACCAAAGGAGAAAATTTTCTGCCTAACCCCCAGTTAACCTGAAAATTCAATTAAATAGCCTCCTCCAAACACTCCAGGTCATTGAGATTTAACTATGCACATCCTTGGAAAGGCCAGACTAGATGAAACTGACATTTGGAGAGCTGTGTTTTGCACTGGCATAGAAATTGAAATAGGAATGTATTTTTCCTTTATTGTTTTGATAGCATTTTACTGATAGAAGGTTTGGGAGAAAGATGTCAGGGGACAAATATCTCGCTTTTAGTATATTATCAGTGAATGTGTTCTCCAATCTGTACCCTATTGTTTAGTTTACAAATGGCACTTGGAAAAATTATATTTTTGCTTTGGAATTTTGTTGCTACTTTCTCTTCTGCTTTCCTACAGGTTCTTTGGATATTTAAGGATGGCAGCCACTGAGATTAGTGTTGACTTCTATGTTGGAAGGTTTTTCTTGTCTTTTATCCTCGAATTAATGAGTACTGCACCAGTAAACCCATTCTGCTTGGAGATACACTCTCGCTGGAGCAGATGGCAGATGATCCATCTTGCAGAGATTCACAGCAGAATGGAGAAAACGTCATTAGGAGGGCAAGTTCTACTTATTTAAGACCAGGTTCCTCCATTTTTCTTGCAATATCAAGCATCCTGCCTGATTATTTTTTCCCCACTCTAATTAGGTGGGCAGCCTCTCTACCATTTATATATTTCCATTTGGTTCTACTTCTCTTTCAATCCCAACATTTTTATTCCTGGCACTGGAAACTTTGTCCAAACTACTCTTGGGTGAGTGTCTGGGGGTGTTATTCCATAAGAAGTTTACAGCTTGATTCAATCTCCTGATAAAATTACAACTGGAAAGCAGCAAAGTGAATAAAAGGAGACAGGAGGCGCTAACTGAGTGACAAAGGCAATCTTATCACACTAGTGTTATTCAAACCAACGTTAGGCCGGATGCCAGCACGTGCCTGTTCTCAGACGCGGGTGGTGCTGTTTTGTCTTTGATTTTTATTACCGTGCCTTGAATGAAATTACCTGTTTTATATCTTATGTTTCTCTTAAAACATGTCAATTTATGTTCTAGGCCTTAAATTGTAAGACACCTATTTGTGAGTGACTAGGTATCCATGTATTGTTTTGTTGTTTTTGTTAATTTGTTTTACAATGTTCTCTAAGGAAATGAAGAGAAGCCCCCATTTGCTTCTAAGGAAAAAAAAACCCCACTGTTCCCGTGGGCATAGACATGGATATGTCTATGTATTTTGTTAGCTCAGCACCGAGCTGTCCTTGAGCTGCTTGGTAGCCTCAATTTCAAGTTCTGTCATGGACATTAATTATCAACTGTTGTTTTTTAAGCTGTGAAGAGTTTCTCACCCCAAAGAGAAACTTTCTTGTATATCATTCCAGCTTTATTGAGGTATAATTGACAAATAAAATTGTATATATTTAAGGGGTACAATATGATAGCTTGATAGGTGTATGCATTGTGAAATGATTACCATAATCAAGATAATTAACACGTCTGTCACCTCACTGTTACCTTTTTTTTTTCTTTTTTTGATGGTGATGAGAATACTTAGGATGTACTCTGTTAGGAAATTTCAAGTATTCAATATAACATCATTTTTCTTAAACTTATTTATTTATTTATTTTGAGAGAGAGAGAGAGAGCACAAGCCGAAGAGAGGCAAAGAGAAGATAGAGAGAATCTCAAGCAGGCTCTGCACTGACAGCATGGAGCCCAAAGTGGGGCTCAATCCCAGGAATGGTGAGATCATGACCTGGACTGAAATCCAGAGTCAGATGGTTAACTGGCTGCGCCACCCAGGTGCCCCTCAACACAGCAGCATTAACTCTAGTCACCATGTTATACGTTAGATGACCAGAACTTACTGATCTTATACCTGAAAGTTGTACCTTTTGACCAACATCTTCCCATTTCCCCACCCCTGAGCCCTTGCACCATTTGATTTTCGAGTTCTATGGGTTCAGCTGTTTTATTGCACATATAAGTGAGGTCATATTTGTCATGTTGTGTCTGCCTATGGCACTTAGCGTAATGTCCTCCGGGTTCATCTGTGTTGTCACAAATGGCAGGTTTTCCTTTTTTTAAATGGTTGAATAATATTTCATTGTATGTATATCTCTATCATCTATCTATCATCTCTCTCTCTCTCTCTTTCTCTCTCTCTCTCTCTATATATACACATATATATTGATATATATCATATATATCACATGATTTATATATATATATAATCACATTTTCTTTATCCATTCTTCCCTCAGCAGAAGCTAGGTTGTTTCCACATCTTGGCTATTGTGAAAAATGTTGCAGTGAACATAGGAGTGCAGATACCTCTTCAAGATCCTGATTTTACTTCCTTTGGATATAAATCCAGAATGGGATTGCTGGATCAAGAAAGACTTTCTTCTGCAGGAATTGTTTTTGATTGTCTCAAGATGGAAAACCACTCAGATCAAAAGACTCTGAGATACTGAAGCCACTTTTGTAACTGGCTCTCAAAAAATGTTCTTAAAATCTTTTTTTAATTAAAACATTTTTAAATGTTTATTTATTTTTGAGAGAAAGAGAGTAAGTGGGAGAGAGGCAGAGAGAGAGGGAGACACGGAACTCAAAGCAGGCTCCAGGTTTTGAGCTGTCAGCACTAGAGTCCAACGCTGGGTTCGAATGCACAGGCTGTGAGATCATGACCTGAGCTCAAGTTGAATGCTTAACCCACTGAGCCACACGGGCACCCCATTCTTAAAATTCTGACACCATAAAGAGAGGATATACTTGTTGGTAGAGCAGCAAGCCCCACCAGGGACTGTCAAGGTTTTCTTATACTCCATGGACACTTGACTGAGTGACACTGAGAGTGCCTTACAGTATCAATATTATCCAGGAATGTGAAAGTTCCTTCTTCAACAACTTTCTTTCCAAGTGATGGACATCCACGTTTTGATGGGGTGTCAAAGGATAGGAAGGATGATAGAAAACTCACTACTTTAGCCAAGCATTATTTGGGATTTCTGTAATTGTGAAGATTTATCTCCCCACCCCCTATTGCTCCCACAGAGCCTCTCTCCTAGAACAGAAAGGGCCCATCAAATCCTTCCTCATATGACAGATCTTCAGTGTTGTCTTATCTTCTCTGAGTCAGTCGTTCTTCAGCTAAACATCTCTAGGGTGTTAACTGCTGTCCAGGCATTTTATCATCTTGACCACACTTGTCTGTGAAAACTCCAGCTAGTTAGGGTCTATATATAGAAGACAGCATGAGGAACTGGCGGCGCTCAGGTGAACAGAATTGTAATATCCACACTGAAGGTGGTGTGGTATCCTGGATGTGATCTAACTAGTGCAGAGCAGGCGAGGGTTCAGGAGTCTTTTTCTGGAACCTTCTCATGTCCTTGTTTATAGGAGAAACATCTGCCTCCAAATACCGAAGTATTCCAGGATCATAGGCAGTGTCTGAGAATTGATATTTCTGCTCGTAGAGTCAAAGAACCACGTAAAATCAAATTTATTTGAAATCCAAACCATGATCTCTAAACTGACACCACATACAGCTCCTCCTCCTGACTTCGCTATTTCTGAGAGTGAGACCCAGATTCTTCCATGCATCTGTGATTCCTCCTTTTTCTCCTTTACCTCCTTCCAAACGGTTATCATTCCTCCTTCGTGGGGCATCCTGTTCCTCCCGGTCCCAGCTCCTTTCCTGAATCAGATTTGCCTTTCTACTGATACTGGGAATAGAGAATGCACAGACTTCTTCGAAGGTCACACTGAGGAGGGGGTCCTGCAAGACAACGGGCTCTTCAGCAGTGCTAATCTCTGTTTTTCTGAAACACACTTGCAAGAGGGAAAGTGCATGTGACAAGAAGAAAATGGAGACCAAAGCTATCTGTCTTCTTTAAGAGACTAATGTTGAAAGGGCCATGAGACGAACATATCCTCAGACTGGGTCGTCATCTACAAATAGTTAAAACAGAAGTTCCTCCAGCCCCCGCTGCACCCAGAGCAGTGGGGCAGAGGTTCTGATTGAGAACTTTGATTTCCCACAGATTGTTTGAGTCTTAAATGAAATTTGGAAAGGTTCCCTGACATCAAAGGCTGTTCCTTTTGGCTAATCGATTGAGTATGTTGTGTCTGTCCTCCCCCGAGTCCCCCACGACTGAGAACATATGTCAGATTCTCCCTTTGCCAGTAATTTGGAGGCCTGTGATAATAAAACATCCTTTTTCTACGTAAAGGAAGGGTGGTCCTGGGGAATGTTAGAGCAGCAGAAAATAGCAATGATTTACTCCTCCCTGAAAAAATACACAAAGCATGATCAATCCATATCTGAATATCATCTGCATAGTTGGAAAATAAGACATTGAAAAGAATAGCCCAACCTCACGATCCTGTTCACATTTACATCTGGAACAGCTGCCAGGGCCTCTCGGAGTTGATTCTGTTCAGTTCTGCAGGGCTGACTTGAAATCCAGGCAGAAAATGAAAGTGAGCAAATTTACCTCTGGCATTCAAAGAAATGCTTTTGGTCAAAGTGAGTATTTCTGACCATGACTCATTTTCAAAAGAAGCATTGAATTCGCTTTGTCATCTTTGCCTGGATCAGGCTCAATCGGCCCTTTTATGACTTTTAAAATATCCTATATAGCCAGGATGGCACTTATTAGGCTTCAGCTATTCAATATTGCATTTCAATATATAAAAGTCACTGTTCAATTGAATATTGAGTTTTCTAAGGAAGTAAACCTAAAGAAAAGAAATTTACAAGAATTAAAATAAATGAGTTTGAGGAAGATCAAACTGCCCTTTTGGCTGTTTCAAAGATCAAAAGATCTCTCTTTTATAGAATTCAGGAGCAATGTGAATAGCCTCTTTCCTCTACCGCAAAGCCCCATTTTTTTTTTACGATCATTGATAGCCTGGGACTGTACCATAATGGTATGAAAGGCCATAGGGAGGCAGGAAGATGGTTGCATTCCCAAAAAGCACCCAGGAATTTTGCGTCTGAAATAGCGGGTTTTTCATTTATTTAGTCTTGAGCCCAATAGAGTGAGAAAATGAAAATCTATCCTCAGCTCCTTCAGGAGGAAGGGTGGCCTTGAAAGGCTTGAGAGGGTCTCCTGAAAATTGTTTTTAAAGCCTGCGTGGAGTTTTCTGCGCTACCTCTCACGGAGGCCAGATTATATGTAAGGAGGCTATCTTTGAGGTCATAACCTTAGAAAGTCACCTAATCTCTGTGTCCTATTGCTTCATGTGTAAACTGGGGATAGTAATATGTACCTCTCTAACTTAAGTTCCCTCCAACCTCAGGGCCTTTGCCTGTGCTGTTCTTTCAATCTGACTAACTTGTGTGCAGCTTCCAAGATTCAGCTGCAATGTTTGTTTTGGGGGGGAAGTATTCCATGTCGTCCCAGACCTAGTTATGCTAACCTTCTTCCCCCATCAGACGGCGTGCTATGGTTTTTCCTTTGTAATCCTTGCCCCAATTACAATTGAGAAAATTCTGTGAGAGTACTGTTGTCCTGTCTGGCTCCCCCTATAAAGGATTAGGAAATAGAGCTTATTTATCAGTGTCTACAATAAAAACAAAACCACAAAGTGTTTGTTGAATGAATGAAATTAGTGGAGAAAGTCCGTCTCACAGACAGTGATCAGGAAATGGGAATTCCTGTTTTACCCTGTACTGTGAACTCCACTTGTATTGGGGTAGCGCCTCCGCAGACTGGCTGCTCCAGGAGCATCTGTGGCCGTGCAGATGAACTTCATCAATCATCTTTCTCTCCAACTGCCCGTTCTTCACCTGCCTGTTTCTTTGTCTTCTCTCTGAGAGTATGTTATTGACTTTCAAGAAATTTCTTGTTCATCCCCTTATAAAAAGGTTTTCTCTTTCCAGGGATGGTGTGACTTCACAGACCACTCTCTCTGACAGGTCTGCAGTGAAGGTGAGAAGCTGGCTGGTGACCATGGTGTTTCCTGCCCTGGTTAGAGGACTGAGCGGGAGTGGGAAGACTTGGGGGTGCCAACCCAATGAGCCTTACAAGTTGGGTTTGCTTTTTAACATCACCACAGCCATTATCATCCCCATCATCATTAACAGCTAGCAACAATTACTTTAGAGTTAAAAACCCTTTGCCTACTTTTCTAGGAATAAAAAATTCTCTTCAGCATGAATTAATTTGTCAACTTCTTTCATCTGAGAACTTGCGGGGGGCGGTCAAGCATTAAGGCACTTGGTTGTTTATGTAGGAAGGAAGTGTCTTTGTCAAAGTTTAGTTGCAGGTAACAAAATCCAGCCTATCTATTTTTAGCAGAAATGGAGTTCATGGAAGGAACCAGGAGTTTACAAAAACCCCTAGAAGGGCTGGAAGGGAAGTCTTTCAGCTGAACGTCCAGGAATCATTCCCTAAAACAACACCTCAGAATCTGCCCATAGAGGAGCTGCTGTCTCTGCTGCAATCCAGAACATCATCTCCACAACTGCTGACTCACGTGTCTTGCTGCGTCCATCCCAGCCCCAGCAGCAACACACATGCCCTTGGCTGGCCTCTCAGTAGCCACGGTGCTAGGGGCTGGACCCTGCGGACTCTGTTAGAGTTCCCACCTGTCTCTACACTTCCTGGCTGCTATAGCCTCCCCCTCAAAGTGTTTCCTTATTTCCTGGGGGAGTGTCTGGTTGGCTGAAGCTAGGTACTCTGTGGAACCCAAGCTGTAGGGCACTCTGGAATATGACACCACTTAGCTTGTCAGCCTCTGCAGTGCCATACAATGGCTATGGAGGGGTACAGATGGACTACAGTGAACCAGCCTACAGATTTTACCACAGGAGCTATCTGGTGGGAGTGCTGGGAGGCTTTTTTGGGAGAGAAATGGAGAATTTATTTATTTATTTATTTATTTATTTATTTATTTATTTATTTTGAGAGAGACAGAGAGATCACAAGTGGAGGAGGGGCATAGAGTGAGGAAAGGGAAAATCCCAAGCAGGCTCCATGTGGTCAGTGTGCAGAGCCCTATGAGATCATGACCTGAGCCGAAATCAAGGTCCGATGCTTAACTCACTGAGGTACCTAGTCATCTCAGGACTGAAAACAATCTTGACTGACTTCACAACTATGCCTAGACCTAGTCCCTGTTACTAAGGTGAGGCATTTTAGAAATGCCATATCAGGGAGACATTACGGTTTGCTTTGAACAGGGGTTTTAAGATCTGCTTATATAACCTTTTTTTAATGTTTATTTATGTTAGAGAGAAAGACAGAGAGAGCGAGAGCACAGGGGAGGGGCAGAGAGAGAAGGAGACACAGAATCTGAAGCAAACTTCAGGCTCTGAGCTGTCAGCACAGAGCTGATGTGGGGCTTGAACTCATGGACTGCGAGATCATGCTTGAGCCGAAGTCGGATGCTCAACTGACTGAGCCACCCAGGTGCCCCTGCTTACAAACATTTTTGAGTAAAAAGTCTCATTCTCCTGTGCGCCTGACATCACAGTGGGGGTGTTGGTCTGAAAACCAGCTCTCATATGAGGAGGTCAAGAGAGAGGCAAGAAGGAAGCAGATCACTCTAGGTTGGTAGGTGAAGGATTTAAAAAACAAGGGAACTTACATATGATGCTTGTCTTGGGAACCTGCAAAACAAATAGATCCCTGTATCCACCTGCCAGAATCTTTAAAAGTTAAAAGAGAGGTCTTTACTGGGCTCAGTCACATATACTGTCCAGATAGTCTCAACAACACATTGTTCTCTCAAGGCTACTTCTCTGAAACTGGCTCCCAGTGTGGCAACAGTGGGTAGAATGTTCATTCCAAGGACAGAGGAGGAGGTGAAAAGCCTCTGATTGTCAGGGTTCAGTTCACAGGTTGACTGGTCATCACGTCCCCTCAAGGACTTCCTCCAATATGTTTTAGTTCTCTCCTTACCAGAGGAGGAAAGGTGTTCAAAATCACCTGTACCTGTGAGGCCTCCCTTCAGGGCCGTGTCTATTTGGCTTAGAAAACCATCTCATCAGAGTGGCTGATAAGAGAAGCTTTAGATGCTCCCCACGAGTTTGCGGTACATTTTTTTTTTTTTTTTTTACCTACCAGGTAAATCTCTATTTCCCTGATGAGGAGAGCCCCCAGATGAAAGCTCAGAGTTACTCATTTTGGACGATCATGGAAACCCCTCTGGGTTTTGGAAGCAGGCAGTCAGTAATGCTAGCCCGCCATCTTCTTTTTAACATTCAATCCGGCAAACACCTTAAGCTTTAATAAACATCTTCTCCTTTAATAGTGTTGACTCCAAGCTAATAAGGCAACTAACGAATCAAGTGAAGGTAAATTTCTCATTAACAATTTATTTAACTTTGTTGCAGAGAGCAATTCCAACTTCTGCTAATTGAGTTTGTAACAAGAAGATGGATCCATTTTACTACCGCCCTCAGGACCTTAATCAAACTCTGGGAAAGGTAAAGTAACTCTTATGAGCAGACTAAGAGGTAAAATCCAGGATGGAATAGAAGGTACCAGAACACTGTTAAATTCCAAAAACTTCAACAGGATTATAAAGCAGAGGCACAGACTGGCATTTCACAGTATTTTGAATTTTATTTGTCAGAGGAAGAGCCCTTTGACTTGAAGCTAAAGCCGTGTGTAAGACTTTGAAGATGCTGGCTTTAGGGGGTGGGCGATGTGTTCAATGTCTCCCCCTTTATTTCAGATCCCTCTGTGGAAGGTGGAAAAGCGTGCTGGGTAGACCTGTAAGGGGACTTACCCTTTGCAGCTGATCCAAAGCTTTTTCCTCTGGCTCCAGGAGGTGACTGTAATTTAGGAGTTTTATAACGAAAGCCTGAGCAGGACTGCCTAACGGGACAGCCCTGCGGGCAGAGGGACATGTGGCGTGTCTGTGATCGGCCAGTGATTGAATTTGAAGGGATTTAATAATTCTTGAAATTCTCAGCTTTTTCCTCAGACTTTCCTCTGGAAGCCTGATTAAATGCGTATTATTTCTTCTTAAGTGATTTTACAGGTCGTTTATTTTGGATTTATGAGTATCAACACATTTTAAAAGGTATTAGCGAGCAGTACTGCTGGATACTTGTTCTCTAAATCATTAACTTTACTCTCTGTCAGCATCAGATAATAAGAAATCTTTCAAATATTACTTTGTGTTTTCTTCTTATGTATTCTTTCAGGCGACAAATATTTTTTAAACACCTTCTGTGTGCTAGGTCCTGGAGATACCCCAATGAACAAGCGGGCATGGTCTTGCTCTTACTATATTGTAGAACTTTTAAAAAAATGTTTAGTAAAGTTCATATTATTGTGAAGTCATGGGGAATAAATTTGAATTTAAATTAGTCTTCCCTTCCCAATCAACACTGCATCCAACAAATCAAGTTCTATATGGAGAGGCACAAACAGGATATGATTCGTCTGTATTTTCACATATGCTACTGTGTGATAATATTTAAAGTGGGAAGATGAGGTGAACTAGGGGAAAAATATCCCTTCTCTTCTGTTTCCTTTCCCAAGGTATCTGTTCTATAGACTTTGAAATTGTCCAATTGTTCTAAATCTTTAGTGCTGGCAGAAACCCTTAGGTTGGTTGTTTGAGGAGCCACATGTAGCTTTTACACCTGCCTCTAAAACCTGCTCTTTGTTCGTGGGGCTGGGGTACAGGGTGCTGGGACCAAGGTAAAGGGAGTGTGAGTAAATGACTCATTTGAATCATGATGGAGAAGAGAATCAAAAGGTGCAAACCAGATAACTGGAATGATCTAGGAAGCAGGAGAGGTAAGGCAAATAATAGCAGAAAAGCTAGTCATGAGGCCAGGAACAAGGTGGGTCCAGGTGAGGATTCAGAATGGGGGCAGTAGGAAATGTTGGGTCCCAGGGAGTGTTGGTTTTCTGTATTAATCTGAAGCCATGTTTTCAGTTGGAGACTTGGTAGCATGAAGGCTCCTGTTGGGACCCAGTATGTGGAGCGCCCCCAGAAATGGCCAACTGTGCCAGCTGCAAGTCTCCCTGAGAACAGCCTGTTGGAAGAAACCTGGATGAGGAAGGATGTGTCCAGGGGGTGCCTGGGTGGCTCAGTCGGTTGAGCATCTGACTTCGGCTCAGGTCATGATCTCACAGCATGTGGGTTTGAGCCCCGCATCAGGCTCTGTGCTGACAGCTCAGAGCCTGGAGCCTGCTTCAGAGTCTGTCTCCCCCTCTCTCTGCCCCTTTCATGCTCATGCTCTGTCTTTCTCTGTTTCTCAACAATAAATAAATGTTTAAGAAAAAAAAAAAAAGATGTGTCAGAAAAGCCAAGGATGCTGCCATTTTCTCAGAAGAAAACCCAACACAGAGAATTCAGTCATGTCCATGAGGCTTGAGACTCGACAAAGTACTTTCCCACCCATCTCTTCCGATGGCCTAGATGCAGGTGGGTAGCTAGAGGAAGTGTAGTTCTCCTTACTTGACTGATGATGAAACAAAACTCAGAAAGAGCAAGTGAGTTTAAGGTCACATATCTATGTCAGATCAAACTTAGGGCTTCAGCCCAAATCTCCTCATTTCAGTGGCAACTCTCTTTTCAGTACAATTTACATAATATTCAAATTATATGTAAAAATAAGCAAATGATGAAACAGAGCATTACAAATGTATTGACTCATTGAAACGTAAGTTGTGGGATTGTAGCCAAGTATCTGTGATTCCTTTAAAAGCTTTGGCAATTCCCCTTTGCTTTCTCCTTTTCCACCGTTTTGGCCCTGATTGGCACTGGCAGATATATGTCCCTGAGCGTTTACCACACCTTCTTCCAACAACATGCAGACTGAGCATTCCATCTATGGCCACAGTACTCAGGGTAATTAAGATCCAGAGTACCAGGAAGCATTTTGTTCAGCAAGATTCCACTAATTTGCTTATTCAGTTGCTAAATTATCTTCCAGAAGTAAATCAGAAGGTTTTACCATTCTATTTGCTTGCTTTAGTTGGAAAATCTGAGGGAAATGAGTCTAATTCACTCTTCACATTTCTAATTAAAACTTCTTACATTTCAAACTTTTTGACAGAAAAAAAAGACAAGAAACACTGTGTGGAAGGCAGCTTTGAGAAGACACAATCCATGTGTGATTGAGCAGGAAGGGTTAAACGAGGCAACAACAAAAAGCCGCTTGTTTTTGCTTCTTAAAAAAAATTCAAACCATCTCCAAATGTAGCTTAATCCATTTTCAGACTCTATACATTATGCATCAAGATTTTGTACAAAAGGAATTTGAGAAGAGTGTTTGCATGAAACCACTTCAGTGGATTAAATTTACAGTTCAGCATATTAGACTCAAAAAGTATACAAGACATTTGAGGACCCTGCCTCCTCCCCTTATGTGCAGGGTTTCTACTTCAGGTAAATAACTACAACTTTTTAAGAATAGGTAGATTCCATCAGCTGTCCTCAAAAAAATTAAGAAAGGATTTCATCTCCCTTCTACTTAGCTTAGTGATGATGACAAATGCTTAAAGAAGAGAAAGCATAATGGGGAAGGTTGGTCTCAGTGGTTGTGTGGATCCTGAGGTTCTTTCAGGCAAAGCCACCCTACCCAAGGTAGAAAAGCTAATGTGACAAGACATCCCCAATAAGAGTGCACACAGATAACTCTGTAGTAATTACAAATGTTACTCAGCTTCAGTGAAAAGTTGAGTTGCCACTATGGTTAAACATCTGGATGAAAATCTCAGAACTGATCAACCAGATGTCTTCACCTAGTGGGTGTCAAACATTGAGACCATATCTGGGTATTTGTAGGGCCAGCTGTATTTTTACTTTCTGTTTAAGTAATGAACTATTGGGGTCTTAGAAACAAAATTATCTATTCTTTTAAAAATTTAGTTTTTATTTCTTTATTTTAGAGAGAGAGAGAGCACATAAGTAGGGAAGAGGAGCAGTGGGAGAGGGAGAGAATCTTAAGCAGGTTCTATGCTCAGCACAGAGCCTGATGCGGGACCTGATCCATGACCCTCGGATCATGACCTGAGCCAAAATCAAGAATTGGGTGCTCAACTGAGCCATCCAGGTGCTCTTTCAATTTTTTTTAAAAGAGGCTCCACACTCAGCTTGGAGCCCAATGCAGGGCTGAACTCACGACACTGAGATCAAGACCTGAGCTGAGATCAGGAGTCTAATGCTTAACCAACTGAGCCACCCCAAGACTCCTATCTATTTGTTGTTACCCAGAGAACATGCACCACTGGAGGGACACCCTTTATGATAGCAATCAGGCAAGGGTCTGGAGAATCCCCAGAGCAACCCATTTCTGGGCTGTTGATGATGGGAGGTCCTAAACCGACAGGTGAAGTCTGACCCTTGCATCATTGCTGTTATAAGCTATGGGCTGTCCAAACAATCTGAAGAGCATCTGAAAGTTCCTATAGTAACTTGTATTTATTTTTTTTTTAAGTGTTGAAAAGTTCCCGGTAGCATGGCTGGTTGCCTGGGCTACAGTGTTGTGTTGACAGCTCTGGTCCTTTCCGGGCGGCTGAAGACCCAGGACAGTGACCAATGAGAGGGCAGGATTTTCCCCTGAACTTTTCATTAGGCTGGTGATTCATTTTGAGACCCACATTTTATGAAGGCTGTGAATTCAATGCAATGTAGCTGTTGAGGTGTCTACATTCAAATTGGATTCCATTAAGTTTATGGCGTGATTAAATGTCTGAATCATAAGGAGTCAGGGCTGAATTTACGTGCCTTCTGAAAGCACTTTAGAAGACTGGCAGTTTCGATGAGTGTAATATGATGCATAGGATTGGGAGAACAAACCTTGAGAGACACCAACTTGAAAATAAGAAGAATCTGAGAATGTAGATGGGTGTCACCTGGATATACAGAGTGGAGCTGTTATTCAGCATGCACATTTTTTCCCTTTGGAATATTTAATTTGAGGCATTCGAAGGGACTTGTAAGCATTAATTGGGGTGCTTGTTAAAAATGCCAATTTCCAGGTACTGCCTTGTGATTGGAAGGGATGGAGTGGGGTATAGAAATTTTAGAACTCACTGGAGAAAAGAATGATTTAATCATTCACTTGGTCAACTTCTGTGCCTCTTCGATGGCCTACCTCACAGCTAATGGTAAGAAAGCGAGACTCAGAAGTAGCTCTCTTTAAGGTTTCCTCAGAGATCTTTCATCATCCACTTAGTTCTTGCTCATCCACATAGATATTTATGACGTGGAAATGATCAGCTACATGTGCCGTGTTCAAAAAGTAGAGAACAACATGAGGTGGCAGAGAATGTGAGTGAACAGCATACTTCAAGTTACCAAAAATGAGTTCTAATATCTCAATAAAAATTTTGAAGTACACCTTAACACATCGGGGTTAAATGGGAGTTGCACAGTGCTATTTGAGTCAATTTTAGGCAATTTCTGCCATAATGGAACACAAGATACTTTCATTTCTGCATTTCCCTTTATTGAGTTCTTTGACTTTAAATGCATCAAATATACAGCATTTGGAAATTCTACTATGATGAAGTTACACACTTTTTCATTATTCTGACAATTTGTATTAATTCTTTAGTTCTCTAATTTGTGAATCCATGTTCAGATCTTTTGAAAATTTTCTATTGAACTGTAGCATTCTTTGTATTGATTTTAAAGAGCTGTTTATATATTTAAGTTATTAATTCCATATCTATCATACATCTTGCTGAAGGTATTTTTCCCTTTTGGTTTTTTCTTTTTATTTCTATTCCTTTTTTTCTTTTTCTTTTTACTTATCTTTACGGATCTCAGGACTGAGTCAGGATTCCAAATTCGTCATCTCAGCCACCTAAATAAATTTTACTGTAAAACAAATTCTTGGTATGAAGGCCATTTTTGTGTTCCCTATTCTCTTTCACCAATTTGGCAGCTATTTTTTCCACTAACCACATACTTTAAAAAATATTCTACCTTTGTAATGTTTTTAAATTGGAAAGCTCTTGCCCTTTCTATTTTTTCAGCATTCATGTTGATCTCAGACTAACATTAGCAATTACAAACTCTGAGATTTTCAATGGAATTACATCTAAAAAGACATCTTTAGTATATTTAAACATTGCATCTAGCAAAAAGGCCCTGTAGGGGAGTTTTATATTTTTCTTCAGACAGGTCCTTTACATGTCCTATTTTCACCATAAGTATTTGGTGTGTGCATTACTTTTGAAAGAGACTTTCTTTCCATTATATTTTATAATCATTGTTAATTTATGGAAAAAATCTATATTTATTTTAATTGATTTCTTATTTTTTTTAGAATAGTTTTTCTCATGGGCTTTCAATGTAGATAATCTTATGATCTGAAAACAATAGTAATTTTAGCTTTGGGTTAATTGCACTTTTAATTTCTATATGTTGTTTTATTACAGTGGTAGGAAAAGCTCTGTGCCAGTGGTGAAAAGAGCCAGCCAGCCAGTCACTATGTCTGCTTGCTTTCTGTTCTCCTTTCTGTAAAATATTTATGAAGTACCTACTCTGCCAGGCACTACCCTAGACACTGAGGACCGGCCACAGTCCCTGCCCTCCTAGAGCTGTAGCCTGGACTGGGAGACAGGTATTAGACAGGTATTCATACAATTACTCCATTACTTACTCCCCTTGTCTCATTTTTGTCTTAAATGGGAATACATCTGGTCTTTCCATTTTAAGCCACTTTGAGACATTCTTTAACATCCTGTGTTCCTTTACGACTAGTTTCTAGTTTTTGAAAATCAGAAAGTTTTAAGAAAAGGCTTTTCCATGTCGGCTCCTTATACCACTTGTCAATCATTTTATAAACAGTAACCCTGAGGCACAGTGGGGTAATATGACATGCCTACCGTTACGCCGGTTTGTTCCGACAGAATCCTTTGTGGAATCCAGTTCTAGAAGTGGTCTCAGGACTAGAAGGGCAATGTGTCCATTGCTTTCTTAGAACGGTAGCCATTTTGGGCGGCTCTTTGGGCTTCCCCTTGTCGAAACTGTGCCTACTGCTTTCAAACGGTTTCTCAGAGAGCATAGGGAAGATACCCAAGCTTCCGGTGGGTTGATCCAGAAGCTGGCAAAAGGGCAGTGGCAGTGCAGGCTAGTGTACCGCATCAACCTATTAGAGCAGTGTTTATTTCTTATTAGTTAAAAAATAGTTAATATAAAATGTATAGGAAATACAGCAAAATTTTAATAATCACCTGTACTCTTATCACCAAGAGATAAGCTCCATTTTATTTGAATGCTTTTTCTTTGCCTATCAAATTTTCTGCATAAAACACATTTTATATTACATGATAGTTTTTTTTCCTTTTTTTCATTCAAAATTGTATCATAAACAATTCCTGAAGCCTGTAATTGCCTCATTTTTTTGTGTGTTTTGTTTCCTCAGTTTAGCCCTGACATATGAGTTTTGCTTTGCGATGCTCTCATGATTCATTTGGCTATTCATTTTGAAAGAGTTCTAACAAATAAAGGAGCCTATGAGGACACCTTGAATAAAGACACTTAACTAAATCTGAAATGGCCACACTTGGTTGAATGAATGATGGCCATGTCATCAAAATTTCAGCAGAAAGGAAATGGTAATAATAATTCAATATGAATCCAGCACCTTAAGAACTGAAAAGGTTTGGTTTCAAAAATTTCTAGCTATTTTTCATAGACATGTTGGAATGCAGTTAGCTTCTTCCATGTCAAACATTTAAAAAAACCACACCCACCCACAGAGGTTAACAATCAGCAATCAGCACCAGTAGCATAATCTTTGAAAAGGAGAAAATTCTCTCTCTCTCTCTCTCTCTCTCTCTCTCTCTCTCTCTCTCTTACTCTCTTTCTCTCTGTGTCATCCATCTATTGCTCTCTCTAAATTTGGCATTGGAAAAATCTGAGAATGGTAGGATATTATATAGCATGAAATGTGGAAGAGGAACAGACATGTGGTTGCCTACCCAATGGCCATTCTCGCTTCTTTCTCTGACAGAATCTCAATTTTATATTCTCAACTCTGTCCATGATCTGAGTGTCTTTTGTCTTAACCTATCTACTATCCAAACCAGAACAACATTTCAGAAACACATATTGGTTTTTAGAAAATAGATATGGTTAATATTGACAGCACCCAACATGTCAATATTTGCTCTTTTAAGGGACTTAGCCAGGTTCCTGTAGAGGTATTTAGTAAATAATTTTTAGTGAATTAAAGAGTACTTCAGCTCAGGAAATAACCTGGGTTGAAAGGAAAAACTACTAGCAAATTAATAATTTAGAGTCTTATTTATACCTTTCTTATTATATTAGAGTAATCCCCAACTAACCATAGACATTTAAAACATTACAGGCCTCACTTAAAGTAGAAAGTATTTAAGGTGTGTCCTCTCATGGGAAATTCCTGAGTGTGAAATTCATCACATTTGTGAGGCTCAGTCAATTATTTCATAGACTGTCAGTCTAGGAGGGGCCATGGGCTTATATAAACTAAGAAGTAATTACCTTATGTAATAAAACTATAAGCAGGTCCCTAGTTAATGAATTTGCTAGTTGTTTTCCCAGTTTATAGACATTGACCCATGTGAGACATACTACATATGCATAAACACAGAGAGACATATTCACAGAGTTAATTAGGGCACTCTAAATTGCTGTAGCAGATAGACTCAGGAATGAAGTCACTCTAAGGAATGGAAGTTTATTTCTCCCTCATAAGACAGTCTGGACATGTGATCCAGGTTGGGAAGTGTCTCTGACTGCATGGTCGTTTAGGAACCTAGGCAGATCTTTACTCTATTACCTTCAAATTTTCTCTCTCCTCACTGCCATCCAACAGAAAGGCGAGAGAGAAAACTTTGGAGACGTGTCGTCTGGTCTTGAGTAACACCCTTCAAGTAGCCCCTTTCACTTCTGTTCACATTTCACTGGCTGGAGTTTAGTTACATGGTCACACACCCAACTGCCAAGTGACTTAGGAAATAGAGTCCTGCCATTCTTGGAGAAGAGTTTTTGGTGGACAGCTTCTGGTATTTTTGTGGTGTTACAGACAGGCTGGAAAAGTCTCCTGAGTGATCCCATCCTCCCTGGGCTCTTTTCCATTCTCCTCACTGAGACTAGAATCATCAATGCATAGTCCAAATGTGCTTGTCCCTCACAAACAACCCCGTGTCTCTTAAAACCTTTAAATAACTCCTCATTGTATTTCTGAAGAAGACAAAACTATCCTGACATACAAGGGTCTGCATAATCTCATCTCTTACCTAAGCATTTTCAGTTTTGGAAAATGTTCCTTCTCACAGTTGAGGCGCCTGCCACATAGGTCCCTTTTCACATTCTCTACTTCCCGGGTTCCCTTTTCTCAGGGATTTCACACTTGCTGTCCCCTTTGCCTGAAAACATTTTTCCCGCTCTTTGCCTCAGTAGTGTTTATTGACCCTTTAAAAATTTTTAAATGGTTTTTATTTATTTTTGAGAGAGAGAGACAGCATGAGCAGGGGAGGGTCAGAGAGAGAGGGAGACACAGAAGCCGAAGACAGGATCCAGGCTCTGAGCCAGCTGTCAGCACAGAGCCTGGCTCAGGGCTCAAACCCACAAACCACGAGATCATGACCTGAGCCAAAGCTGGACACTTAACCAACTGAGACACTTAGGTGCCCTGCCTATTGATCTTTTAAATGCTACTTTTCCAGTGGAACCTTTTTTGACTTGGTCAAAATCCTCTAAATAGGCTCTCACTGTAAAAGTGTATCTTTTTTGTTTACTTGTTTGTTTTTAAAGCACTCATTACTGTTATGCTTTTATAATTGCCTGTGTGACTGATTAAAATCTACTTCTCCCAATAGACTATAAACTCCATGAGGTCAACAGTTATGTCTGTTTTAGAATATATATGCTCAGCATAGCTTCTTACCTGCGTAAGATACTTAATAAACTTGTGTTGAACATATGCATGTTTGAATAAATGAATGAGTGTATGAATGTATGAATGAATGAACCTTGGGCCTTGCTGCAAATTAACTGTGTGTTCACAATGTCTTCACTTTTCAGGGCCTCAGTTTCTTCATTGTGAAAGGGTTGAATTAGATGATGTTTTAAGACCTGCAGCCCCACAATCCTATGGTCCTACTTTTTGAAAATTGAATCCTGTGGGTCATGAAGTTTGTTCAATCACTCAGTTACATTTCCTAAGCAAATGTAACACATTCTGGATCTGGCAAGGTAGACTGACAACACTTTTATTGTTCCACTTTGAATTTCAGCACAAACTTTAAGGTTGTCCTAATCCATAAAGTCCAATAACAATTGAATAGAAGATTGGAGAGGGCTAATGAAAAATAATAGTATTATATATTACACAGAAAAAGGTAAGGAAGTAAAATCCATAAACATTTTCTTGATCATTTAAGATTAGTTTCTGAAGATGAGCACTATGTTAACTTCTATTATGCTGGAATTTAAAACTTGGTTTCATGAAGGTCATATATTGACAATGAATTAATATAAAATTTCACTGGTATAAGAGGTTTTTTTCTTTTTTGAGATTGATATTCAATAAAAAGGATTAATATCCAAGCTATTTTAACCCCTTTTTAAGGGATAGAATGGCAAGAGATTATTTCCATGTTGATTTCAAGTTGTTGGTTATCACTTATCATATCGTCTATCAATCTATCGTCCATCTTCTTTCCATTTATTTAAAAATAGAACTTACCATATTATATAAGACAAGGAATGCTCATCGAGAGAAGTCTTCATAGGATCTAGAGGAAATTTACTTCATTGAGAACAGCTTGAGAGACTGAGGCTATTCTATTAATGGTCGATCTCTTTATTTAAGTTTAGCAGATAGACCATATTATCATGCTATATTGTAGAGCTGAGTACTTAAAAGGAACCAATATGCCCTTTGATTTTATGAGTTTTCCTTTCTTTTAGAAAGTTTTAACATCTGCCATGGAACTGATAGGGTAAAGTGAGGCTGAAGACTGATGATACATGCAGTTTCTCTTAAAAATGGGATTTATTACTTTGATCTTTATGAGCATTTCTTTTTCCTTGTAGTTTGCAAGATGGCTCTGATTTTTCATGTGACACTAGGAAGGGGATGTCACTATACAAATGGTGAAATCTGACTAGGGGCATCTTTGCTTCTAATTAATTTTGTTTTATTTTGACGGAGATTCTTTTACATTACTAATTTTTAAAGACTAGTTTTAGATATACAGGAAATTGAGTAGACAGTACAGACACTTCCTATATACTCCCTACAGTTTCTCCTTTTATTACTAATTACTACTTTTATTACTAGTCTTACATTAATATGGTACATTTGTACAACTAATGAACCAATATTGATATATTTTATTAAGTAAATTTCATCTTCATATTTCTTTAGATTTCCATTTTCTGTTCCAGAATTGCATCCACAATTCCACATTTCATTAGTTGTCATGTGTCCTTAAACTCCCTTTGGCTATGACATTTTCTCACACTTTCCTCGTTTTTGATGGTCTTGATGGTTTTGAGTAGTAATGATCAGGTATGTTGTAGAATGCTCTTCTACTGAACTTTGTCTGATATTTGTCTCATGATTAGTCTAGGGTTATGTGTTTTTGGGAGAAGTGTATGTCATCAATATAACTACTGATATTGATATTAATCATACGGAGGAAGTAGCATTTGCCAGGTTTCTTAACTGTAAGGTACTCTTTTCATATTGTAGTCTTTGGGAAGAAGTCACTATGTAGAGCCCACAAACAATGATGGCAGGTATGCTCCTCCTCTTCTAGAGTAAAGTAGAGTATCTACATAATTTATTTGAAATTCTTCTGCAAGGGAGATTTGGACCAAGATTCTTTTAAGTAGGTGGGTTTATTTGGGTTTGGGGCTATTTTAATAAGCATTTTGTGGCTATAATTATGCATATATTTTTTAGATAAGAATATGACCATGGCAACATGATGGGATGAAAAGGTACTGGATTAGGAATGTGAGGTCTAAGGTTGCAAAGCAGTCAGGTTACTTCTCAGAAGTGAGACCTGGGTACACACGTCTCCTCTGAGAGCTGCTTTGTGTGATCAGAAGTTCTACTTGGCAATATCACCTTATTTGCTACCCTCCCTGTCTGGAATAAATGTTCCATGTTGTGGCCCATGACTGGTTTCTTTTCCTACCCTTGTTTCAGCTTGAAAGTCACCCCTTCCAAGCAGAGTTCTCAGAGGACCCCAGGTAAGGTATCCTTCCCATATCCCAGAATCTTCTACCCCATGGCTTTGTATTAATCACTACCATCATTTATTGTTATTTAAGATCCTCTTATTTGTTCACTGGTGTATCATCTGCGTCTAGATTATAAACTTCATCAATTCTATGAACTCTGGCAAGTCAAGGACCTTGTCTGTCTTATTACATTTGTCCTGCCTAGAAAGTGCCCTGAATATATTAAAAAGAAGAAGCTGGGGTGCCCGGGTGGCTCAGTTGTGTATTCTGACTTGGTGTCAGCTCAGCTCATGATCTCGTTGTTTGTGATTTTGAGACCCATATCAAGTTCCATGCTGAGAGTGTAGAGCCTGTTTGGGATTCTCTCTCTTTCTCTGTCTGTCCTTCTCTCTCAAAATAAATAAACTTTTAAAAAGAAGAAATATAAATCAAATGACCATTGGAGACATCTGCACTGAATATTCTCTAAGTGAGAAATTACGTAAAATAACACAAAACTCTTTGGTGGTGCTGACCAAGAAAGAAGATAAGCCAATCTCCACAGCTGGTGCTTCCATTAAAAAAGGGAGCGATCCTAAAAACAAAAGAGATTTTTAGTACTCTTTCTTTGTTTTGGAATTTGAATTCCAACAAGATGGTATTATTTTGATTTGGATTCCTTCTTGCTTGGGAAACTTAAATTAATAGGTATTTTGGCTGTCATGAAGGAGTACTGACTTCTCTTATTAACAAATCAATGTCCAGTGGGGGGAAGAAAAAGACTTTGATGTCCAGAAGAGGGACGTCTTCCTGAGGCTCTCTGAAATTTGAGATGTCAGAAGTATTTCTCCTCTACAATTGTTGGGAAAAAGAGCACGTTTATTCTCTAAGGGAACTGAAGCATAATGAAATGCAATCTAAGAACATGCAAACTTATTATCTACCAGGATGGTTGAATGGTTCCAATCAAATGGAGGATAGAAATAGGGGCTTTATATTCGGATTTTGGGAAAAATGACTCCACAGTTATATTTAGGCGCAACAGTGCCTGAAAATACCTGAAATTGTGGCAGTCTGTGGCTTGTTCATAACATAATGAATATATTTTCTCTTTGAAATTTATCATGGGGGTGAGGATAAAAGTGCCCCAAATTATTCCTGCAGATGGAAGAAAGATATCTTCCTGTGGATGGCAAAAGAAAGATTGCTGCTTGTCTAACTTATAGGTTGGTATTGGCTTTTAATTGGCTTTTCAAAAGGCTGCCTCTGTGCCAAAGACTGCTTAGAGTCAGTGAACCCTATGACTTAAAAAAGTCAAAATTTTTCTTTACTTCTCCCACTCATAGGAATTGCTAAAAGTGGATTTTAGCATCATTAGCAGTAGGGATTCTTTCATGAAAATACTATTATCCTCATCTTCATGGTTAGAAGTCCTACCACCAGGGAGATGACTTTTTTAAAAATACTAATATACTGTTCTCCTGTTAGACCTATGAGTGCAAATATATGGTATCTGTCCTTCTTCGCCTGACTTATTTCGCTTAACATAACACCCTCGGTGCCATTTGCTACAAATGGCCATATTTCATTCTTTCTCATTGTCATGTAATACTCCATTGTATATATATATACCACATCTTCTTGATCCATTCATCAGGTGATGGACATTTAGGCTCTTTCCATGATTTGTCTATTGTTGACAGTGCTGCTATGAACATTAGGGTACATGTGCCCTTATGTGTCAGCACTTCTGTATCCCTTGGATAAATCCCTGGCAGTGCTATTGCTGGGTCATAGGGGAGTTCTACGGATAGTTTTTTGAGGAGCCGCCATACTGTTTTCCAGAGCAGCTGCATCAGTTTACATTCCCACCAACAGTGTAGGAGGGTGCCCGTTTCTCCACACCCTCGCCAGCATCTATAGTCTCTTGATTTGTTCATTTTAGCCACTCTGACTGGTGTGAGGTGGTATCTCAGTGTGGTTTTGATTTGTATTTCCCTGATGATGAGTGATGCTGAGAATTGTTTCATGTGTCTGTAGGCCATCTGGATAACCTAATGGAAGACCATGGGGAGGGGAAGGGGGAAAGAGAGTTGGGGAGAGAGAGGGACACAAAACCTGAGAGACTATTGAATACTGAAAATGAACCTAGGGTTGAAGGGGAGGGGGAGGGGGAAGGGAGGTGGTGGTAATGGAGGAGGGCACTTGTGGGGAAGAGGACTGGGTGTTATATGGAAACCAATTTGACAATAAACTATTAAAACATAAAAAAAAGTAAAACATTAATAACCAAAAAAATACTAATCTGATGTCAATTGCTATTTAAAACTTATCAACAAGTTTCCATTGCTATTAGTTTAAAAATGAAATTCTGTAATGTGGTCTATAGGACCCCAGTAGAGCTCTGACTGTGCTAAATTGTTCAGCCTCTCCTGTGTCCTAGGGATTCTGTATATGCTTCTTTGCCTGAAACTCCTTTTCCTTCACCTTCGTCTGTCTAGTTAATTCTGTGTTTTCCTCAGTCCCCAAGAGTCAAAACCCATGGGACACATTCCCAACCTCCCAGACTAGATAAATTCCTTTGTTCAATACTCTCATAATTCCCCAAAGTTTGTATTTATCACATTTAGTATCAACTGTTTCCCCTTCTAGATTATTAGGGCAGAGATCAGGTCTGTTTGGCTCACTACTAAATGCCCTGAGACATAGTAGGTACTCAATAGCTATATACTGGATAATGAATGAAAAACTGAATGACAATGAATGAATGAATGAATGAACACAGCTGAGTTGTATATTTCATTCTTGCATTACTTTCCTAAATACTTAATATGCTAACAATAAAATGAGTTTGTTCTTTTTTAAAAAAATTTTTAAATGTTTATTTATTTTTGAGAGAGAGAGAGAGACAGAGTATGGGTGGAGGAGGGGCAGAGAGAGAGAGAGAGAGAGAGAGAGAGAGAGAGAGAGAGAGAGACGGAAACCCAGAATCTGAAGCAGACTCCAGGCTCCGAGCTGTCAGCACAGAGTCTGACGCGGGGCTTGAACCCATGGACAGTGAGATCATGACCTGAGCCAATGTTAGTCATTTAACCAGCTAAGCTACCCAGGTGCCCCAATTTGTTTTTTATTATAAATAATAACAAAACAAGAAAGTCCAGTTTTCACTTTTCACAGTTTCATACTGACAATGAGATAGCTCCATGAAGATAAAGGCAAGAATGTGGGTTTTGTGATCATACAGGCCTAAGTTCAAAACCTGTTTCTACCACTTACTACCCAGTCGTGTGATCATGGGAAAAGTACTTAAAAGTTTTTTGAGTTCCAGATTCCTCATCTATAATACAGATCAGACCTGGGTTTGAAGCCTTGATCCATCACTTAGTAATTGCACAAGTTGGTTCATTAATAATCTCCTTAAGCTTCAGACTCTATAATGACATAATGAGGCCAATAATACCTATCTTTCTCTGTCTTAGGCTTATTAGGAGGATAAACACACACACACACATACACACACACACACACTTGCTTATAAACATATGAACATTGTTCAATCTGTGTAGAGTAAAAAGATAAAAGCAAATTAACACAACAGTGTGACATTATGTTCTACCTATCAGAATACCAAAGATAAAAAAATGGCCAATGCATGTTGTCAGTAACAATGTAGAGAGAGAGAGGTATTCTCATTTCACTGTTGGTGAAAGGCCTTTTAAAGGCACTAAATTTTTTGAGGAACCTCCACACTGTTTTCCAGAGCGGCTGGACCAGTTAACATTCCTACCAACAGTGTAAGAGGGTGCCCATTTCTCCACATTTTCGCCAGCATCTATAGTCTCTTGATTTGTTCATTTGAGCCCCTCTGACTGGTGTGAGGTGGTATCTCAGTGTGGTTTTGATTTGTATTTCCCTGATGATGTGGGGAAGAGCACTGGGTGTGTTATGGAAACCAATGTGAAAATAAACTATTTTAAAAAATGAATTTGGAAAAAAAAAGGCATGAAATTTAACCTATAAATTTCCCTTCCTAGGAATTTATCCTATAGGTACAATCACATGTGTTTATAAAAATGGCAATGTAGCACTGTGATAGTAAATTACTGGAAACAATAAAAAGTTCATCAGTATGACTAGTTTAAAAGTTATGGAATTGATAAAGTGAAATACTATATGGTCATTAAAATGTAGAATAATATCCAAAATATTAATTGATGAAACAACAATGAAAATTGTGTTTTTTAAAAAAGATCACTCTATAGAAGCATCCAGTGTTTAAATGGATTAAAAATACTTCTCTAAAAATTTACTGGAAGCTGCTTTGGCCTGGTGGAGAGAGAAATGAGGGTGCCCATCTTGGGTTAAATTTATTTTTCATTGTCTGCATTTCATTGTTGTCTTTAACTGAGTGTGTTATTCCTTTATCAACTCAAGATTAATTGAAATGAGAGTCTTCTACTATGACTGCTCTTTCTCCTATTATCAGAGGGCAGAGTTAGGCTGCCATGGAGAGCCCTGGGCTGCTCCAGCATGAAAGACGTAGGACAGCACAGTGGCAAAGTGGTTACCTGGGGAGGACACACTGGTCTACAGGTGCCAAGGGAGAGCCAGAGAAGGCCAGGGATTCTGGCAAAGAAGCTGGCTGAACATCTGGGCCGTGGGTATGAGGGATGGCCAGGGCCTTTTTGGGTATCCTAACAGGTGAACAGAAACCAAACTTAATGAGTGTCCTTTAATATGAATTTATTGGATCCTTATGACTACCTCAAAAATGAGGACCATTCCCCTTTAATAGATGAGCAAATAGAGGTTGTGTAGTTTGTTCAAAGTCACATACTAGCCAGTGGCGAAGCCAGTCTTTTCCAAAGGTATGCCTTAGGTGTGCTTATTAGGAACTGTGCAGTTTTAAGGGATCTTACTGCTAGTTTTTCATTCAGTTTTAGACTACTTGTACGCCTGTTCAAAATAAGCACTTTATTAGAAATGCAGGCACACTCTGTGCCGATGATTGCATTTGAAGCTTTGTTTAGTGATTTCCAAGAGCCCCTTTATTCTGTTTGTGGTTTCTCTAGTTTCACTTCTGTTTTCCCTGGAGAAAAGACTGCTTGACAGAATCAAGCCTTGCACGCCCTCTTATTGATCTCCTATGGCCATCAACATTTCCAGCTAGGAAGGACAGCTCAAGGAAGAAACACACCTCAGTATATCTCCAGGCCTTCCAGACTTGGAACCGCATGAGCAATAAACATGGCTTTATCTTAAGGACTCCTCTTGCTTTACTGATAAGCACAGTTAGAAAACTCCCAAATGCTGTCAGATCTGTCTCTACCTCAGATGAATATATTTTGTGCAATCCTGTTGATACTGATAGAGAAGGTAAGGTTTAGCCCAAAGTTAAGGTGTAGATAGAACATATTCAACCACGTATCTCTGGTTTCAGTATAAACTAGGAACTTCTTGAAGGAACTCTCCCCTTTCTAGTAATGCTCTCCATTCTAGAATACTCTGAAGTTTAAGAAATTTGGAAAGGACCTAGCTAGTAATTAATTTAATATACCCAACCTGAAACAATCAGTTGGCAAATGGATATTTTTCTCCTAAAATTATATCTTCACAAAGGTATTTAAAAGTTTGAGATGTTCTCTATCATTCTACTGCAATATAATGGTTGATTTTTAGAGCTCTGTGAGTTTGATTTGTATTTAAGATTTTTACAATCTATATATAGGTTTGTCTTTAATAACCATTTATACATTGCTTCTTTTTATATAGGTCATGTATTCTCCGGGGAGAGTAACAGGATTAGAAATAACAAATACAGTACAGAATAAATTAAAATGCTTCAAACTGCATTATATAATTTCAGAAAATTGGTTTCATACTGAAACATTTAAATAAGAAAATCAAGCGATTTAAGGGGGGAAAACCCATAGTATATGCATTTTAATTGCTATTGTTTAGCAAGTTTTATCCTTGGCCATGTGGTATCTGTTCACAGGGTTCCAGTAATGTGGCAGCTCATTGGGTCAATAGGATAAAATTATTATTTTTTTATTTAAAAAAAAGTTGGCTTCATTCTCCCTGAAGATGAATAGGATTTATTAGTCAAAATGTCAAAGGAGTATCATAAAAGTAATTGTATTTTTACATATAATTCTCCAAACTCTTGTATACAAAATGTTCTTATTACACTTAGTGCAATAAATTCAGAGGTTGTTATGGGACAGGAGATAGCAAAATGAAGGCCAATACTTTTCTAATTCCTCAGGATAATAAAAAGTGGGACTTGGTTTTCCTCTCGCAATGAAAGGAAGGAGATTTGCTGCTCTGGAGAGTCTATTATTGCGGCTGGTTTTGTTTGTTTCTGTGAAGTTTAGCATCACTCTTCTTGCACTAAGTTCTCAGGCCTTTTTCAATTTTTCTATTCGTGCATTAAAGGCCTCTTCCTGTATTTGCAGCTTTTCGTTTATCTCGGTCTGTGAAGACAATCATAAAAAAGTGGTTATGATGAAGCTATCTTTTGCTGCACATTGTCTTTGCGGTTTTGACATACTACAGTGCCTAAAGACAGACATTATCCCTCACACACCTTCCTGTTTTGCAGACAGAGCCGTGTTTCGGCCTGTAGTGATGTGATAACACTCTATCATATTCTCTGCGCACTCCCAATGTATAGCGTGGCTGCTATGAACAGGAAGTGGTATTTGGACAGCCATTTTTCACATAGTCTTGTGTTGGAAGATAGGATAATTTATCTGTATGTTCAGACAGACTTTACAAATAAGCACCGAATCCGAATAACTGCTCTGGGCTCAGTTAGTGGGCTGTTGTTGATACCCCCACGCCTTTGCAGTGTTTTTGTCTCCTGTGTAATACATTCTAAATGGGATCCTGGAAGCCTCTGTTGTGGAATAATAACAAAATAATCTCACAACTAGAACAATTCTCATAATTAAGAATATCCTTTATACGTTATAACTCTTGGAATTATGCCACTCTGTGGTACAGTTTTGGTAGAAGAAATAAAGAGATTGCTGACAGGTTTTAGTGTTTGCTGTGGCTGGGGTAGCATTCAGCCTCTGGCAGTGATACTCTGTGGGCTGACATTGCTACCCGCACAATTCCAGAAGTCCTTTTACATTATCCGAACATCAGTAGTTCTGGAAATGTCTTGCCTTTTTCATGATATATAATAAAATTAGGTATACAGAAACAAGTGGTGAGCAATGTGGTAAACCTAGTGTTTTGTTTAGGTGATTTAAAAAAAGTTTACAAGTGTTTGAGGAGTAGTTTATACACCCAAGTACTAATAAGCAATTTGAAGTTTAGAATGTTAACATCTGCAACATAATTTGATGTCTTCAGGGTAACTGCATTTTGAGAAAACCTCTATTATTTCAACTTATATAGAATAAATTTAAAAAATCAAATATTGCTTTTGTTCACATATAAATTCTCATCATTTATTTATTTATTTATTTAAAAGTATAACTATAACAGTTTTGAAATGTGTGACCTGGTTACCTCATCTGATGAGATTTTGTGTCACCATCACTGGCAAGAATCAATATTTCTGAAAATATCACATTGGTGTCAATAATTCTGGATCCTCATGAGATTATCCTTCTTATTTGGTTCAAGATTTATCAAGCTCTACAAGTTGTAGCAAGCTCTGGTCTCTAATTTCCCATTTTTTCCCTTTTTTGTTCCTTGGTGGTTGGGTGGAAGAGGCAAGGAAAAATGAACATAGTCCTCCAGGTTACAAAGGAACTCTGTCACTTTTTAGGGATCACTAATCTGCTGGGGCATGATTTATTAGAGCTAGAAAGAGCACTGGTCTGGGAGCTGGAGACTGAGAGATTAATTTAGTTATGTAACCTTGGATAAGTCACTTGACTACCTTGAGTATCAGTTCTTATTTTGGAAAATTAAGTGGTTAATAATTAAGTACATTAACATTACATGTTAATTTTTAAATTCATAATTCCAACTCTTGATTTTGTGATATATTCACCAATGTTATATTTCATTAGTATGATTTTGTGAATTTTTAAAAATTTTTTTAAAGTGTTTTATTTTATATTTGAGAGAGAGATAAAGAGAGAGAGAGAGAGGCAAGAGAGCGAGCATGAGCAGGGTAAAAGCAGAGAGAGAGGGAGACACAGAATCTGAAACAGGCTCTGAGCTGTCAGCACAGAGCCCGACAGGGGGCTCGAACTCACAAACTGCAAGATCATGACCTGAGCTGAAGTCAGACGCTTAACTGACTGAGCCACCCAGGCCCCCTAAAACGTTTTTTTTTTAGAAAGAGTGATCAAGTGGAACTGGGGGAGAGGGGCAGAGGGAAAGAGAAAGAATCCTAAGCAGTCTCCATGCTCAGTATGGAGGCCGATGTGGGGTTCAATCTCACAACCCTGGGATCATGACCTGAGCCAAAATCAAGAGTCTGACGCTCAACCAACTGAATTACCCAGGTACAGTATAAGAAATATTTTAAAAAGCTATTAGTCTAGCTTCTTTCTGGTATGCAACATATCAGACCATATAGGTTTGAAGAAATAATCTCGTCTCAATTCCAAAGTATTGGGAAGCACTACTCTAACTAAACAGTTAATTCTTCTCACTTTCAATTTATGTGTTCTATGTCCACTAATAATTTCATTTCTTTTGATTAAAGACATGCACTATCATTGATCAGCCTCAGTTTCCCTGTGTCACCAGTGTTTTCATATTAACCTGGAGATCTTTCTGGTATTTCACTGAAACAAAATTCACTGACACAGGTGTGGGCTCTTGGGGGAAGGTTCACGGGTAAGATGCATGGCCAGCAGCGCAGTGCACTGCCGGCGGGGAGCTGCGTTTCACAGCTCTAGACTCCAGAGATCAGGACTTGAGTTCAGGCACAATGAGGAGAGCCTGGATGAAAAGACTCCTTGTCTGGTTAGGAACGAGGCTGTCCTGAGTCTACTATGTTTCCTTGTTATTCCTTAGAAAACTGCTGAACAGAGAAGCTGTCCCATGACCACTAGTGAGGGAGTTTCAGTTTCTTTTAAGGGAAGAATGGAAAACCCATGACCTGGGCTCAATAGCCTATCAGTGACCACTACCCTGAGGTGATGTCCCACACTCAGCTTTTCTAACCTGGAAATTCAAGTTGACCTAAAAATACCCAAGGTTCACAGATGGCAAACTTCCCTCAAGGTTTTCACATTTTACACTCTTGCTTAGATAGGGCGAAGAGCCAGCATTTAATGTAAGAATTTAATGTTAGTCTTCATATTTCTCTGAAACGTAATTCTTTAAATATATTAAAGTTTGCTCCATTGGGTATAATTTTTATTATACAACTCAGGGCCAAAATAATTTCATCTTGAATGTATCTTTAAAATTAAAATACCTAAACTACATAAGCTTAAAATATTTGCTCTCTTCAGTATAATTTTAATTAACATCTCAGGGCCAAGATAACTTCATTCTTAATAAATCTCTAGAACTATAAAGTGAGTCAATGGGAAAGTAAATGGATTAACACACAAAATGTAAAGATACACACTACATTCTCTGAAATTTCTGAACTATAGAAAGTGGAAAATGCCTGAAACCACACCGAGAAGGAGCTCTAAAAAACTGAACTCAAAACATGAATTTTCTAACTGCCTTTTCCTCTAAAAATTATCATAAAAGCATGGCTCTTAAATAAAAGAGGGGGAATTATTGGAAAATTTAAAACATCTTACAAATACTCATTCATTAAATGTTCCCACAGCAAGTCAGTGTATTCATACCCTGACCACGGACAGGGGCTACTTTTAAACAGGCATGCTGCCCTGGAAACTGGACGACACTGGAAAGCAGGGTTTAGAAGGAAAGCACAACTTACCCGTCTAAAACAGGGGAAGACGTTTAGGTAAGCAGAGAAGTAACTAAACTTGGAACCTGACCAAGACACAAGTGTAAATACTGAAATAGTGCCACACCACGGGAATATTAGAGTATCCAGAGTAGCTTGGTTGTGATATTAGAGGTTGTGTGGTCTTGGAGGATAACACTGGAATTAGAACTAGGATCCAGGTCATCGCTCCCGCTCAGGGCCTCTCCTCAGTCTCTAACCCTGGAAACACTGGATGGATGATTTAGACTCCCTGTGTCTATCATTTTCAATTTATTTATCAAGGAAGTGCCTGGCTAATTCTCATGTAGTTTACAAGGATTATTGAGTGAAAATACATAATGGGTTTTGCTATCTTGAGACATTGTATAAATCTACATTATCAAGCCATTTTATTGAAAAATTGGCAGTAATTTGGTCCAAGTTAATGCCTAAAAATCCACTGAAAATGGAAATGGTTGCAGTACCTAAAGGATCTTCATCCCCATCCCTCATCCAAGTTCTTTCTGTGCCTAATTGCACTGAGATGAACCAGCTAATAAATTTCCAGGCCTGGCAAGGTTGGCTTCAGGCCAAAGGGACAGTAACACACATATAGCAATCATGCTCTGTCTGTTACAGAGGAGTGATATTAATGCTGCAAACTCTCACAGTAAAAAAAATAAAAAAAGAGTCAATGAATGGTTAAAAATATACTGCTCACTCCACGGAACATGGCCTTAGTAAAGATGTTTTCAATTTGGGGGGCCTGCAAACAATTCTATTCCTGTCTAGTAGTTCCTTAGCAATAATTTCAGAGCTGTGGAATGGCAAAGGAGCCCAGGGCCATGATTATACATAAACTATATTTAGATGAAACATTATCAAATCTATAAAGGAGATATGTTCTGAACTCAGTTTATTTCAGCTGCGCTCTGCCCTTCCACACAGTAACCAGTTATTACATTCATGGGGTTGTTAACAATAATGCTTTGTGTGAAACGTGTTCTACCACTGTTTCTGGTAAACACTAAACACCCCTTATTAAGCTGAGGACTTTGGCTGATTCTGTTCATATCAAATCATTAAATGTTCACATAAATAGTGCATTAACATTTGATGATTAACAAGTAACAAGGTATGCTTCTGCCAAGCTAATCTTTTGCTCTTTCTAAATTAGTTGTTCATACAGTGTGCTTTTTATACATAGTCTCATGTTCAGGTAACAATTAAATCTTTCCCTGAGATACATTAATATTTGAAACATGTAGTACATTCTATTGATTCATGGTCATTTCTGTAAGAAATTATAAATCTTCTTCAAATATACAATTCACTTACTTAATCATTTTGCCTGGAAAATGATGCAAGTCTTTTGAGGTAGTGGTAGTTTTTGTCTTGTTTTGCTTTGTTTTGTTGGACAGGAAAAAAAGTCCACACATAGAGCCGAGCTCACTGATACATCACTGGCAATTGCTATCGGGATGGCTATTCCATCCCCATTTCCATGTAGCCTTTGGAGTAAATTGCTCAGTTTATTAGTGATATGTAAAATGGAACCAACTCTCTGAGAGGTAGTTCAAAGATTTGAAAGCCACTCGTTAGAAATTTGGTGAGAAGACTTACTGAAACATCAGTGTTTACTGTTAGCAATGTACTTCATTTACTCTTGCAGGAGCAATGTCTACCGTATGAGAGGCAGGATGTCTTTGCCGTGTTAGTTCTTCAGTTTCAGTGCCAGACGATTTTGTAAGCTGGCAACACAAACCAGTCTAGGTGCTGTTAGTGAATGCTTTGTGATCTCTGGAGTCTCTGACGACTCGACTGAGAACTGTGTGGAGATGCTGACTGGAGGGCCTCCCATCACAAGCATCACTCTTGTTAGCAGAGTGTAGATAATATTTACAGACCTAAGGCTGAGGTTGCCTAACTAACCAATAATAATAAAGTAAGTGAGCACACTCTCAAGGCTGAGTACCTGAAGGCTGATTAAAATATCATCTGTGACTTGACCAAGCACCGATGTTATATCTTCTATGGTAAAACCCATTAAAGGATCCATGTCAGAAATGGCTTCGGTATGGGATTCCTCAGGGACTTGTTCTTGATCCAAACCCTGGAATATCAAAAGAGAACAACACTCAAGTGGCTTCAGGAGCATTCAGTGATCTATATGTAACCTCAACTTCTCTTGGGTACTTTTTTATAAGGAATGATACTGGTCTGGAAGGAAATTTTAATTTGCTTTTATCCTGCATTTTTATTATTCATGAGCATCTTGCCAGATCAAGTTATGGTGCCAATCAGTGTTTACTCTTAGGAAAGTGGAGGTGGAGACTGGAGAGGCTGGAGAAGGAGAGATTAAAATTGCTAAACCATCATAATCTGGCCCATCTGTGAAGCAACCCTAAAAGAAATATTTATATTGAGCTGGGGAAAATCAGTGGGAAAGAAAATGGAAGAGCATTTGCCTTCTTTCTTCCTGCCATTAGTGAATATAACACTGAGATAAGGTGAATTAAGAGACAAAAGGAGGGGCATCTAAGTGGCTCAGTTGGTTGAGCCTCCGACTTTGGCTCAGGTCATGATCTCACAGTTCAGGGGTTAGAGCCCCACATCGGGCTTTATGCTGACAGCTCAGAGCCTGGAGCCTGCTTTGGATTCTGTGTCTCCCACACTCTCTGCTCCTCCCCAACTCACACTCTGTTTCTCTCTCAAAATAAATAAGCATCAATAACAAATTTAAAAAAAAGAGAGAGAAAGAAGGAAACATACCTTCATTCCTAAATCCAATGTTGGGGGTGGCTCTATGAATGTTGAATAAATGTCAAGTGAGATTCCTTCTTCTAGAGGATCTGGAAAGAGACCACTTGAAGGCTTGACAACCTCTATCATTTGCTGGAGGGGAAGAAAAAAACTGTATCATGACAAAGCCTTTGGTGAGTAACCACAATTTTGGCTAATCCATTCATTTCTCTCTGTATGTTATAATGAATATATAATATGTACCATATATTATGTAACATATATAACACAATCAAATTGATTAAAATTGTATGATAATTAATATATAATTATATATAATTCACATACATTCATATATAATATTTATAAGGTGCATATATATATATATAGTTCCAAGTTTACTATATTTTAAGTGCTATCTCCTCTGAATTCTTTTTTTTTAATGTTTTATTTATTTTTGATACAGACAGAGACAGAGCATGAGAGGGGGAGGGGCAGAGAGAGAAGGAGACACAGAACTGGAAGCAGGCTCCAGGCTCTTGAGCTGTCAGCACAGAGCCCAGCGTGGGGCTCGAACCCACGAACGTGAGATCTGACCTGAGCCGAAGTCGGAGGCTTAACCGACTGAGCCACCTAGGCGCCCCTCCTCTGAATTCTTGACACCACTGCCCTATTAGTTCCTTATTGCTTTTTGGTCTCTCTATCTCTGTATCTGATAATTAGCATTTTACTCTTCCCACGGTCTTTTTCTATTTCCATACTATGTGGCTTAGAACTTTGTTTTATACTGCCTTGATCTTTAATTGTTTTATGCGTCAGTGTGTCCTTCCTGCTGCCTACAAGCTCTCTGTAGGACACCATGTTTTAGATCTTCTGCACACCTTGTCCAGTTCTGGCAGAGGTTCTGTGCTTGAAACATGTAACAGCCTAATGGTGATTGATGTTTACTCAGCAGAGTAAGGCTGTTCTTGGGGGCAATAACCAAGTGGCCACCAAGAACTTCGTGATGAGGCCAATAAAGGCTCTAAAGGTTAATATATAAAAGCCATTACTCTGTAAACCAGAGAGGTGATTTGCACAATCAACCAAAAACATAGGGGGGCAAGGCAAGACTTCACTGTGAGCATTGAATAATTCTGTAGCAAGTGCACAAATTCCAGGGAGGGTGTTGGTTGGTCAACAGCAGAAATAAAGAAACAGAAGTCAAAGAAGTCAACTTAAGCAGTGTCCATTCTACCCTGACCTGGAGGTAGAAAGAGATGAGGTACTGATGGCGTCAAACATCTGAATCATTTAATTAGTTCTTTTTGTTCTGATTCTATGTTTAACAAGAAACGTTTTGATCATAATTTTCCTTCTCATCTCAATTGATCTCTAAAGACATGCTTAGCTGAGTGCTTTGATTTTCATGCCTATTACATTCCTCACTGTAAATCAGTACATTGATGTTCTAGTTTATACAGTAAGCTCTCAAGAGCTCGTTTTTGAGGCCCTGAGGTGAAGCATCCACTGTGTGCTGACAAAGTCAGACCCTGAGCATAAAAGTTTAAAGACAAAACTCTAGAAACATAGAATACCAAGTAATTGCCATCCTATGGGACCTGGAAAATCTGAAGTCATCGTACATTCATTTCTGACTTCTCTGCAATAGTTCACCTTAACTTACATGTTAAACGTGTAATAATGTATAACTTACATGTTATAACATTTCTCATTTGAATATTAATTGTATTATTTACTAAGATACGTTTTGGAATGTCCCAGAAGCTAAGCTATTATTTAGCCATCCAATATATGGTTTGCATAACAATTCATATTATTAATTTTAATTCAATTTTATAGGAAGTTGCTGCTTAGTATAGATATATAGAAGGACTAAAGTGTTAAAACTTTATAGTTAAGGCAATTCTGAAACCAAGTGATTAAATGATTGGCTTAAGGTCAATTCGTTACTCAGTGACAGGACTGGGAGTTAAACCCTGCTGTGCCGACTTCTTGGCCTATATGGTTCTCAGTGTGCACGGTGCCATGTAACCACACTTGGAAAATATTGATATTATTAATCACTTAATCTCTTTTGTTAGGTGACATCTTACATTGTTGTTCGCCATATTGTTCATCTTAAATTGACTAAAGGTTAATAGAAATAGAATATTTAAAAAATACCAGAGCAGTTATTTTCTCTCACCATGTTTTTTCCCCAAATGGGACGTACAAACATTTTCATCTTCCCACAAAATTATCTGTACCTTTTTTCATCATACTTGTTTTTCATCTTCTCAAACCTTACATGGCTCTTTATTTTCCAAAGCTAGGAAAATGAAACAGCTAAATATATTTTAGTGTCCTTTGCAACATTACGGGTAAAATAAATAAGCTGCACATGGGAATCGAGAGACAAGGGCAGATGATGAGGTATTTATTTAGTGGTACAGACTTTAGCAGAGGGTGAGGAATAGGAACTTGGGGGAAATGATGGTGAGATAGGCATTGGAAAGAGGAGAGCAAGGAACTGAATGGGGTTTCCTAAATTTACTGTAAGCAGTGAGAAAGAAAGCATGAGGCAGTCTGTAAGGTAAAACATTTCTTTTAATAAAGCAGAATTTTATTTTGTTGCTCTTGCTAAATTTGTCTTGCAGCTCTGCTTTTCTACACACAGGCTAGGGCTTTCTGCTAATTTTCTCTCAGCCTTTGGTGGAAGTTCTCAGTAGGTCACACCTATATCCTGGTGGTAGCAAATTCTCTCCCTGCCCTCTTGTGCCCTTCCTTCCATCGGATCACACACATAAATTCAAGGAGATATTTGTGCTCAGTTTTCTCACTCTATCCCTCACATCCCTGTGGTCTGCATTTCTTTATAAGGCTCAACTGAACTACTTGCCAACTACCCAGTTTTCCTTATCTTTGGCACTGGTTTTGTGTGTGTGTGTGTGTGTGTGTGTGTGTGTGTGTGTGTATATACTGGGCACACGCTTGGGAACTTGGGTCATTCCCAGCTCTGCATTATTAATTTTTTGGTGGAGTGAAGCTCTTATTTATCTTAAAAACCTCATTTGCTTGATTTTTATGAATACAGCTCACACAAGAATTCATTTGATTTAGTTCCTGCACAAAAACTGGGGGTGAGAATTTCTGTTCTTCAGAGTGTGTTGCACAACATCAATGAGTCAAGTCACAGCTACAGTTTTCTCTTTCGCAAAGAGTTACATGTTATTTAGACACTGTAAAGCAAAGGAATGTCCAGTTTCATACGGGAGTAAATATAAAGTCATTGCATTAATAATAAGAAAGCATACTGTCAGAGATGTATATAGTTTGAAATATAGTGCCAGAAGCATCATAGTGATTTTCCCCCCATTAAGTAGTCTTTTTCAAAAAACAAGTTTAAGGAAAATTACAATCAATAATTGTGGTGAGAGCACAGAGCCAGCAAATATGTTTAAATGAAACCGTCTGATGCAATACTTTCTTAAAAAAATACAATTAGGCCTTTGTATTTTTTTAACAAAACCTCATGTTTTACAACATCACTGGTTCTGTAATAAAATCTATTTAAAACAGAAAGACATGGTCAGCTTTATTAAGTTAGATTTTCTGAAAGAACGTTATAATTTCCTCAAGTCTATGAATAGTTGAAGCAAATTAAATAAAGCTAGTTTTATAACTATTTTTATACATTCCTGTAGCATTGTAATTGTCTCATATATTTTTCCTCAAAAGCCTAATATGTTACCTCTTAAACCTCAAAAAATAAAAACAGAAAAAGGATCAAGTGTGTTTATTAAAAAAACACTGCTATTTGGTACCCTGATTTAGCGACACCCTTTCTTCTTCTATAAAAGAATAGCACCCATAATCTTCAGATCAAGAAACAAAGGAAAAGACTTTAAGTGACTTGCCTGAGGCCTAATGCTGAGATTAAAAATCAGGAGTTTCTGATTATACACCTACATCCATTTGGCCAAATGATTGGTTTTGCTTGACTTTCAAATACCCCCTAAATATTACTTTGAATGTAAAGCAATAAATGTGTTTCTCTTGCCATTTTTGAATGCGTGCACACAAATGGATATAATAAAAACAATCATGTTGTTCCATGTGAATGCCATTTATATTTTTTCTGATAATGAGCAGACCATTTGAACCAAGGTGAGTACATTAAAAGCTCTAATAAAGAAGAGAATAGATTTCTAAACAGAATAATGGACTGTTAAGTGAACATACAATAAATAACATCTACAGATGTGGTCGCTAGAAAATTAGTTTTGCATAACTTACCACTATACATTTCCCCCAGATGTTATCTGTTACATGAAAATTAACTAAGTTAGTTATATTGTTCATTCCGTGCACACTGCATTAGCATTACTTAAGATGGTTTACAATCTGAGCTTTAGTGCAATTGTGCTATGGTATTTAAAGAATATCAAGTAAATGGTTTTCTGGCATAATTTAATGCTCTTAAGTACAAAATTTCATCGCTGAACATTATGTAGGTTTTACAAAATCCAAGATCTTTACTTCACAAGCCAAATGCAATCACTAGAATACTTCTAAGACTTTACATATTCAGTATGAAATGGACATCTATCATGGGAATAAATGATAGGAATTTTGAACCTTCCTGGAACTAACTACAGGGTCAGTTTAGGTTTACAAAATGCTGATGGAAATTAGAATCTGCTTCAAATATTTACTGTGTCTGAGAAAAAGCATACAAATTTTATCTGAAAATTGTATTACTTCCTGCTTTCTTTTTCTACTTTGTGTGTTAACAATATTGATAGTATCAGCTCTGGTTTATTGTTTTTGTTATTTATTTGTTTTTGTTATTGTTTTGTTTTTTGTTGTTTTTATTGTTACTTATTTTATTTTTATTGTTTTCCATTGGCAAAAAAGGTAGATGATTTGTGGGTAGTGTTTGTACTGATGAAATCTATGATCAAGGTGGCAATTATTAAATTATTACATCAGTTATTAAATTTTTCATGATATTAAAAAATGCCATTGAAATGACAACTTTCCACTGTTTTGAATGGCAGGAAGTAAGATCTGTTAAGCCTTTCCCAAGCAATAGAAATACATACAAAAAACTGGTATCCTTTAAAACGACATTTGTTTCAAATTTTCAGATGATGACTTCATATGTAAATCAAAACTTACTACAAAATGTCAAGGTTTCAAAAAGCAAACTTTATTGCAAACATTTCTCAATACTCACTAAGGAGAAAAGGCACAAAAATTCCCGTAATGTTTTAACTATTTTCTCCCCTTGAAAGAAGGCATTACTCATTTGCAAGTCTAATGAAACGGTACATGTGTGGTTCTGGAAATTTTTAACAAAAATCGTAACCCACTGCCTACAATATACTACACAAAAAGTAACAACATGTGAATGCCACCTGTAAAATGCAATAAACTCTGGTAATGTCATACTGAGGCCATAAATTTAAAATCAAAAGAGAGGAAATTCAAAAGCTAAGATTATCAGAGAAACTTCAATTAATCCATTTCCAAAGTGTTTTCTTTTGTGTTCAGGCCATTACAAACTTCTTAATATACCCTGTAAATGTAGAATATCAATTCTGCTACAAGAGTCCTCCTCTCCCTTTGCATTTTTGACTTGGAAATAAATTTGCAAATGCAGCACATTAATTTTCTTTCCTGTGCTTAATATGCAGTGTTTACATTTTGAAAAGGTTCAAAATGTTGCCAGGCTTCTGCAGGGTATGAATAGACATCTAATAGCAGCTTCTATTTTTATCCCCAGCATACTGACAGTTTGAACATCTATAACTTAATAGAGCTTTGAGACCACCAGATCCACACGCTAGTCACCTGAACAGTGACGGGTGACACAGGACAAGTTAGGACAGGAAATGAAGACTACCCACTCCAGCTGAAGCTGCCAGGAGGAATTTAAGTTGGCAGGCCACAGTAAACCAAATTGCAGTCTGGCTAGGACACTCGAGTTAACACCTTGTGCCCATTTTTATTTATATCTCCTGATTTGATCTTGTTTAACTTGGGCTTGAAATTTTTTTTTTAAGTTAAATAACTAAAGGAACTGATTCCAGAGTATTTTAAACATCTTTAGCATTTCCAAGCGTAGTTCTGCTTAAGGCCAACATTACGATTTGAAAATAAATCAGAGTACTCCTATCTTAATGACCTCCGACAGCAAAATCCTCTCTAATGAATTTGGAAAAAAGTAACTTCTCATAGTGTAAATGCAATTTAAGAGGAAAAGATGTTTTGATCTGGGTGTAGCATAAATATTTCCTGAGGGATAGAACAGTTCTTCAGATACCAAGATATTTTCTAAAGATGGCAATAATCTGGAAGATAGACCACTGAATTACAGGCTTTTAGACTTGGCTCTATTCCTAATTGTGTGATGCTAAGAAAATCCCTAGGCCTCAGTTTGTTTATCTGTAAAAGTAGGATAATGATAATTGCTACCTGCCTACTTCATTGAATTGTTTCAAGCACAAATTAGATAACGTGGACGAAAATCCTGGGAGTTCTTCAAAGGGAAAGTATTATTAAACCCAAAGGCATATTATTATTATTATTTATAATTACTGTTATTATTGGAAGGATCATCTTTCTAATGCCAGTACTGGAAGAGTAGAGTAGTCATATTGGGAACACGGGTCCATGCTGTGTCTATCTTAATCATTAACATTGCCCAAAGAGTTCAGCTAACTCAGAAAAATTTGTTAATAAGCACACGCCATCACCCTGTTTCTCTATAGTCACAGCCTCTAAATCAACAAACACATATCCAATGCCATCTTACTTGAAGAACTCCTTGGACCCAAATAACTTCTCTCTGGAGACCTAGATAGCATGACATACTTCCTTGTTGTGAGGCATGCTCAGGACTATGGTAAGGCACCTATTTAGAAAAGGAGAATGTTTCCTATGGGGGAAAAAAAACCCAGCATGTAATTTCTGTCCTTGATGGAATGTATTAAATAAGCAAATACCCCAACAAGGAAAACAAGTACTACAATGTAAAAATATTAAGAAACGAAAACCCTCTCACATGCATAAATGAAAGATTGCACACAAAGAACTCACATCTTTTCAAGCTTCAATAGTAAATATTCTGCTACTGTGTATTAAATACTGCATGGTGGTGGGGGTGGTTACGTTTAAATGAAGTTGCTTTTACAGCACCAAAGACTTAATCATCCATTTCCTACATAAAAGGTAGCTGCTTTTTTGCATGGTCCTCAAGCATATTGTAGTATAGAGGTGGAATTTAAGGAAAGGTATTAAGCAGGCTGTGT